>NC_091445.1:45745550-46045550 GCF_964237555.1 Oryctolagus cuniculus | reverse complement strand
TGCTCCTGGCCACGTCCTCTTCCAGTTTACAAAACCACACTTCCTCGCATTATGAAAAGGGGCTGCGAACCTAAGTGCAGGAGACAGAAAACTCCGCACGGGAAGCCGGCTTCCGGAAACTCTCCTCAGGCGCGTTCTCCTCAGGCGCCGGCGACGCCGCGGCGCGCGCTTCCTTCCACGGGAACCTCCGGCGTCCCGAGCCGAGTTACCCGAGGTGCGCGCTCACTCGCTCCCAGGGTTTGCGGACCCCACCCCAGCCCCGGCTAGGTGACTGTTCCGGTCTCCACCACAGCAGAGCAACCTCCCACCCACGGCCAGGTGGAGAGGTGCGAGGGGGCCCCGGCAGCCGCCCAGCCTTGAGGGCCGGAGGAGCCGGGTGGGCGGGGCCTGAGCGGGAGGCGGGGCCGGCCGAGGAGCAGCGCGGGGCGCGGTTGGCTGAAGGCCCGGGCTCCTGGAGGGGCGGGGCCTGGCGCGTGGGCGGGGCCGCGCTGCCGTCCGCGAGTCTCGGTGCGGGCGTGAGCCGCCTGAGCCCGGCGCCCGACTGCTCACCGCGGCGCGCCCGCGCGGGGAGACGGCCTCAGGCTCGCTTTGTGGCCGGCCGGAGTGCCCGGGAAGGGGGCGCGCTCGCCAGCTCCCCGACGCCCTCCCCCAGCTCGGGGCGGGGGGGAAGGAATGTGCCACCAGCTGTTCCCGGCCCGCGAGCGCTCCGTCCAGAAGTGAGAAACTCGGAGGAAGCAGAGACAAAGGCTGCGGTGGAGACGGATGAGTTAGGGACTTGGGTCTGGGCGAACAAAAGGGGGAGGACTTCGAGGACGGGGGTCTGGCCATGGCTGCGGGGCAGCCCCGCGCTCTGGCGTGGCTGGCGTCCGCGCCGTGACACGCACGGTGTCCCCGGACCTGCCGCGGCGCGGGCGAGCGTGGAGTGCCCGCCACGATGGACAACTTCTTCCCCGAGGTGAGTGCGCCCGGCCGGCCTGGGAGCCTCTCCCCCAACACACAGCCCCGAGCCTGCGGTGATGAGTAAGCGGGGCAGGTTTCGGTTCGCCCCGCGCGCCCGCAGGGGCGCTCCCCATGCGCGGGCGGCCGGTCCTTGGGGGCCCGGGTCGGGCAGTTGGCCCCCGACGCCGGGGGGCTGGAAGCCCGGGAGTGCTCCGCGGGGACGTGCCTGTCTCCGGGAAAGGTCTGCTCTGGCATTTCCTCTGCGGAACGTGCCGGCTTCCTGTGCGGGTGCGGAGCGCTCCCGAGGAGCCGGCTCGGACCTTGCGGTCCGGATCCTGCGCTCACCAGCGAGGGCTCGAGCAGGGGGTCGGGGTGACTCCAGAGAATGGGTCCCCGGATCTAGGGTTTGTGCTGTCGGCCCCTGGCAGAGTCGGAGTTCGAATTTTCAAGCAACTTCCTTTAGGGCACACGGTGGTTTTTGTAGATCACGCTGATGTTCCTTTTAGGGTGACCGAGTTATTTGAAAGTTGACTTGGGAAGTTTTTTGTTGTTTTTTTTAAATCCTGGGATCGAGAGTTGCTCTGGTTTCTTGGCTCCCTTTCCTTTCTTGGTTGTGTTTATTTAATAAATTCTGTTTAAGTTTGAGGTTTGAAGTGGCTCAAAGTAAACTTAGTTGACTTGAGGGAGACGGATGGATTTTCATGGAAAGTCAGGGGGTGGGTGCTCCGTGCATCCAGCACAGCCTTGGAATCTTCCAGCCAATCAGTTGCTGAGGGTTTGCCTCGGTGTGGACCTGCTTTATTTGACTTGATTGGAGGTAATATTTCAAGTCACTCTGCTTTCATGACATTCTCAGACAACTGCTTATGGTGGCCAATGTCATCAGTATGTTCTCATGCAGTAGCGATATTTCATTTTTCAAAGTGGTGCCTCCAGTGTTGACTGGGAAATGTACCTCCATCAGTGCTTATCCTTACTTTCTTCAGAGAAGTGCATGTAACTGTGAGCTGCTAGCATTTGTAGTCCATGGGCCTCTGTTTCCACGCATGTAAGAAGGCACTGGACTTTTTGGGAGATGGAAGTTGTCCACTTGTGAAAAACCGTCGGGCTCTCATGTTCTTTTTCATCTCTAAGTAAGCTGAGGTTCTGCCTCTAGGGTGGCTGTGCTTGGCTCCTTTAATGCTCCCAGTCCCTTAGAAAATCCGATGAGAACACAGAGTTTATATACAGAGTGTTGGGGTTCCAGTCCACTGGAAGCCTGGGGACCTCTGGGGTCTGTGGCTGCCCTGGGGAAGAGCTCTGCCCCCTAGTGCAAGTGGGGGGAACTTGAGGGCTACGGTTGCCTTTGCACAGCCCATCTGACCTCACTTTCATTCCCCTGTGGGACCTTGAAGTACTCTAGTTTTTGCACTTAGTGCGGTTCAGAGTAAGGAGACTTGGCTGTTGTATTTTATTTCAGTGATAAACATAATGTTGAAGTTATCCTTTAAGCATCATGTGCTCCATGCTCTTCGTTTTTTTGGATGAAGAATCTTAAAGCTGTTAAGACACATGCCTGAGACTGAGAGCTTGTTACAGAATCCAGAGCCCTTTTCCTTGGCTGCCGGTGGCTTTGGAATTTCTCAGAAGTTTTCATTCATTCAGGGTTGGACTTTAATCTGGTGATGTCTTGGTATTACCACGTTAATTTTCCCATCTGCCTTCTCAGTTCTACCCCTGGACATGGTCACTTTGAATAGAAAGGAAACAGGAGCAAGTCTGAGAGGCTAAACAGTGGTGTGTTAATTGGAGATGCATCCTAACATAGGTCCAATCTCTCTCTCCCTCTCTCTCTCTCAAAAGGCATTTTTTGTTAACTTGCCCAGTGCAGAAAATGTAATGTACTGTTCAAGTGGATACAGTAAGTGTGCGAGTAACATTGCCAAGGACAGTTTGCTTGTGTGGCTTTCTTGTGCTAAGCAGTGACCAGAGGTTCATTGTTAACTTTTCCCATTGTGGGTAAGGCATGACAACTTGTTGCTTGTTGGACAGCCCCTTGAAGCTGCTCCTGAGAATTGAAAAAAGTCATACTGAGTGAGATGCTGCATGCATGAATAGCCAAGTGATAAGGAAATGCAGGTATTTGTGATTCCCGGCTGCTGTGTCAGAGCTAGAGCAGTGTTTCTCAAACCAGGTGCCGCTGACATTTTGGGCCAGGTGATTGTTTGGTGGCTGCCCTGTGCACTGTAAGGTTTTGAGCAGCACTGCTGGCCAGTACTCACCAGATGACAGTAACCCCAGCTCCCTCCCCCAAGTATGACAACCCAGCGAGGTTGCTGAACGAGCCACCCGAGCAGAGTCACTCGTGGGTGAGACCCACGAAGCAGTTGCTGCCTGTGTTCATTCCTGTATGAGTTGCAGACGCGGCCTTCTTGTCAGTGCATGCCTCCCTGAGGCAGGATCAGGCGTCTTGCTGCTGCTGGCCGGGCGCTGGCGCGGTGTGTGCCAGTCAGCGGCGGCGGCGGCTGCTGTTTCAAAATGTGCTCCAGGATTGGAGAGATGGCACGGCGGACTCCCCAATCCGGTTTCAGTTTCTGCATGGCCTTCATTAGATTTTTATGGCTTCTCCTGTGCTAGTTGTGTGTGCACTTCAGGGGAGAGGCTTGTTTTTTCAGCATTTTGTAGGTAAGTTGTTAAAAAGTTTACTTCGGCCCCAAAACTAAGTTTAGGTTTGTCTGTAAGCAGAAGGAATAATAATAAAAAAAAAGGCAAACAGAAAAGGCTTAGCCAGCAGAGTGGCAAGACTACTGTGCACACTTGTTGATGCTTGCACATGGTCCTGTTTCTATGTTCCAGGGCCAAGAGTACAGTGCCCAGAATACAGTGGGGGCCGGTAAGTACCGGATGAACTTGAACTTGACTCTGCTGTTTTCTGTTTTTGGCGTAGGTGTGGCATAGTGGCTGTTTAAGCACAAGATCTTTTGAGCCATAAATGAGCACTTTGGTTTTCCGCACAAAATGTACACAAGTTAGACAGTCATAAATACAAATATAGAAAGCAGGTATTAATGCCTTAAGGGATAAATGGTTAGTGGAAAATGTGCTCGATGGACTGTTTCTTCTAGCCAGCTCACTCTGCATTGGAACAGACTCAGCTCTGAAGATGTTCAGTGGAAACAGCCGCCTCTTGCACTTAACTTGAGAAGGCACGTGGTTTTGGTTGTTACCTGGAGTTGTTTAGATAGCTTGTGAAGCTGGAAAGAGAGTCCCCAAGCCTATCTTTCTGTGCTCCTGTAACATGCTTTTTATTTGTGATCTCTTGGTAGCCTTTTCTTCTTAGAAAAAAAGGGAGACATTGTAATTTCAGGCCACTCTCCCCAGTCATCTCTCAGTGTGAAAAGGGGGAGAGCCGAAGCCTTCTCTGCCCTATATCAGTTCCTGAAGGCCGCTGTCATCTCGTATCAGCACATTCACTGACTCCCTTTTGCCTTTTCTCATGGTGGAGTTATGGTGCCTTGCCCTTTCTGTGGAATCCCAGAAGATTTCTATTGTCCAGTACTCATTTTTGCCCCCCTACTATGTTGGGGACAGCAAAGCCTGGGGAGCAGCTGCAAGCCGGAAGCCAGACAGTTGCTGCTAGCAGGGAGCCATGAGCAGGCCCAGGGCGCTAGCTCTCCCCATATCATGTGGCCTGCCTTTCTCACTTTCTTCCTCTCACCTCCCACAGAATCAACCAGCGTGGGCGTGGCCTTCACAATTTAACTAGGTTGGGGGGGGGTGAGGAGAGGTAGAGCAAAGTGTTTGCTTTTCCAGCTCTGCTGGCTTTGAGTGGGGTTCCCCTTTGAGAGCATGGGCCTCGAATCCCCTCTTCTGTTGTGCTTGGTAGGACACAAGATATCTCATTACTCATGGGCTTCAGAATTTTGGATTCAGAGTAACTGATACCATCATTCGTGTCTAATTCGCAAGGAACTTTCAGGAATGAGCCCCGGTGAAGCCTGCATTCAGCTTGGCACCAATTCCCCTTTTCTAAACGCCCCTGGGCACAGAGAACAGCACCCAGTTCACGGCAGTGGCAGCCCAGTCCCACTCCTCCCACCTGTGGGCGCTCAGCCCGGTTATCTGGACTTCTTGGGCTTTTTTACTGTCTGGCAGTAAGTGGGCATAATAGTGTCTGCCTTGCATGGTTATTAGGCGAATTCCAGATAAGATTTACAAAGCACTTGGCACACAGCAGGTGAGTAGTAGTGAAAGGTTAGTTATAGTAACTGGGCTTAGAAATTACAAAAGCATGCCCTTTGCTGCTGGCTGTCACACCAGCACTGGGTGCAGAGAAATAGCCCTGGAGCTGGTGTTCCCAACACCAGTGTTGTTTCCTCTGCTGAGTTGGGTTCATTTTCTCCCTTTTCTGATGGATTTTGTATTTACAGAGTTCTGTCTGAAGCGTGTCCTGACTGCTTTATAAACTCAAGTTCACATTTCTTGGTTTGGTTTTCAAAGCTTTCTGATCTTGTATCTTTCTCTCTCTCTCTCCCTCTCCCCCTCCCCCTCCTTTTTCTCTCCCTCCCTCCCTCCCTCTCCTTTCCCCTCCCGTGAGTTCTCTTTGGAAGGATCTGTTACCCAGTCTTCCTCCATACCTTTGTCTCAGTGCCCCTGTCTGCTGATCAGATATCCTACCTGCCCAGCTGCTTTTTGAAGCTGTCTCTGACAGGGCTGGCTCTTTCTGTCCTGGGCTCGTGTTCGGAGGAATTCACTTTGTTAGAGGCCTTGCATCCTTCATGTCTCTTGTCCTCTCCTTTCTGAGTGAGCAGCTCCTCAACAGCCTAGTATCTACTTTAGAAATAAACTCTGTCATCTTGTTTACACAAAAAGTTCACAAGGCTGAGATTTGATTCTTGTATACATAGAAGTTACTTTCCCTCAATGTACACTTTTTTTTTTAAGATTTATTTATTTTATTTGAAAGGGAGAGTTACAGATTAAGAGAGAGAGTGAGAGAACTTCCATCTGCTGGTTCACTCCTCAAATGGCCACAATTGCCAGAGCTGGGACGATCGGGAGCTTCTTCCGGGTCTCCCACGTGGGTGCAAGTGCCCAGGCAGTAGGGCCATCTTCCACTGCTTTCCCCTGCAAGTTAGCAGAGAGCTAACAGAGGAGCAGCTGGGACCATATGGGATGCTCACACCACAGGTGGCAGCTTTACCTGCTATGCCACAGCACCAGCCCCTGTATGCTGCTTTTTTTTTTTTTTTAATGATGAGAGGGGACACGTTTCTAACTTTTGTCTCAGTTACAAAACATCCCACAGCTCTTTGATAAGAACGATAGATATGCCTGTGTTTCTTGATATGTGTGCCTGGTATTCGCTAAGCACTTTACATTCAGTAACTGATTTAATTCAGTTACTAACCCTGTGAATGAGACTCTATAATTACAGGTACTCTATAAAGTGAGTCACAGAGGGGTTAGGTCACTGGCCCGGCATCACCCAGCTAGAAAGTGACTGGCAGGATTTGAACCCAGACAGAGCCGTGGAGAACCCTATGCTTTTGTTTCCTGGCATCATCTTTTCTAGACTCTTTGATAAGACGCATTATACCATAGGTAACTAGTAAATGATTTTTAAGTTGGAAACCAACTGCATGGGAGTTTGAGAAAATAAGTGGGCCACACCCCCAGGAACCTGGAAAACGCAGCAGGAAAAATGCTGATCAGCTTTTAAATTTGCTGTTAATTTTTTTTAAAGATTTTATTTATTTAATTGAGAGAGCTACAGCCAGAGCTGAGCTGATCCGGAGCCAGGAGCTTCTTCTGGGTCTCCCACGCTGGTACAGGGGCCCAAGCACTCAGGTCATCTTCCACTGCTTTTCCAGACCACAAGCAGAAAGCTGGATCAGAAGAGGAGCAGCTGGGACACAAACTGGTGCCTACATGGGATGCTAGTGCTGCAGGCGGAGGCTTAGCCAGCGACACCACAGCGCTGTCCCCACATGCTGCTAATTTTCATTTGGTTTGCTTTTTACCTAAGAAAGACAGGTACCTTCTGTTCCCTTATAAAATGTGACTTTTAAAGCTACCGGCCCCAACCTCATAAAAGATAGTGGGAAGATTTGCACAATAAGGCACTTAGGAAATTAGATTTCTGAGAAGTGCTTATTGTATTAAAAGAAAAGAGGAGAACTCATTTGTCTCTGCAGTGTTCTTCAGTGAGATGTTCTGACTGCTTCCCCAGCGCTTCTGCTTCTCCGTGTCGGTTCTCTTTCACTTGTTAGCTTATTAACACCAGAGGAGTGATCCCTGACAGCAGGTTGGATCATTTCTCAAAGAGCATTCCTTGAATAAAACATTTCACCACCTTCCTGAGAGCTATTTGGAAAATGTGTCCACTGGCCTAACGTAAGAAATATGAGTCCACGGTTTAAATCTGGCATATCATGTCACATGACATCATGCCATCTGACTCTGCCAGTTACAGGAAAAGGCGGTAAGAGTTCTTGTGGCAAAGCCACAGTACAGTTATCGAAACACAGGTCGGGTTGGTAGCATATGGGAGTTTTACAGTTGATAGCTCCACCTTCACCACACCTTTGCTATCTGCTCTTCAGGATTAAGATTGCCCCAGTATGAAGACGTTTAAGGAGCTGGCATTGTGGCATACAGAGTTAAGCTTCTGCCTGCCCTGCTGGCATCCAGTGTGGGCACTGGTTCTTGTCCTGGCTGCTCCACTTCAGATCTAGCTCCCTGCTAATGTGCTTGGGATAGAGCGGAAGATAGCCCAAATCCTCCTGCCCCTACTACCCATGTGGGAAACCAGATGAACCTCCTGGCTCCTGGCTTTGAATGGATGATCTCTCTGCTTTTCTCTCTCTCTCTGTCTCTCTGTAACTATCCCTTTTGAATAAATAAAAATAAAATTTAAAAAAAGCATTTCAAGTTTTGGCAATGAAAAGCAATGAGATATTTGTGTTAGAAGAGAAAAGGTGGGAACAGGTGAATTTCTGTGCTTTAGAATTGGGTTGCTTACCTTTCCTACCTGTTGATGATTTTAGAGACAAGATCAAATAATATTGGTGGATGTTGGATTGGGATGGAAGTTTTTACTTGTTTTTTTTTTTTTACCAACATTGGATCCTAAAAGAATTTTTTTTTTTTTTTTTTTTTTTTTTAAGATACACACACAGGCCGGCACCGTGGCTCACTAGGCTAATCCTCCGCCTTGCGGCGCCGGCACACCTGGTTCTAGTCCCGGTCAGGGTGCCGGATTCTGTCCCGGTTGCCCCTCTTCCAGGCCAGCTCTCTGCTGTGGCCCGGGAGTGCAGTGGAGGATGGCCCAAGTACTTGGGCCCTGTACCCCGTGGGAGACCAGGATAAATACCTGGTTCCTGCCATCGGATCAATGCAGTGCACCGGCTGCAGCGCGCCTGCCGCGGCGGCCATTGGAAGGTGAACCAGCGGCAAAGGAAGACCTTTCTCTCTGTCTCTCTCTCTCTCACTGTCCACTCTGCCTGTCAAAAAAAAAAAAAAAAAAAAAAAGATACACACACAGAGAACTACTGTTCTCTGGTTCATTACCAAATGTCATCAGTGGGCTGGATTGGACTGAGCTGAAGTCAGAAGCCAGGAACTCACTCCAGGTCTCCCCTGTGGGTGGCAAGAACTCCTCGAGCCATCCCTGCTACCTCTGTGGGTCTGCATTAGCACAAAACTGGAGTCAGGAGTCAAAGCCCAAAGTGGAGCAGTCAGTTGTCATTGTAAAAGGGGGAAAGGAGGTTTAACTGCTAGACTAAATGTTCAACCTCCACTAATTCTTTTAAATGCTTTTTGTTTGTTATTTGGGGGTGGGGGTCAGTCAGTGTGTGAGTAGTATCCACTGACAATGATACCCATCGTGGGGAAGGTGTACTTAGGTCTCCAAAGAATCTGTGCTCATAAAATCTATTATGTGTATTAAAATTCTCTTTAAGAGAAGGTCATCCAAGACACTGCATTCTTACTTCTGTGCTACCATTGATAAATCCTTGATTTCTTTTGTCTCTTAGTTACTTAGGATAGTTACTAGGAACATGTTTAGAATTAGGATTGTTCTTGCTGGAAAGGACTTTTGTTGAGCAGATTTACTATACTTTCTCATATCACCCTTAACTTAATTTCTTTTCTGATTCTTGCAAAGAATATTAACTCACTTTAGAAAATGTAGACAATGCCATAATCAAAAGACAAAAAGAGGGGCTGGGACTGTGGTGTGGTAGGCTAAGCCTCCACCTGTAGCACCTGAATCCCATTTGGGTGCCAGTTCAAGGCCTGGCTGCTCCTCTTCTGATCCAGCTCTCTGCTATGGCCTAAGAAAGCAATAGAAGATGGACCAAGTGCTTGGGCCCCTGCACCCACGTGGGAGACCTGGAGGAAGCTCCTGACTCCTGGCTTTGGATCAGCTCAACTCCAGCCATTGTGCCATTTGGGTGAGTGAACCAGTGGATGGAAGACCTCTGTCTCTTTCTCTCCCTCTCTATGTAACTCTGCTTTTCAAATAAATAAATTAATCTTTAAAAAAACAAAAAAAGAATCTCCTTTGGTCCCACTCTTCATGTTTTGTGCTTTGTGCTTTGAGACTTTTTCCCTGTGCCCATGTATATGTTTCTATTAAAACACTTCTGTGATGCTTTTCACTTACAGGTTGATTGAGGCAAGCTTTAAATATCAAGACACTTGAGCATGGACAGGCAGCACCTCCTTCACAGGATCAGGAGCAAGAGGACAGATAGAGGCCCCATGTCACTTTCTCTGAATACTTCAAAGTTGTAAATCAAGTTTTTAGACTGCTGAATAAAGTGTCTTCCATTCTACCTTCATTGGGCAGAATTGAAAAATATCTTAAAGCTATGGTTTTTATTGCTGAAAGTCATCAGAATATCAAGGGGGAATGAATTTAGTTATGGTTGCACCTATCTGGGGTTCTGTTGATGAGCAAGTGATGTTTGCATGAGTAATAAAGATGTATATTGCATAATATGTTTTCCATAAATCTACTTTTCTTGCCCATATTTTAACAGAATCACTAATTATAGGGTAATAGTCAAAATTTTCACAATAATTAATATTTTATGGACAATAATGCTTAAGTAGAAAAGCTTTCTGAGTCACTGTGGGTCTTAGATTGTTCTTTTATTGCTCTCAGTTTGGAGAAGGCCCACTTTGCTGAGGCAGGGAGGTAGTTACTGACATCATCAATAAAAGTCACACAATAAGGCCTTTGGCATGACAGTAAGTTTGCCACATGGGATGCCTAGATCCCACATTGACGTGTCTGGTTAGAGCTATGGTTCCCCTGCTTCTGGTCCTGCTTCTTGATAATGTGATCCTGGGAGGCAGCAGGTGATGGCTCAAGTACTTGGGTCCCTGCAGCCCACCTGGGAGACTATGTTGAGTTCCCAGCTTCTGTCTTCAGCATGTCCCAGCCCTGGCTGTTATAGGCATTTGGAGAGTGAGCCAGTGAGTGGGAGGTCTCTCTCTCTTTCTCTCTGTCATCTTCTATCTCTTTGCCTATCAAATATAGTGAAAATAAAAACATAAACATAAAAAAGTAACTTCATACAATAATCTAGATTAAAAAGGTATTGGAGGAGGGTCTGTGCTGTGATGCAGTGGGTTAAAGCCCCAGCCTACAGTGCCGGCGATGGGTGCTGGTTTGAGTCCTTGCTGCTCCTCTTCTGATCCAGCTCTCTGCTACTGCCTGGGAAAGCAGTGGTAGACGGCCCAACTCCTTGGGCCCCTGCACCCACATTGGAGACCTGGAAGAAGCTCCTGGCTCCTGGCATCAGATAAGCTCAGCTGTGGCCATTGCATTCATTTGAGGAGTAAACCAATGGAACGGAAGACCTCCCCCTGCCCACACCCCCGCCTCTCTCTGTAACTCTTTCAAATAAATAAAATAATTCTTTAAAAAAAATGGGATTGTGGGTGACAGATACATTTTTTGAAATACTCCAGAATATTCTGACTTCATTACAAAGTCACCATCATTTGTATTGTGAATTTTCACTATTTAAGATTTATTTATTTATTTGAAGGAGTTGTAGAGAAGGAAAGGCAGAGGTAGAGAGAGATCTTCCATTTGCTGGTTCACTCCCCAAATGGCCGCACCAACCAGTGCTGGGCCAGGCCAAAGCCAGGAGGAGCCAGGAGCTTTTTCCAGGTCTCCTATGTGGATGCAGGGGCCCAAGGATTTGGACCATCTTTCACTGGATCAGAAGTGGAGCAGCCAGGTCTGCTGCTCAAATTTTCACTGCTTTGTACACAAATATTTCTTAAATTGTTCCTTGTGGGGTAGGTGCTGTGAAAAAGCTGGTTAGGCCTGCATCCCATATCAGAGTACCTGAGATTCAGTCCCACCTCTGCTTGTGGTACAGCTTCCTGTTAGTGTGCACTCTGGGAGACAGCAGCTGATAGCTCTAATACTTGGGTCCCTGCCACCTGCATGGGAGACTAGATGCAATCCTGGCTGCAGGTTTCAGCCTGGTCCAGCCCCAGTTGTTGTTGGACATTTGGGGAATGAGACAAGTGAATGAAAGATATCTCTCCTTCTCTGCCTCTCTCTTCTCCCCGCCTCTCCCTCTCTGTTGCTCTGCGTTTCAAATAAAATAAATGAAAAACAATTTTCTATATTTTTAGTATTACAAAGAAAACTGAAAGCAGAAGTTAATTTATTAAAAATCTATTTTCCAATAAGACTATAGCTTAACCCATTTTACCCAGAAAGTATTGTATATAAAATATATGGAGATTATGTCTGTATGAATCCTTTCCTTCTTAGCCATGCAAATATTTTTTCTTGTGATTTTTCACTTTTATGGTGTTTCACACATCGTTCCTTTTCAATAGAGATAAAATTTTGTCTAAAATCATTAATAACATATTTTTGTAGTGAAATGACCAATCTAATTTTGCTTGGGGTTTTTGGAAGTTTTTTGCTATTTTTCTTAATAATAAGAAATAGTTCATAACAAATGACTGCAGCTAATGCAAATTCAAACTTAATCATGTTACCTTCCACCCAAGACCATGATTTGCACTTTGAAGAATTTCTGCATACTTATTTTGCCTTATTTGTGATGTGCATTGTATTCTCTGAAGTCTGTGGCCCAGGTGTCCAGTTCTAAGACTAACTCTGCTCATTCTTCCTGGGGGTCCACCATGAACTGACCATTTTAGGTTGTTTCTAGTTGTTCGTTTTTATAGAAAACAGCAGCACATGGACATTTTCACACCTAGATCATTGCATGCTTATCTGATTACTTCTGGTGAATAAAATTGTCCAGCAGTTGAGGTGTTTGATCAGAAGGTTTGCATATTTTTACTTGGGTTATTCGGTAGCCAATGTTTTATTTGAAAGGCACAGTTACGGGGCGGGGTTGGGGGAGGATTGATCTTCCATCTGCCAGTTCATTCCCCAAATGGCCACAACGTCGATGGGGCTGTGCCAGGCCTAAGCCAGAAGCCCAGGACTCCATCTGTGTCTCCCACATAGGTGGCAGGGGCCCAAGTACTTGGGCCATGACCCACTGCTTTCCCAGGCGCATTAGCAGGAAGCTGGATTGGAAGTAGAGCAGCCAGGACACCAACTGGCGCCCATACAGGATGCTGGCATCAGAAGCTTAACCTGCTATACCACAACACTGGCCCCTGAAGTGCAGTGTTTAGCAGGGAAAATGAAAATCCTAGATTTATGCTTCCATTTTGAGGCTCTTCTGTGAGCCTCAGTCAACAAACAAGATTGTCGATTCATACACCATTTTCTTGCTAATCCCAGCATGGCCACTAGCACTGATTTGAGACCAAAGCACACACAGGGACCTGGCTGTACATTGCCTGTGGAGCCAGTGGGCATTCATTTTGGAGAAATTGTGTATATGAACTTTTCTTTTAGTTCTATTCCTTTGCATTGTGAGTTAACCCTGGGTAACTATATATTTTTTAATGTGGGGGCTATGCTACCTGTGGGGATTTAAGTGACATACAACAATGTTTGCATGAGTATGTGTGTGTATGTTTATGTAGGTGTGTGGATATGTTTAAAGCTTACTATTTATTAACCCAGGAAATCTGTCCATGGACTTTGAAATAAAAATGTTTAGTGAGAAGTGAAAATAACACTATAGCTTTGACGAGGTGTACAACATTGTCATTAGTAAGGTTTGTTTCTGTTTATTTCTGCCCACATTTTATTTATTTATTGAAAAGACTATAGGAGATTTAGTAATGTGAAGGCTGAAGAAACTAGACTTACGTTGAAACTGGCCAATTTACTATTGCAGAAGCGAGCACAGGTTCTCAAAACATACCTGTGCAGGTGGCTGAGCTAACTATTCTCAGAAATAAAAACAAAACCATGGAGGGGCATTGACCTTAGCTGTGACAGGCTAGGTTCACTTGATATCTGATGATCTGATTACTACAGGACTACAGGAGGCCACATCTAAGGGGCAAGGTGGCAGCTCTCTGGAAGTTCTCAACCTCATATTTCCAAATGTGGGCAAGTATGCCCACTCTTCAGCCTCTCTCAACCTTGGCACCCTTGATATTGTCAACCAGCTCAGTCTTTGTTGCACGGACCTGTCCTGTATATTGTAGGATTCTTGTTTGTGTTACTAGAGATAGACAGACAAGGCAGAGGGGGAGGGAGAGTGAGCTACCATCTACTGATCCACTCTACAAATTTTTATAATGTCCAGCATTGGGCTCGGGCTGGTACCAGATCTGAGCACTCAAGCCAGGTCTTCTGTTGTGGATGACAGGGACTTAATTACTTGAGCCATCACTACTGCCCCTGTCGCTCCCCCTCTTCGTGGAGGAACGACACAGGACCCTGCGCTGTTCTTTTGTCTGCTCGGCCCTCCCTGGGTTTGCTGCTGGTTCTTCCCGGGTTGGCTACTGCCCCTTCCACCTCTGTGGAAGGGCGGTTCCCCCTGGCCACTTTCCCCACTTCCGCAGGGGAGCGGCACACCGCCGGCCGGCTCTCTCGGGGGCTGCACAGGTGTTCCCCTTAGATGTTCCTGGTGCATGCCGTCTCTCTCCTCCTTTATAGTCCTCCTCCGCCAATCCTAACTCGGCTGCCCACACGCCGAGTACGCTGCTCTCCAATCAGGAGCAAGTCCTACAGTTTATTGGTTGAACTGGAGGCAGCTGTGTAGAAGCTGTTTTCTTCTCTCCCAGCGCCATATTGTGGGAGAGCAGATGCATAGAATAAGTCTTAATTCCAGTAACTTAGTCTAGTCCGGGTTGCTCCCCACAGCCCCCAGTAGTGATGTCAGTGAGCAGGAAGCTGGAGTCAGGAATGGAACCCAGACACTGTGATGTGGGATGAAGGCATCGTAACTGCTAGACTGAATGCCTGCTCTTTTGGTAAAGGATTTTGAGCAGTATCCCTGGATGCTTATCACTAGATACCAGTAGCATTCTTCTCCACCTTCACTGTGGCAACCAAATGTCTGTCGACATCATGGAGTGTCCCCTGGTGGGCACAGTTGCTTCCGGTTGAAAACCACTGTGTTACACTCCTGTAGCCACAGATTCAACCTGGATGCTGATAGTACTTCTCCTCCTCCTTCATTGCTGTTCGTCTCCCTGGATGGTGAGGACCACACATGTATCAGTGTTGAAGTTTTATTCTATTTGGTATCCAGATTTTCCCAGAGAGTTTTGGGCATTTACAGTCACTTTTTAACTCAGAAGTCGTGTGTTAAATTGTTAAGTCCAGTTAGATGATTCCTGGCCAGCTGGTTCTTCTCTCCAAGGCTTCTGTTGGTCTTTCTTCTGGAACCCTCATCCCCAAGGCTCTTTAGAGCCTATCCTTAGAGCAATAAGGAAATGTTGATTATACTGAGTCATTAAACCAATAGTTGTTCTCCACTAGGAACAGGACAGTCCGTGTTGTCTCATGAAGCTTTGACAACATGAGTGCTGTCCCTCTTCCCTATATATTTTGTGTGGTTTTGTTCTGTATTCTTCTTTTTAATACTCAGACATTGCCCAAATAGTACAGAGAGACTTTTCCTGATACCAGCAGCTCATCTGGTGGTGATAACTTATGTAACAACAGTACCATATCAAAACCAGGAAACTGATATTGGCACAGTCTATAGATCTTATTCAGATTTACATACATTCATTTTTTTGTACACCATTGTGAATAGTTGTAAGCAGTGTTTTGTTTTTTAAGGATTTATTTATTTATTTTGAAGGCAGAGTTACAGAAAGGCAGAGAGAGAGAGAGAGAGAGAGAGAGAGAAAGGTCTTCTATCTGCTGGTTCACTCCCCAAATGGTCACATCGGCAGGAGCTGGGCTACTCGGAAGCCAAGAGCAAGTAGCTTCTTCCGGGTCTTCCCATGTAGGTGCAGGGGCCAAAGCACTTGGGCCATCCTCTACTGTTTTCCCAGGCCATAGCAAAAAGTGGGATTGAAAGTGGAGCAACCAGGATGTGAACCGGTGCCCATATGTGATGCTGGTACTGCAGGTGGTGGCTGCACCATAGAGCTGGCCCCTGAAGCAGTGTTGTCACAAAATGTAGGGTTGTGTTAGCACTGTCAGAGTCATCATGCAGAACTGTTCCATGACAGTCCCTCGTGCTACCACTGTAGAATCCCACCCTCCCTCCTCCAACCCCCAAAGGTGACTTATCCATTTTCCTCAATCATTCTATCACTTGAGAGTGTTTTATAAATGGAATCAGTATCTAACCTTTGAGACTGGCTTTTTTCACTTAGGCCAGTCATATTGTTGCATGTGTCCATAATTAGCCCCAATTTATTGCTGAATATTATTCCATTGCCCAGGTACTTTTAATCTTGCTTACTTATTTATTTCAGAAGGAGAGAGAGAGACAGAGATTTTCCATTTGCTGCTTTACTCCTCAAATGTCTACAACAGCTGGGGCCAAACCAGGCCACAGCTGAGAACTGGGAACTCAATCCAGGTCTTTCACACAGGTGGCAGGGATCCAACTGCTTGAGCCATCACCTGCTGCCTCCCAGGGTGTGTGTTAGCAGGAAGCTGAAATCGGGAGTATAGCCAGGATTCAAACACTGGCAACTCCCTTATGGGAGGAGGCATCTCAAGAAGTAGCTCAACTGCTAGGCCAAATGCCTGTCCCTCAGATACACTTTGAATACCTATTGGCCACATCCACTGTCAGTCTGAGACTGACAGTTACTTGCAGAATTTGTCATTATTTTGTCCCATGGCTGAGAAGACCCAGATTCTCACAGCTCTCCTTATTTATACCTTGTAAACAAGTGCTGCTGTTATCCTCAGAGAGTTTTCCTATGTCTGTCTTTCTCAACTAGTGTGAGGTAGACTTGGTCAGACAGTACATTTAAATTTCTCACTCAAATAAATATAATGCCTCTCAAATAAATAAAAAGGAAAATATATAATATAATATACATATAAATAAAATATTAATCCTGGGGTTCTCTCTGTCCCTCTGGTCCTGGGGCTTGCCTGTTTGGGAGTAATGCCCAGTGAAGAGGAGCCCAGAGTGGAAGCCAGGGGAGTATTTCCCTACTTGTTTCTTACTGCTTCTGGCCCCATGCTTTGAAAAAAAGATATGTGTATTTGGCACTGGGCAAAAATAAAATAAGATACATTTTTTAAAAAAGGGAAAGGAGAGACAAATCCCGTGATCTGGAACTCTGTTTTACTTTTGTACTTCCCCAGGTGAAGGCTGCTTGATCAGACAGGGATTGGACTGATGTCAACTCTTCTGGTGCCAGAACTCTATTCTTCCCCTGCTGCTGTTGCCAGTTTTTCTTTCAAAGATGATTTATTTATTTATTTTAAAGATTTATTTATTTATCTGAGTTTTACACACACACACACACACACACACACACATAGATACTCCTTCTGGTGATTCACTTCCAAAATGTCTGCAACAGCCAGAGCTGGACCTTCCAAAGTCAGGAGCCTGTGATTCTGTCCAGGACTCCCAGATGAGTGGCAAGGGCCCTAGGACTTGGGCCCTTACCCACCGCTTTCCTAAGCACATTACTGAGGAGCTGGATTGGAAGTGGAGCAGCTGGGACAGGAGCTGGTGCTCCTATGGGGTGGCAGCTGCTCCACCCTCTGTGCCACAAAGCTGACCTCTTCCTGCCAATTTCTGAGCCCTCCTCCTGCATTTGGTCTCTATTAAAATCTGAGCTGAGATGGATTCCAAGCCCTAAGCAGAATACGGTTTCTACTCTCTCCTCCTGGGTTGTGTGTCAACGTTAAGTTGAAGAACTTTTCCCTTGATGACTCCTGTCTTGTGTGAAAAATGTCTACTTGTTCTTGTTTTTTGCACAAAGCATGTAAAGTGTGTCTAGTGTTTCACTGACAGGTAGGTGAGCTGTTGTCTCTCAAGTATGAAAGAAATAACTTTTGTTTTATTAGTTTCATATAGTTGGATACGTGTGCATATACACATAGTCTCCAACTCACTATGTGTCTACTTAGGATCTTTCTGGATGTTGTGAGAGAACATGCATTCAGCAGACTTTGAGTCTTGAATTCGGAGTTTTCCCTGGCTGGCAGTGTGTGGTACCTCCCTCTCTGGCAACACAAGGCAGCAGCAGTAGCCACAGTTCCAGGTCAGCTCAGGAGCAAGAAGGGAGGCCACCGATGCTCCACAGTGGGCTTTGTTACCAAGCTATGGTATTCCATAGGTAGGTGGATCAGATCCAGTTTGGATATGGTATTTTTACCCACTGTGAGTTGGCTGGGACATAGCCCTGTGGTAAATCAAGGAGCGCCTGTGTATGATATTTAGCATTCTGTTTTCCTGGCTCCTGGCTGGGGCAGTCCCCCCTGTTGAATGGGAAATGAAGTCTCTTACCAAGTCCAGGAGCCCGAGGGCCTTTGCCCACACCGTTTAGACATTGATTTGCTGTAAACAAGTAGAGTTATCATCAGTAGGTCACTAGGCAGTGTTTGAGCTGCTTTCAGTTTTCTAGGAAGATAAAGTCAGAAACAGCCTCCTTACCTTTTCTTTAAAACAAACAACAAACAACTTTTATTTATTTGAAGGGCATAATTAGAGAGGGAGATCTTCCATCTACTGGTTCACTCCTCAGATGGCTGCAACTGCTGGAACTGGGCCAGACAGAAACCAGGAGCCAGGAGCTTCCCACGTGGGTACAGGGCCATTTTCTGCTGCTCTCCCAGGTACAGTAGCAGGGAGTTGGATGGGAAGTGGAGCACCAGGGGCCACAGTGCCAGCCCTTTCCCACCTTTTCACACACCCTTGCCTGGTTACAGTGGGAGCATCTGAATACTGCATTTTCAGACATCAGTAAGAAAATATCTGATAAAATGAGCTTTTGGGTATGAAATTTTTTTTATTATACTTTTTTTTTTTTTGGACAGGCAGAGTGGCAGAGTGGACAGTGAGAGAGAGAGACAGAGAGAAAGGTCTTCCTTTGTTGTTGGTTCACCCCCAATGGCCGCTGCGGCTGGCGCGCTGCGGCCGGCGCACTGCGCTGATCCAAAGGCAGGAGCCAGGTGCTTCTCCTGGTCTCCCATGTGGGTGCAGGGCCCAAGGACTTGGGCCATCCTCCACTGCACTCCCGGGCCACAGCAGAGAGCTGGACTGGAAGAGGAGCAACCGGGACAGAATCTGGTGTCCTGACCGGGACTAGAACCAGGTGTGCCGGCGCTGCAGGCGGAGGATTAGCCTATTGAGCCATGGCGCCGGCCTTGGTTATGAAATTAAAAGGGCTGGGTTCTGCCATGCAATATTTTGAAGAATAAACAAATCAAGACTCTGTGCATATGTTGTGAAGGGTAATTATGCAGCCATCTTTTCTTCATAGTTATTATTTTCCATAATTTAAAACATGAAGTCATCAGTTCTAAGAGCAGATCTATTCTGACTTGGCTGCGTTTGGCTTCTAGATTGTGTGTTGTGTGCACTGCTAAGAACATGTGCTTCTGAAATTGAAAAAATCTCTTTCACGGGTTCAGAGTAACAGAGTGTGGCTTTATCTTTTTTCTCTTGTTATCTTTAGGATTTCAAATAGATTCCTTTTCCCCTGAGGCACATAGAACCATGCTACTTTACCCATGAGCTGCCATCAAATCATGGGGTCAGATGAATCACTCAGGGTTTGTCCTCCGAGTCTCTAAAACATCCCTGTTGGCTCTTAAAGCCCCCCAGAACCCTCCATGTGACTCTTTGTAGTTGGCCTGTGCCTGTGAAACAGTGAAATAAGATATCCTCAGAAGAGTGAAAGGCCCTTGTGAGCCTGGTTGTGAAATGTTTGATGAAGCTGAGTAGCTATTCCCTCATGAAAAGCAGAACTTTGGAAGTCTGTTTAAGAAGTCGGTATTTGCTGTCTTTAGCATAACCCAGCTTAAGACCAAATTACCATTTATACTTGTCAAAGAAAAAAAATATGCTGTATTTTTGAATTGATACAGTGCAGAGTTTGGGGGAATAATTTGAATACGCAAAATTCTATTGTGGTGCAACCCTTGTGCCATCCACGCAGTCTCAGAGCATCAGCATTTTCTCGTACCTTTTTTTTAACTTGTGAAAATTCATTGCACTTTTATCACGGTGCTGAATTCTTTGTGTGGTATTTTGTTCCATCTTCCCAATGGTTGTGTGTGGTTGGTGTCATTTTCTATTCTACTTCTCATGTGCAAGCACAGTCTCAGAGGATTAATTTGCCCAACTTCACACAGCTGAGAAGCAGTAGAACCTTGAACCCAAAGGGGTTTGGCTCTGTGGAGCTTGAATTCATTCGGAGGTAATGGCAGTAGTTGGTGTAGATTTGGGAAAAGAGGTGGAGACAGAATCGGTGTGGAAATCCTCAGGAATGGGTTTTTCTTCTCCATGCAGTACATCCCCAAAATCATGTAATACAAGCTCAGGAAGAATGACCTGTTCTTGCCAACAAGTGGAACAAGAAATAGAAATTTTCCCACAGTCAAACAAAGCCAAACACAGGCCTTCTTCTTCTTCTTGTGATGGCAACAATGGAACACTCATTGTGAGTAATGGACTTAAATAGGAGTTCTGTTCAGGGAAAAGATCCAAACAGGAGTTTGTTTTTAAAATTTTTGCTTACTTATTTGAAAGGCAGAGAGAGAGAGAGAGAGAGGAGAGGGAGAGATCAATCGATCTTCCAACTGCTCCCAACAGCTAAGGCTGGATCAGGCTGAAGGCAGGAGCCTGGAACTCAACCCAGGTTTCTCACAGAGGTGGCAGGAACCCAAGTACTTGAGCCATCACCTGCTGCCTCTCTGGGTACGCATTAGCAGGAAGCTGGAATCTGTAGCAGAACTGGGACTCAAACACAGACGCTGTTGTGTAACATCTTAACTGTTAACACCAAATGCTGGCCCCAAAAGAATGGTTTTAGTGAAATTTTGGTATATTTCTAAGGAGCATCCCTACTGGATGTTAAAGTGACACTGGTTTTTTAGATAATTTTTCTGGACTTTTGTCTGTTTCTGGTAAACTCTAGATCTTGTTGAGAGGTGAGTTTGCTTGGGAATCAGTGTGCAGTTGATAAGTTTCCCCTGAGCTAATGCGTCTGTCTGCCTTGCAGATGTGAGTGACACACTGCTGTCTGGTTGCAGCTTTTGGCTTTTGCATTGTTCACATCTTCCTCACCAGAACTGGATCAACGGACTGCTGCATTCAAGAAATTTTAAAAAACCGTTTTGGAAATTGACCTTCATTCTGCCAATATGAGATTTTAAAAGATAATGCAGGGTTGTTACTAAAATCAACTTTGCAGTGTTGTAATTCAGTTAGGTGGTGATACTTGGTAGCTGCTAATGCTTTTCTTGCTTTTCATTCCTAAAGAATATAGATTTTTTAGTTTAATAAGAAGTTGGCCAGCATGGTTTGATCAGCAGATATGTCCTTGACATGTGTAGCCTGGATGTTGCTGGGGTGGGGGGGCATCATCAGAGAAGGGAGTGGCTGAGAATTATGTTTTATGTAGGGTAGTAGTTCTTAACCAGGGGCAACTTTGCCTCCCTGGGAACGTTGACCATTGTCCGGAGACACGACTGGTTGTTACCACTGATGTGGGGGTCACTACGACTGATCTCGAGTGAGTGGGAATCACAGATGCTACTGAACATCCCAAATCACGCAGGGCAGCTCCTGTGACAGGAATGACCTGGTCCAGAGCATCAGCAGTTTTGAGGTTGGGAAGCCCTCAAACCAGAAGACTGGCTTGTTTCTGAAAGACTTTGTTACTTTAGTTTTTTGTTTTATGAGTAAAAATCATCACTGCTAAAGTAATTTCTTGTAGTGTCTTTTTAGGGATGGATATGAATGATGTACTAATTTTAATATTTTCCTTGTATTTGGTTGTGTTAGCTATTTCTGTTTATTCCAACATTGATTTCTGTGGCATTGGTGAACAATTGGGTTATTAAGATTTTTTATTTTTTAATTTAATTTAATTTTTTTCTTAAGATTTATTTATTTAATTGAAAGAGTTACAAAGAAAGAGGAGAGGCAGAGAGAAAGAGAGGTCTTTCATCTGCTGGTTCACTCCCCAGTTGGCCGCAATGGCCGGAGCTGCGCTGATCTGAAGCCAGGAGCTTCTTCTGGGTCTCCCATGTGGGTACAGGGGCCCAAGGATTTGGACCATCTGCTGCTGCTTTCCCAGGCGATAGCTGAGAGCTGGAATGGAAGTGGAGCAGCCAGGTCTCGAACTCATGCACACATGGGATGCTGGCAGTGCAGGCAGTGGCTTTTACCCGCTACACCACAGCACCAGCCCCAAGTTTTTCTATTTTAAAAAAAAAAAATTTTAATTGACACATAATGATTGTACATATTTGTGGGATATAGCGTGATTAATTTGGCACATGTGTATAATACATAATGATCAAATCAGGGTGATGAGCAATTCCCTTACTATAGCCATTTATCATTTCTTTGTATTGAGAAGCTTTGAACTCCTCAAAGTTGCTATTATTAAATGTCTTTTTTTTTTAAAGATTTTATTTATATTTTGAAAGGTAGAGTTACAGAGAGAGGGAGAGACAGAGAGAAGAGTCTTCCATCCGCTGGTTCACTCCCCAGATGGCCACAACAGCTGGAGCTGAGCCAAGAGCCAGCAGCTTCTTCCGGGTCTCCCATGCAATGCGGGGGCCCAAGCACTTGGGGCATCTTCTACTGCTTTCCTAGGCCATAGCAGAGAGCTGGATCAGAAGAGGAGCAGCCAGGCCTCGAACTAGTGCCCGTATGAGATTCCCGTGCCGCAGGTGGCGGGCTTAGCCCATTATGCCATAGCGCCAGCCCTATTCTTCATTCTTTTAGAGCTTTTTGACTACACTTCCACTTAACCCTGACAAGTGAAGGCATAGAGCCAGAGGTGGGGATTATTTGGCCTGCAGAATCATTTGCTGTGGCCCTGCCAAGGCAACCGCTGGCAGGACTCGAAATTCCATAAATCTGTAGAGGGCTAATTTTTAAGTTGATAATTTTGTATGGCCCATGAATGATCTTATAAACATCCAAATGGCCCTTGGCAGAAAAAAGAGGTTCTCTACTCCTGGCATCAACAGAACAAGTTAGGGCACAGGGGACTAGAAACCTTGTATGTGTATGTCTGAGGTGGAAGAAAGAGAAGGGGCCAGCATTAGCAGCCTGTACTCTTCTCTCTGAAGCTCTTTCATGTCCCTTGATTGTTTTAGTTAATTACCCAACACTCGCATTACAGACCCTGATAAAACCAGAGGCAGGCTTTTTCCGTGGGCCAAGAGAACCTCTGCCCTCCCTTCTTTTCTACTCCTCACAATCCTGATGAGTAAATAGAACTGTGTTTGCTTAATTTTCACCGCGCATGTTGTTTGCTCACCAGTCACAGTAATGAATCACTCTGAAAGCTTGGTAAGAGCAGTTGAATCCAGAGGCAGAACTCTTACTGGCTGAAAATAAATGAAGACTGCTTGTAAGTTCCCGCTCTTAATGCTGTCATCAACTTTTCAGGCAGGAGGGAATCCAAGTTGTGTCATCTTAAATCTTAACCTATGGCTTAGAAGTGAGTTCTTTCCTGCTTCTCCCCGCCTGCCTTCTCCTCCTAGCAAGGGGAGAGAAATAAAGAAAGACAGACTTAAAGTGCTGGGGGACCAAATGACTCAACTGGTATAGGACATGTCCAAGTATTCATTCATCCGCCCTGTTAATTCAGAATAATGATAAGAAAAGTGAGTATGATGAGTGGGTGCTTCAGAGGTCACTACTTGTTAAAGGCCACTATTGATGGAATCAAAGTGAACTGTTTGTGCTGGTGACCTTGAGTTGGCCTCACCTGCTGTGAGATCCAGGATAAGGCCCTTGTCAGGTCACACAGCTAGGTGGGATTCTAAGTCTTGTGGCTACTCCAGAATCTTGTGTGTTCATTTCTTCTCTTCTAAGTTGTGATTTCTAGGGCATATCGCAGTTCTCACGGCCAGGTGGGTTGGCAGTCCTGAGAACTGGCGGTGCTTTATAAAATATGAGGACTCTCTCTAGTGCTGTAGGATCCCACGCTAAGTAGTGATTGTCTTGGAAGGTTGTTTTCACTGCTTGGGTACCCAATGAAGGCTGTGTTTTGTCTAGGACTCCCTCAGCTGTAGGACGTATCTGGGGCTGCAAACTCAATATTTACAAATAGGCAAATCAAAAATAGTAGAATGGGAAGAGAACAGGTCTACAGAATTAAAGTGACATAGATGGGCCTCGTGGGTTTTAGACATTACTGATTCCAGTGAGGTGATGTTTAAAGTGATTTACACTTTTGCTGGCATAGCACCATGAGGGGTGTCAGGTTCTCCTACAAATGGGCCCTTTGGGCTTCACAGGGCATTTCAGCAGAAGGTCGTGGAAGTCCCTGGGAAAGCTGTCAGAGGCTGAAGTCACAGAGAGTGGCAGTGAAGGAAGGCAGTGCAACCAGCAGAATTCTGGCGTGGACTCAGCCCAGCTGCCCATACTGCTTTTCTGGTAAAACACCCTATTCTCTGCCGAGCTTCCCATGGTGCTCTTGGAAGAGACAACATCTTAAACTTGTGGCCCTGTTTGCAGTACCACTCTGAGTTATCCAGGTCTTCAGGATGTTAGGATCAGAGTTGCTCATGTTCCTTTGCCTTCCCTGATGCTCCTGGCCACGGAGGTCACTCTCCCCAGTGCCTGTTCCAGGGACCAGCCCAGGCCTGTAGTGTGTGTGTGGTGCTATTTCTTGCCTTAACTGAAAGCCATGTGGTCAAGGTCATTTCTTCTGGTGCCTCTTGGCTTCTTTCTTGTCTTTTAGTGCCTGTTCAGCAACTGTATCCTAACATTCCACTCACTCATCCCTGCTGTAGGCCCTTGCTTATTGCTTCTGGAGCCCTGGTTTTTGCTGGCCATACTAATGAACTTGAATATGTGTCTGTGTATCGTAATTGTAACTCTCTTGTTCTGACTCAAGATGCTGTAGTCCCTGGGCCACACCCAGAACACCATTACCCTGCTCCAGCCATGGGGCATGCCTGTGATTGGTCCCTCCGCTGTGCTGCACAGTCCCCCTACTGGCCTTGCTGGCGTGCTCAGTGCTGGCCACCCCTACAGACTGGGACTTATCGCTGTTCCAGGATCCAGGATCCAAGGGCTGAGAGATCTTCCTGGCACGCTTCTTCAGCTGGGGTATTTGCCCTGCAGATGCAGTTTTACGCACGGCTCCTTCATTCACAAACTGGTAAAGGAGGGGAGACTCTGATACTGGGGTGAAACTTGAAATCAGTCTGCCTTGAGTTTGAGACGGCCAGACAGGGAGAAGCAGAAAATTGCCCTGTGAGATATTCCCAAGCAATTCATGTCCTAGAGGCCTGGATTCCTTCCAGAGTTGCCAGGCGGGCACCTCCCTGCTTTATGGCAACTCAGAGACGTCTTGGCGAGCACTCAGAATTTGAGTTCCAAAAGCTCATTGGCAAAAGTAAGAGGAGAATATTGATTGCACCTTTTTGATTTGATGAGTTCTTAGCACCTTTAAATGCCAGGTGTGGAAATGGTATGTTTTGATAATGAGGGAGAAAGAAATGAGGCATGTGTGTGTGTGAAGCTGATCACAACAGAAGGGCAGCACTGTGAGAAATGTGAAGCTCCCTTTGGATGAACTTGAATAAAACCAAAGGGAAGAGAGAATCTCTTGCTTTTTGAAAAATCAACAGAATTTCCTTGCGTTCTGGTGTTCAGTTGGCAGGGCTTCAGAAAGTGTGCCTGAAGCTCAGGAATCATCCCAAACCAAACTAACGGAAAAAGTCGGCCTCTCTGGAGGCTGGAATTCAGTATCAGGGAGTGGACCTGATGTGTGTGCGTGTGGTGCTGGGGGGAGGGAGGACAGGGTGTAGGTGAAGCATGTCTGGAAGCCTTAACCCTTGGCAACTATAAATAGAACACTTGCTCACTTGGGTGGCTAAAACACAGACATTTACAAAGTATTTTATTCTACCATTTGGTTAGAATTAAGGTCTGATTCAGTATATTATGTCCAAGACTAGCCTAAAAACATACTCATTTTCCTTTTGATTGGAGCCAAATTTAATTAAGAGCACTGCTTGACAAGCCCATTAAGTAATGGAAACACTTCCCTTCAAAAGCTTCTTCTGAATGGAGGCATTATGTACAAAGTAATGCATATGTTAAAACCTGCACTGAGAAACAAAAGACATGCGGCATTGTGTGAAAAGAAAGTCAGGAATGCTGTCCCCTAGAGCAGGTAGGTAAGGAAGATGAGTGAAACCAGCCAGGCTAGGCAATAGGGAGTCGTGGGGACTGTGGCTGACTGGACTCACAGATTTGGGAGAATTAGGGGTCAGTATTTGAAAACTTCTAGTTTTAAAAGAGAGGCCAGAAATCTAGGTTTCTATGAATTGTCTCAATTTGGACAGTGTTCGCAGGTAATGTGAATTAGTTTGGTTTTTACTGAGCAGACCTAACAAAATTTAGCTGGGACTTGTACCCTTTAGACAGTGAAGAAGTGATGCTTCTTAACTGGGAGCAAAGAAAGGGATGGAGTGGCTGATACTTTCCTTCAGGTTGTTTTTGTTTCCAAAAAATTCACTTAAGAGGGTGGCATCTGGGTTACACTTCTGCATTTTGGGAATGGATCCCCCTATTATGTGGTCTTTCAGCTCATTCTTTATGTTTTACTTGGACAATCCAAGGACAGAAACTGGAAAATCTTGTACTTAGAATGGGAGATGTGGGAAGTTGTTTTCCTATTTTAAAAGTTTACTCACTTTCCTTTCTTGCATTTGTGTAAGGCTTGGAGAATTGAATGCCATACTAAGATTCTGTCCTATCTCTTGTTATGATTTAGCATTCGTGCATCAGTGACTGAGTGCCTCCCCAAAGACCACCTCATTTGGAAAGTTCTAGAAGCACGGGGCCTGGGTTTGAATGCTGCTGCCCTGATGCCTGCTGGGTATCTGACCTGGGCCTCACACTCTCATTTGTAAAACAGCTTTGTTGTTGACTGTCCCATCCCACAGGGTTAATAAGAGAATGAAATGCAGAGTGTGATTAAAATGTTAAGAGGAGCGATGGACATGTATTGGGCAGTGAAAAAATATTAGATATTATTGTTACAGTTATTAAAACTAATAATTCAGGGGCCGGTGCCATGGCTTACTTGGCTAATCCTCTGCCTGCAGCACTGGCATCCCATATGGGTGCCGGGTTCTAGTCCCTGTTACTCCTCTTCCAGTCCAGCTCTCTGCTGTGGCCCGGGATGGCAGTGGAGGATGGCCCAAGTGCTTGGGCCCTTGCACCCGCATGGGAGACCAGGAGGAAGCACCTGGCTCCTGGCTTCAGATCGGTACAGCACTAGCCGTAGCAGCCATTTGGGGAGCGAACCAACGAAAGGAAGACCTTTCTCTATGTCTCTCTCACTGTTTAACTCTATCTGTCAAATAAAAAAAAAAAAAGATGAATAATTCCATAAAATATTTGAGTCCATGTGAGAGAATCTTGATATAGATATTTTCATGTGATCCTTATGGCAATTGTATGAAGAATAGGACACTGTTTGCATTTTACAGATGTCACAGAAGTGTCCATGGGAGAAGGGATGGGGGGGGGGCAGCAGACCTTGGTGGGGCTCTGACCTGGCATTTTCCAGCTGTGCGACCTTGGCCCAGTTATTGTCAGTCTTCTAGGATCTAGCCTGGATCTCCTCTGTGTGAATGCAAGGACTGGATTGGGACATCTCTGAGGATTCTGTTCATTCTGATTTTTAAAAATTTTGCTTTTTGAGGTAAGATTCACATAACTGTTCATTTACATTGTACAGCTCCTACTTCTAATTTGAAAATATTTTCATTCCCCCAAAATAAAAGCCCGCAGCCAACAAGCAGTCATTCCCCATTCCTACTTCCAGCCCCAGCAACCATCAGTTTGCTTCTGTCCGTGTGGACTTGCTATTCTAGACATTTCACATAAAGGGAATCATACAATAGGTGACCTTTGGTATCTGTTGTCTTTCACTCACCTCAGTATTGCTGAGGTTCATCTATATTGTAGCATGCACGGGTTCTTCATTCTTTTTTGTGGTTGAATAATATTCCAGAGTTGGCTTGCATTTTTTTGAGAGATTTATTCATTTATTTGAAAGGTGGAGTTCTGGAGAGAGGGAAAGACACATACAGATTTTCCATCTGCTGGTTCACTTCCCAGATGGCCACAACAGCCATGGCTGGACCAGGCTGAAGCCAGGAGCTAGGAGCTTCATCTGGATCTCCCACATGGGTGATAGGGGCTCAAATGCTTGGACCATCTTCCGCTGCTTTTCCAGGCAGTTAGCAGGGAGCTGGATCAGAAGTGGAGCAACCAGGACACAAACCCAGTACCCATAGGCTGACATTGCAGGCTATGTCTTTACCCACTATATACCACCATGCTGGCTCTTGGCTTGTATTTTTATGAATGGAGTTTAAAAATTGATGGAAAAATAGAATTAAAAGATAAGTTTCTTTTCATGCAAAAAAAATGAGATCCATATAGTTTATTCCTGGTCCACATTTCCATGAATTTTTTGAAGACCCTGCATATTTGTGTGTAAGACACATTGTAAAACAATGTTTATTTATATACCTACTTCTATTTTGTATCTATAATGTATGTATTTCTGTGTTTACACCGCACTGATGTCTGGCTTATCTTGAGAGACTGAGGTAGGTCTGTTTTTTACTGTAATGGTACCTTTTCCAGAGGTCCCACTTTGTATTTCCTTTTTCCATTGGTTTACCTAAAAAGGTTTTTAAAATAGTCTGTTCACCTGAAAATACACTGCCAGTAAAAGCGGTCAAAGGCTTCAATGACTTGAGAAATGTAATGGTCATTCCACTCACAGGCGCCCGGGGCTCGTCTCCCCACTGCCAGCCTAGTGGCACGCTCATGTATGTGACTTTGCATGCATCATCACTTGTTTTTACGTGGATTTCATCATTTACCTTAACTATGTGCCTGTTGTAAGGAGACACACATATTTTTGCTTAAAGCAGATTCAGAGGTGATTTTTTTTTTTTGCTGGAGTTTTTTTTTTAATAAGTGATTATGAGAGTTTTGCTCTTTTAATAAAAGAGTGGTACAGTTTTACATGACATTTTAAAGCAAAATCTAGAGTGCAGAAAGAGGAAGTCATGTGAACGTGTGCGTTACTCATCCTCATCCCCTTCTCAGCCCTGAGATCTGGAAATGCCAAGAGCACAGCTTTCCCATTTTTTCCGTAGTAGTTACATTCAAAAGCCAAACCATGAGCACACTTTGCTTGCTTTTTCCACACTGAAGCTGTGTGTCCTGCGGGTGGTTTTTGAAGAGGAAGTGTAGGTCTCCTTATTTCAGTGTTACTTCATGGGGTATTTTTAAACATCGTCTTCCTCATCCTGTTGGATGTGGCAGTACTTGGGGCTCCTTTAGGGATGAATGGAATTATCCCTGTGTGTAAGCTTTTTGGTTTTGGATTTTTGTTCTTTTCACTGAGTCGCTCTACATGAGAGTCCAATAGAGGTGGTGATCGGTGGTCTCTGGTGCTCTCAGTGACTTTTTCCTTCAGTCTCTGAGTTTTTCTTGGGCTCCCTGGGTTTACATCTACACTATTCCTTCCCATTTCCCCTGGATTCCCTTCTTTGAGAGGCTGGATGGTGCTAATTACCAGACTGTGTGCCCTGGACTTGTCGCTGCCTTGAATTCCAGCTCCTTCACTTAATAAATAAAATTCCAGAGAGGCAAATAACAAACAGAAGGGGGAAATAAAAATGTTGAAGTGGTATCGGGAGTGATGGTGTCCGTCTGAGTTCTGGAATATAGATGATTTTTCTTCTTCACGTTGGCCAAGGGGCCTGAGAGGAGAGGCAGTGGTTCGGGGACATCAACACAGAGGGACTGATGAGGGACAGTGTAGGGCATGGCAGTGATAAGAATGTCCCCTCCCTAGCTTGACTGGCCTCATGATGGCACAGACCTTCAGGCTGGGGTAGAGGAAGTTTATGGAGGTTGACGATGTGGTAGAGTTGGCCATGCTGGCTGCTGGCACTCAGCCCTGGGCAGTTAATGACTTAAGACTCCTTCCAGTGCTTGTCGGAAGCAGCAGACCGGTGGTGCCTAAGGGGCTGATTTTTTCCCTCCACCCCGGGGGACATGTGGCAGTGTGTACACCTATGTGTCACATAGGTGGTCTGCACAGGCCAGGAATGCTGCTGAGCTTCCTGCTTTGCACAGGGCTGTCCCTGTGACATCCAGCTGACTTGGTTTGGGAAGCCTCTGCCCGACCGGCCAGCAGCCTTGGAATCAGGGGTTAAACTTCTCAGCTCCTCGGGCAGCAGAGAGTTTATTCTGTAAAGCAAACAAAGGAGGGTCACTTGGTGCCCTTGGGTCCTTGAGAGCCATAAACTATATTTGAAAGTGGGTTGCGTCCAAGGAGACCATCTTTTTCTTTGGCAGACCTGGAATGGAACTTGCCAGATTTGCAGCATGTGCCAATCAGGGGAGGTCTGAAATGGGCCCCTGGCCCTGGCTGGCTGGGGGCTGTTCCTGCGCTGAGGGGAGGGCTGGCTTTCAGTGAGGCAGCTCACTCCAGGGTGAGCTGCTGGCCTTAGGGCCAAGCTGGTGTTCCTTTGGTTGCTTCTTCACTCCAGCCCCCTCCTGCCCTCTCTCCTATTGAGAGCAGGAGGGTCTGGGTCCCAGGACAGGCTCAGACAATAGGAAGGGTTTGTGAGAAGAGGACATCGAGGTCAGGAAGGGAGATGATTGTTCTCAGGACACACCGGGAGCTTAGCAGAATGAGAGCAGACAAGTGTGGGATGCTGGGATCCCTCTTGGAGGCGCTTCCTTCTAGGTGTCTGAAAGCAGGTGCGTGTAGGTTTGCTCAAGAGTCAGGCTCTGGAAGCATGGATTTAGAGTGCTGTGCGCACCAGCAAAATCTCTTGCCTCGTGTTGAGTTAAATAGGCAAGACTCGTATCAATAGAGGCCTGTGCCGTTCTGCTGTACTTGGTGCTGCCAGTGATTGAGCCCAGTGTTCAGCCCAGCATTCTCATCCATCCTCTCATTTTAAACACGGGCTCAGGGAATACAGGTCCCCACTCCCATGTAAACACACAATTCCCCTTTGTATTTGATCTGCACTTATGATTTCGTTGCTTTCTCTCTCTCACATGCATGAATTTCGGTGTATTTTTTTTTTGCCAAAGTAAGCATATCTTTTTAATTTTTTTTAAAGATTTATCTATTTGAAAGAGTTACACAGAGTGAATAGGAGGGGCAGAGAGAGAGGTCTTCCATCCGCTGGTTCACTCCCCAGTTGGCCTGAACGGCCAGAGCTGCACCAATCCGAGGCCAGGAGCCAGGAGCTTCTGCCAGGTCTCCCACACAGGTGCAGAGGCTTAAGGACTTGGCCTTCTTCTACTGCTTTCCCAGGCCATAGCAGAGAGTGGATCGAAAGTGAAGCAGCCAGGACTCGAACCAGTGCCTATATGGGATGCTGGCACTGCAGGTGGCAGCTTACCACTGTGCCACAATGCCGATCCTAGCATATCTTTTTTTTTTTTTTTTAAGTATCTTAAGCTTTTTTTCTTTTAAGGTTGATTTATTTATTTGTTTGAAAGGCAGTAATAGAGAGATGGGGCCTGCGTTGTGGCGTAGTGGGTTAAGCCACTGCCTGATACACAGCATCCATATGGATACCTGTTTGAGTCCTGGTTGCTCTGCTTCCCATCCAGTTCCCTGTTCATGCACCTGGGAAAGAAGCAGAAGGTGGCCTAAGTACTTGGGCCCCTGTACTCATGTGGGAGACCTGTAAGAAACTCCTGGCTTCAGCCTGGCCCAGCCCTGGTCATTGCAGCTATTTGGGGGAATTAACCAGCAGATAAAAGACCTCTCTCTTTCTCTGTCTCTCCCTCTTTCTCTCTATCTCTCTAGCTCTGCCTTTCCAATAAATAATCATATAAAAAGAAAAAAAGAAGAAAGGAACAAAGAGAGCGAGAGACACAGATATATCTCCCATCCTCTGGTTCACTCTACACATGTGCCTGCAACAACCAGAGCTAGGCCAGGCTGAAGCCAACAGCTAGGAACTCCATCCAGGTCTCACATGTGTGGCAGGTACCCAAGTATTTGGGCTATCATTCATGGCCTCCAGAGGCATTAGCAGGAAGCTGGATCAGAAGCACAGAGTAGCTGATACTTGAACATGACACTCCTATATGGGATACAGGTATCCCCAAGTGGAGGTTTAATCCACTGTGCCACAAAATCCACCCCTAAACTTATCTTTTAATGCCATTTCCCCCTGAACTTTTTAAGAAGAAGATTTGTTTATTTGAAAGGTAGAGTTGGGGCCCCGGGAGAGAGATCAGTCAGTCTTCCATCTGCTTGTTCACTTCCCAAATGTCTGCAATGGCTGGGGCTGGGCCATTCCGAAGCCAGGAGCCTGGAACTTCATCTGGGTCTCCCAGTTGGGTGAAAGGGACCCAAGCACTTGGGCCGTCTTCTGCTGCCTTCACAGGTACATTAGCAGGAAGCTTGAGATGCGCCGGCCTTGTAGGCAACTTCTTTACCTGCTCTGCCACAACACTGGCCTCTTGCTTGAACTTTTTGAAGTGTGCTCTTCTTATGGCTGTTTCTGCGTTTACAAGGGTTGTCTCTGCTATACTAAACTCTTTAAGAGCAGACCAGCTTTTATTCATATTTTAGGCTGCTGATCAGTTCTTTGTACTAAGCGTCTGGCTGTGCTATTTTACTACCATGCATTACAGCAGTTAAGCCCTTGACCACTCTGTGAATTGATGTTTGCCATCTGCACTTGGTAAATAGTAAGCAGTGGCTTCAGATATCGGAGGGATGGGAGAGGTGGAACTGTGCATGTCTCTGAGGATGGACTTGCCTGGGATCAGTTAATTTTCTGGTATGTGTAAGTATATACCAATAAAACTGATATTAAAAAAAAAAAGAAAAACTAGGTCAGGTATTTATTGCAGCAGTTCAAATGCCACTTGGAATGCCACATTTCATACGGGCGTGCTTGGGTTTGAGTCTCTGCTCTGCTTTGGATTCCAGCTTCCTATTCATGTGCATCTGAGGAGGCAGCAGGTGTTGGCACAAGTACCTGGGTCCCTACCACCCACCTGGGAGATCAGATTGAGTGCCGGACTCCTAGCTTCAGCCTGGTGTGGCCTTGGCTGTTGCAGCCATTTTGGGAGTGAAACAGATGGAAGTTCCCTGTCTTGTACTTTCTGTCTCTCAAATTAATTAATTTAAGAAAAGAAAAGAAAAACCAAACCCTTTCTACCACCTGTTAGTTCTGGGACCTGAGGCAAGTTTTTGAAACCCATTTTGTGCCTTATTTCCCTCACCTGTGAAATGGCATCAATGTTAGTTCGTTGCTCAAAGGGCATGGGAAGAATTAAGCAGATTAGTGCATGTGTGTCTCAGGACAGTGGCTGGCACGGGGTCGATTGCTGTTGCTGTTACTCTGCTAGGCTGTGCAGCAGGGAGGGATCAGGACCTGATGTCCTCACCACGGAATTCTGCATCCTTCGTGGCTCTGGCACAATGCCACAGCCACAAGGGATAAGGAAATATTTGTACAGTGAATGCATGCATTTGGAATTCTGGCTGGGGGTGGCTCTCCAGGTAAAATGAATTTGTTGAAAGGTAGGAAAATACCTTGTGATGCATGAAAGATGTAGAATATCAGGATAAAGTTCTGGAAATATTTTTGCCTACCTTGGCCTGGGCTGAAAAAGCCAACAGGTTCTCACATCTGTGATGTTAAAGCAACTCACGCCACTTGGGAAATAGGGCTTCGTGATGGTCTGGCTCTAGAATATGCCAGGGAGCCAGGAAGGGGGTGTGAGGATTCCTGGTACCCTTTCTGCCTGCGGAACATGGCAGTCTGGTCTGCCCTGGGGGTAGTGCAGGAGGTGGGGCTGTGAGTGCATCATTGCCTGGGTTCCAAGAGAAGGACACACTGGTCACTCAGTGTAGGAAGCTGTAAAAGACAATGGGTGTTGGGAGAAAATTCAGGGCGTGGTGTACTACTTGCTTGTCACTATCATTGTTACTCATCAAATGTGAGCCTTACAATCTGCTGTATGAGTCTTCTCGACGTCTGTTTAAATGTGTAGAGCTTAGCTTGGGAAAGTGAGTTGCACACAGAAATGTCAAGGTCCTTGTCAATAGGGCAGGGTCGGTAAACTGCAAACACTCTTCTGGCTAAGTGTGCGGCTGGGTGGAGTTTGCACTGAAGCCAGTGTGTTCCTTGGATGTTGTCACAAACCCTCCCTCCATCCCTCTCTTCCTTCTCAGTGGCAGGTACTGCAGTGTGTGCCGAGATAGAGGGAAGAACAAGCAGAGGTGATTTAGCATGGAGGCTGGCATGCAGTGAGCTGTTTTGTTTACATTTGGACTTCTCTATCCGGTGGAGGCTCAAGAAGTGGGGAGCTGAGCAGGGAACAAGGGCCTTCCAGGGGGGCTGAAGAACCTGTGTTGTGGGCAAAGCAATGGGCAGAGGCTTAGCTCACCCTGAGTGAGACCTGAGCAGTGTCCCAGGGGAGGATGGAGCAGTAGGCAGGATAAATAGTGCCTGGCTGTAGGCCCCCGGGTGTTTAGGTTTTGGGGGTCATGCTGTCAGTTTTGTTGTTGTTTTGTTTTTTTTTTTTTTTTTTTTTTTTTTTTTTTTAAGGCAGAGTGACAGAAGAAGGGAGACAGAGATCTTCCATCTGTTGATTCAAACCCTAAATGACTGCCATGGCTGATACTGGGCCAGGCTGAAGCCAGGATCCCAAAGCCTCATCCGGGTCTCCCACGTGGGTGGCAGTGGCTCAGTCACTGGGACCGTCTTTTCCTGCTTTCCCTAATGCATTAGCAAAGAGCTGGGTCAGAAGCAGAGCAGCCAGGACTCAAAAACCTGGCCTTCAGTATGTGATACTGGAGTCAACAGGGAGCGGCTTAACCCACTGCACCACAGTGCAGTCACTCGAGATGCATCCCTGCAGGCTCCAGGGAAACTTTTTTTCTGTTGCTCAGGCAAATTTCAGTGTCTCACCTGCAGCCCATGGGAACTCCAGTTCAAAGTACATTTGCCTGGGATCACTGTAATTCACCCTGCAAGCCACTTTTCCTTTTGTTACGTTAAACATTTCTAAGTGCAGAAAGGGCAGTTTTGAGGTAAGAGCACGCACCCTCTGCTATTTGTTCTGTAGTTCATGGTGTGGTTGTATTTGATTTCACTCCGAACCATCAGTAACTCAGACCAGGCAGACCAAGAGCTGACGTGTGCAGTTAGGGGTTCAAGAATGTAGAAAGCATTGCTGTGAGTTCCGTTCTGCAGTAAACAAGTTTTTGTTTCTTGCTTTAGGGCAATTTATGTACTGGGTTCCTAGAGCTGCTTAAATCATCACATACACTGAACATGCAGAATTTATATTCTTGGAGCAATGCTGTTTCACCATATTAACTTCGGGTGGAGGTGGAGAAGAAGTTTGAGTGGGTATTGGACTGTGGCAGTTCAGGGTGGGACAGGCGAGGTGGTGGGTACATCCTACATACTTGGCTGCTTGTCCCGGGAATCTTGTACATACGAGGTACTTCAACAAGTTCAAAAAGTAGAAAATGGAATTTAAAGATAACTTTATTTTCATGCATAAAAATGTTTAAACCTGTGCATAGATTTTTCATAATACACATTTTCCATGGACTGTTTGAAGACCCCCTCATCTGTTCCCTAAAATGGGGAATAGCAGACATTTAGAAGACATTATCTTTACTCACAAAACTCCTTCTCTGGATTCTGGAGTCCACAGCTGTGCTGTCTAGAGCTTTAATCAGCAGCTCCATGTGGCCATGCTGAACTGAGGTGTGCAGTGAGTGTGACAAATACACCAGGTTATGAGAATGGGTATGCAAACAAGGAGGTCAGATATCTTACTAAGACGTTCTTACATCAATGACATGCTTAAGTGATTATTTTGGGATTTTTAGGTTAAATAAAAGATACTATTAAAGGAATAAATGCTTTAAGACAGATAAAATAAAAGATACTAATCTGACCTGTTTCTTTGTGTTTTTTTTTTTTTTTTTAAGTGTGACCGCTGGAAAATGTAAAGTGCCCCATGTGTCTGTTGGGCGCATCTTCTTGCTGGCAGACAGGAAGGGCTCCCACAGAACCAGGCCCACCCAGCAGGGAGCTCCTGAGGCCCTGTCTCTGCTCGCAGTTTCTGCTGCCGCTCCCCTGGGGAAAACTGCTGAGCCGCTTCCCTCACGACCTCGCCTCCCCCGCTGCCAGTGGTGCTTCTTGGAGGAATTCTGCTTATCTCCCAGCCTGTGATTGATGACAGCAGAGAGGGCTCGCTGGCCTGTAGGTCAGCTTCTTAGAACAAAACAAGTTCAAGGAGTTCTTGAGATTGGTAGGGTCTGCAGAGTTTTAATAACACTCTTCGAATGAGCGAAAGCGTCTGTTGGGTGGATGATGATTGCAGCTGAGTTCTGTGTCAGCCACTGAGCAGTGCAGCTGTCGCTCATCCCTAGTTCCTCGGTAACTACAGGGGACACCAAGAGCCCCTGTGACACAACAATCTGTGGCTGCTCCAGTCCCTTCCATAGAATGGTGTAGTATTGGCTTTTGTACAGTATTGTTTAGGGGATGCCTACAAGAGGAAAAGGCAGTATATGTTCAGTGCAGTTTTTTTAAAAAGTATTTTCAGTTTGGAGGTAGACCTCATACATACGGCAGGACAGTTATACAAGTGGTCTTGCAAAAATGCACAGAAAATTGAGGTTTATTTTAAAAATTGTGAGAACTGTGCCTACAGAAGGTCATCAACAAGTTTGTGGAAAATACGTATTATGAAAAAATTGTGCTTGGATTTAAAAAACCTTTGCACCAAAGTAAACTTAACTTTTTAGTTCCCATTATCCATGAACTTTTGGAAATACCATTGTATTTGTTACTGGTTTTCCTGTTAACACTTGCCTTTCAACCAAACCTGTGTGAGAGGCTTTGACTCTTTGGTCAGCTCAGGGATTCGAATCCTCTTGGCTCTGTCCTTTTTAAAGATTTTATTGCATATTTCCTTTTTTTTTTTTTTTTTTAATTTATTTGAGAGGTACAGTTACAGAGAGGGAGAGACCGAGAAAAAGGTCTTCCAACCACTGGTTCACTCCCCAAATGACCGCAACAGGTAGAGCTGGGCCAGTCTGAAGCCAGGAGCTTTTTATGGGTCTCCCATGCAGGTGCAGGGGCCCAAGCACTTGGGCCATCTTCTGCTTTCTCAGGCCATAGCAGAGAGCTGGATGGGAAGAGAAGCAGCCAGGACATGAACTGGCACTCATACGGGATGCTGGCGCTGCAGGCAGAGGCTTATTAACCCACTACACCACAGCCCCTGTCCCAAGCTCTGTCCTTCTTGAATGATGCTGGATCCCATAGTCTGTGGCAGAAGGTCCCCAGAGAACAGTGTCCCCATAGCATGGAGACCAGTGATTGTTTCTCTGGGTTTCCAGGGCCTGTGGACAAACCCCTGCGGCATTTGTAGAGAGGACGGGGAAGTTAGTATTGAGTGACTTTGAGAAGCTTCCAGTTTGCTGTTGTTGGTGAGAAAGTGGAACCTGTGCATCCCAGGCAAGTCTCTGGGGGGTCCTGGTTTCCACTGGCAGAGTCGAAGTGTAGGCTTTCACACACGTTGACATGGGCCCATCCAAGGGGAGGGCACTTTACCTGTCTTCAGGTAAGATGCTCTGTGTTATTGGGTTATCTGTGGTGGCAGTGCAGGGTCCCTAAATCAGGCTAATAGAGGACATTTTCTAACAAAGAGTAAATGATAGTTAATGTTCAGTATCTTAGTTTTGTGTGGCCGTGGAGTAATTTATGAAGAATAGAGATTTATTTCTTACATTTCTGGAGGCCGGCAAGTCCAAGGTCAAGGGGCTTGCGTTTGGTGAGGGTATTTTTGCTGTGTCATCCCATGGTGGAAGGCAGAAAGGCAAGAGAGTATACAGGTGAGTGATTCAGCAAAAAGAGGGCTGAATTCATCCATGTTCATTCATGGAGGCAGGGTACTTGTGACCTCATTATCTCTAAAAACTACCATCGGTCAATACTGTTGGATTGGGGATTGTTTCCAACACATGAACTCTGGGGGAACCAAAATTTCAAACCATGGCATTGAGCAGACCAGGTTTGTCACAGGCATATTTTTGTGGGAATTTCTAAAATAATTTCTAAATGATAATGTTTCAAAATGACTGGCCTTTCAACTAAACAGTTTCCAAGTAAATGCAGTGCAGGGATAGCAATGAATGTTAACTCTCAGAGTAGATGATAACTGCAGAAGTCAATATCAGCGTTTTGTAGCCAATTCCTCAGGAGCCAGAGGCTCGGTTCTGTAGAAAGAGTTACGTATGTGAGTGGGAGTGGGGGAGAGAGAGAAAGGGAAGGGGGAAGCCTTATCTCCCTCTCTCCCTTCCTCCTTCCCCAGCTTTCTTTGGAGCTAATGCTTTCCCAGTTGTTCAGATCGTTGGTTTGAAATCCAACGTGTGTGTTTAACTGATGATTCCTTCATGTAGGGTTGTTTTGAATCAAACCAGATTTAAGAAGCACTGAGTGGGCCTGCGCTGAGGCTCACTAGGTTAATCCTCCGCCTGCAGTGCCAGCACCCCGGGTTCTAGTACCAGTTGGGGTGCTGGATTCTGTCCCGGTTGCTCCTCTTCCAGTCCAGCTCTCTGCTGTGGCCTGGGAAGGCAGTGGAGGATGGCCCAAGTGCTTGGGTCCCTGCACCTGCATTGGAGACCAGGAGGAAGTACCTGGCTTCTGGCTTCGGATCGGCACAGTGCACTGGCCGTAGAAGCCATTTGGGGAGTGAACCAACAGGAAGGAAGACCTTTCTCTCTGTCTCTCTCTCTCATTGTCTAACTCTGCCTGTCAAAAAAAAAAAAAAAAAAAAAGGCACTGAGTGGCTGGGTTTTTCTGGGTAGCCACTGGAAGACCCCTGCCCCATCCTGCTGTACACTGGATCAGGGAAGGCGAACATGGTCCCCACCCCAAGCCGGGCCCTAGAATCATAGAGGCCAGTCCCTGTCATTCCAGTGCTGTGCACTGGCCATTGGTCTCTGGGAACTATTGACTTTTGAGGGCTCTGCAGTGAAGACAGGGCTGCAGGCCTCCCTCCCAGACAGCTTCTGTCCAGGAGCATTTATCAGAGGTTGGCCTGGCCTGGTTGAGGCCTCTCAGACATGAGCTTAGCCTACTGTGGTCAGCCTGCACAGGAAAGAAGGGCTCCATTTTTCAGAGTTTTAGAGAGAAGCATCCAGGAGAGGAGCACGGAGGGCGCAGAGGCCAGGAGCTGGGATTGTGACCCTGCCTGGCTCAGCAGCTACATCTTGGCTCCCTGGCCTCCCTCTCTGCCCCAGCCCTGGTGTGTGGGAGGAGCCCTTCTCTGTGTGTTAAGGACAGGTTGATTGCATGCATGCCCTTGCCTACAGAGCGGAGTTGGGCTTTTCACTGAGTGTGTGTGTTTTTGTATGCTGGGGGTAGCTTAAATTGTGTCTGGAGTAATTTGGGAAGGGTCTGTGGCATGAGAGGAAGGGCTGGGGTGCTGGAATCCATTCCTAGGAGATCTCTCAGGGTTCCCAGTGTCTCCCTGGGAAAGCTGCTTCCTTGCTGGGTTGAGCCTACTTTTACCCCTGCTCCTGGGCAGGAGAAAGGAAAGCAGGCCGGAGGAGGGGGAGTCCTCATTTGGGACCAGGGGGCCTGATGTCCAGTGGGGGACACCCTGGCAAGGAGCCAGTAGGAGCTGGGAAGCACTCTGTCTGTTTCACCCAGGACTCAGAGCTTGTCGTGACCTGCCCCAGGAGGGAGGGACCTGGCTCTATGGCTGTGAAAACACATCCTGGGCGAGTGCATTCTCTGTGCTCCACACCCTGGGGTCCTCGCTGCAGCCCCTGGCTCCCACTTCCTCGCAGCCTTCCATTCTGCTGAAGGATATCTTGAAAATTTCCCAGTTGGAGGGTTTTCTGAACTGAGGGTGAATTAAAGTACCTTAACTGCTGAGAGAGAGAGAGAGAGAGATTTACATGTAATTTGAAAAACATGTGTTGATGGCAAAATGCAGTAACTTTGCCTGTGTTTTAATGGTGAGGGAGAGGCGAGTTCAGTCCTTGGTGCTTCTTAGAGCAGCAGGCAGCTGAGGCTGGGTTTTCTTGGGCTGGACAAAGGTGAATGCCTTCATTGTTTAGTTGTGTGGAGCTGTTAATAGTTAAGGATGGTGACAGATGGAGCTGTGTAAACCAGTTTACAGCGCGTCTTGGTCTATGCTAGCCCTTGCCTAATTTGCAGAATATTAGACCTTTCAACCTGAAGCTTCCGTCTGGCTTGGGGGTCAATCTTATGAATCCCTTGGAACCCTCCTCTCACTGGGATCCAATTCATGGATCTCTCTTAACCTTGCTTCCTGTGTCGGCACTCCTGGGGTCTGGTGCTCCGTGTGTATCCCTGCATCAGTCTTGCCCGTCAAGTGTAAATGATTGATTTCAACCTCATCTCCATCAGCCCATCATCCACTGGACTGCAGGCTCCGGGAAGCGAGGCCGAGTCGTTACTGTCTTTGTCTTCTTGTCACAGCACAGCACCTGGTTGTTAAATGACTCCGCGGGCCACCCTTGCTCTCTGCATATCCTCTCACCTGCATTCTCAGAGTTAGCCTGCTGGAACCCGCACTTCTGGGAGACAGACTGCACTTATTTTTCTCCTTCTGCTGATACCGAAAACCAGGGCCATGCAGGTTAATTTGTCCGAGGCTCCACAGTCCAGGTCTGGAAAAGTCCTGTTAGGCATTTTGACCCCTTGGAGTGAGTCATTGAAAACCGCTTAGTCTGTTGTCGGTTGCTATGACAAAATACCTGAGGCAAGGTAACTTACAAAGAGTAGAGGGTTATTTAGCTCCTGTTTCTGGAGGCTCCAAAGTCTAAGAGTGCAGTGCCAGTGCCTGGTGAGGGCCTCCTTGCTTCTCCATAGCATGGCAGGTGTAACAGAGGAGGCCCAGTGTTAGAACCAAGCCACACGTGAACGTGAACGGATTAATCAGTTTATGAGGGCAAAGCTGTTGTGACCCAGTCCCCTCCCAGAGGTTCCATTTGCCACCACTGCTTCCCTGGGGACATGGCAGCTCCCCTTCAGTCGATACAGGAGAAACTCCCCAACCAAGCCCAACCCAAGGGACCGTCTACAAAGCACCTGACCAGTGTGTCTCAGAATTGTCAAGGCCATGCAACAACAAAAAGCCGAGGAATTGTCATGGATCAGAGGAGATCAAAGAAGGCGTGACAGCAAGACACAGTGTGTTGGGACAGAAAAAGATAAAGGGAAAAACTGGTGAAACACACGTAAAACGTGGTGTTGCATTCGCAGCAGTGTTCCTATGGTTCTGTAGGTGATCAATAAGCTGCAGTCACAGAAGATATTGACAGCAAGGAAACTGGGAAGGGATGTACCAGGACTTCCCTGTGTTATCTTTGTGACTTATGTGAACATTCAGACTCTCTGAAATGTGACTTTCCTCAGAAATCGGCAACAGCAAGCCCTACCCACCAGCCTTACTGTCCTTCCCTGCCCTGCTGTCTTGTACTCTGAGGATCTGTGTGCACCCATGCTGGCTGCCAGAGAAGCACCTGCTAATGGAGAAGCCCCGAGTCCTGGAGAAGATTTGCCTCAGACTTCAGCATGTGTCCATTCAGTTTATTTTGGTGCAAAAAAATATTGAAACCCATGTCTATGAACAGTCTTCAGAAAGTTCACAGAAAGTGCTTTGAAACTAGAAAACAGTGCAAAGTATGGTTTTGGTAGAATGGAGGAGAGGTTGTGCATGTGCAGAGTTAAGTGAAGCTGTACATTCTTACACTGGGTAACAGCATTCAGAGGAACCTTAAATGAAAGTGATAGGAAGGCTGAAAGTCATCAGGTGTGACCCCAGTAGATAGCCCGCACTGAGTGGAAATCCTTACAGCATTGGAGTGCTTTATAAGTGAATTCCTGTGATCTTCTCACATTTGTATCTCACACAAGCTTAGTGTCCATTCATTTTTTTTTCAAAGATTTATTTTATTTATTTGAAAGAGTTACAGAGAGAAGTAGAGACAGAGAGAGAGGTCTTCCATCCCCTGGTTCACTCCCCAGGTGGCTGCAACAGCTAGAGCTGTGCCAATCTGGAGCCAGGAACCAGGAGCTTCCTCCAGGTCTCCTGTGCGGGTGCAGGGGCCCAAGGACCTGGACCATCTTCTACTGCTTTCCCAGGCCATAGCAGAGAGCTGGATCAGAGGAGGAGCAACCAGGACTAGAACCAGTGGCCACATGGGATGCTGGCGCTTCAGGCCAGGGCTTTAACCGGCTGCACACAGCACCGGCCCCTGTCCCTTCATTTTGTTCATAGTTGTCTCAAGTAATGAGGAATGGTCCTGGGCTCCTAGTAGGAGAGCTGGCATTTGAGCCCATATCCTGTGGGGAGCATCCAGTGCCACTTCTCCAGCCTCACCCTGGAATTTCCCTGGGGCCCTGCTTCTCGCTGTGGTTGCTGCTGTTGGTTTTCTGGACACTCAGCAGAGCACTGACGTGGGACTGGGGGCTGCTTGAGCCGTTCCTGCTGCCTCCCAGGGTGCTCATTAGCAGGAAGCTGGAATTGAGAGTGAAGTCCGCAGTCAGACCAGGCACTTTGATATGGGATGTGGTTGTCTCGGGTGGCATCTTTTTAAACAAAATCTGTTCACCAGTTGATGGCGATCCATGTTGTTTCCACTTTCAGGCTATTGTGAATAAGGCTGCTGTGAGCCTTGTGTACAAGTTTTGGAGATGTGTATTTTCATTTCTCTTTGGTATATACCTAGGAATGAAATTGCGGGGTCACAGGGTCATTTCTTGAGGGACTGCCAAGCCTGATTTCCACAGCAGGAATACCATCCACGTTTTGATCAGCAGATAAGAAGGTTCTGGTTTGTGCATATCCTCACCAACAGGTTTTCTGATCAGACTAAATTCAGTATGATTTTATGAACAGTATTAACTATTTTGAAAAGTTAGTAGAATTTTGCAAAGAAATTAATATCTATGAACAGAAACGAGAAATAGCTGTTTTAAGTGTATTCACCTCCTACTGTGTTCTTGGGTCATTTGTTTTTATGAAGTCACAGTAAACTCCTGTTCTGAATAAGTTTGTGTATTTTTTCTAAAAACAGATGGTAGCCAGAACACAACCAGGATCTCATTAAGATAATCTTATCAGTTTTGTTTATTTGTAGTTTTTTCCCCCCATGGAAAAAAATGGCCCTTGTCAGTCGTAGGAGAGGACAGTAAGCTCTCAGAAAGACAAGGTAGAGGCCGTGTGCAGTTAACATTTCAGAGTGCCAGCCTCTTGTGGTGGTCTTTTGTTGCCCTTTCTGTTTTATACCTCCTACTGTTTCCACTAAAAGGAAGAGGGGAATAGGAATGCAGCTCTCATACCAGCTGTTTTGTGTCCATCAGAGAATATTTCCCACAGTTTCTGAGCATTCTTAGAATCGGAACAGCTTTATACATTCTATAAAATCTGCCTGTTCTACCCTGTTTCCCTACTTCCTTTTCTTGTTCTGTTCCTTGGGTTACATAATTTTTTCCCTCTGGGACAAGGAGACTGGACGGGGAAGGTATCAGAATGAGCTCCTTTACTTTTGTGCACTTTAGAGCCGGACAGCTTTATTTACTGTTCAATCTCCCCTAGTGCGTGGGACATAGGAGTGGGGTCAAAAGCTGTTTCTTGGGCGGATGGCCTTGTGGGAGGGAGGGAGCCAAAGAAGGCTTGATGGATGGGTGGAACAATTTGCAGATGGATGACTGAGTTTTAGGCATGTTGGCTGATACGTTAGGACCGTTTTCTGTGTTCTTTTAAACACATACATGTTGGTTGTAAGATGATTAGTTAACTAATGGGATAATTTTATTTTTGTCCCTCATTTTATCACATTCCTAAGTGTTTGAAACAGTGGATAGGTCTTGTTTCTTTCAATGTTACATTTCTTCTGGGAGTATTTCTAGTTGCTCTCATCTTACAAAGTATCTGGAAAGGTGTTTGGAGGAATTCTGATAGGGAAAATCAGAGCTTAAAAATTATGACTGATGCATTCGCCTGCTGGAGCTCCACACCGAGGAGTGAACTCTTTACAGAAGTAGATGGGCGTAATTTGGACCTCATACCATTTAGCATAGCTTCTTTGGGTTGTGATTTTGATTGAGAGCGTGGGAGGTCCATTAATCTTTGTGTATTTACCTGGGGAATGTTGAATGAAGTGTAGTTTTTATTAGTAATAAAAGACAACCTTTTCCTGTTTTCTTTTTTATTTATTTATTTTTTATTTTTTTGACAGGCAGAGTGGACAGTGAGAGAGAGACAGAGAGAAAGGTCTTCCTTTGCCGTTGGTTCACCCTCCAGTGGCCGCCGCGGCCGGCGCACCGCGCTGATCCGATGGCAGGAGCCAGGAGCCAGGTGCTTTTCCTGGTCCCCATGGGGTGCAGGGCCCAACCACCTGGGCCATCCTCCAGTGCACTCCCTGGCCACAGCAGAGGGCTGGCCTGGAAGAGGGGCAACCGGGACAGAATCCGGCGCCCCGACCGGGACTAGAACCCGGTGTGCTGGCACCGCTAGGCGGAGGATTAGCCTAGTGAGCCGCAGCGCCGGCCCTTTTCCTGTTTTCTTTCCTTTTCCTCTCCTCTTTCACTTGCTGCCACGTCCTGTGTATATGGAAAGTGCTTTTCCTGATAGCTGATGGTGGTGACAGAGTTCGACATCATTGGCAGAATAATGGGCACATTGGTTGCACTGGACAATGGGGATGGACCAAAGACCTGGGGCAAGTTCATCTGTGACCTTTATGGTAATAAGTGCAGTGAGGCCCTGGTTTACACCACGCTTTGTGTGATAGGTCAGTGTTTCTGAGTTGTTTAGAACCTTCTGTCCTCTATGGCAGTCATGTTATAGATGATTCTTAAAACCATAGTAGGGGCCAGCTCCATGGCTCACTTGATTAATCCTCCACCTGCAGCGCCGGCATCCCATATGGGCACCAGGTTCTAGTCCCGGTTGCTCCTCTTCCAGTCCAGCTCTCTGCTGTGGCCCGGGAAGGCAGTAGAAGATGGCCCACATGCTTGGCTCAAGTGCTTGGGCCCCTGTACCCGCCGGGTACTAGTCCCGGTTGCTCCTCTTCCAGTCCAGCTTTCTGCTGTGGCCCAGGAAGGCAGTGGAGGATGGCCCAAGTGCTTGGGTCCCTGCCCCTGCATTGGAGACCAGGAAGAGGCACCTGGCTCCTGGCTTCGGATTGGCACAGCACTGGCCGTAGCAGCCATTTGGGGAATAAACCAACGGAAGGAAGACCTTTCTCTCTGTCTCTCTCTCTCACTGTCTGTAATTCTACTGTCAATAAAAAATAAAAGAATAATAATAAAAAAAAACCATAGTGAAGACCAAGAAACGGGAATGATGATGATAATGTACCTGAACGCTACAAATTGCTGAAGTATATTTACTATGAAAATGTATGGTATGTTAGTGATACCGCCAATGACTCCTGTAGGCCCCCATGGGCAGCTCCCCAGCACTCTGGTGTGGTCTCTGAGGGGATATTAGTTGAAGGAATTCTGAAGTTGGATGGCAACAACACATTTCCACAGGAATTTCAGTCGCATCAGCTCCAGTGGGCATGGACAGTTGTTTTGGGCCACCTGTATAGAAAACAAACACCTATCATTGTTCCGAAGGCAACAGAACAATGCTACAAATTTGGGACCCTTGAGCCACATATTTCCAATATTCCCAGCTGTCTGCTCCCAAAGTGACTCTTGACCTTGCCATCCTCCCTAGTTGGAGCATAGCAGAGCTTTGACCTCATCACCTAATTCAGACCTGAGCCTGAAGCCACCCGTGCTCCCATCAGAGCAGCCATGAACCATGTTGAAGCTTTCTCTTTGGATTTGATATGGTTGTTCATAAGGGAGTCTAAAACCCTGTGGCTTTGAGATGAGGAACTGAGGCAGAGGAGCTCTGTTTGTGTAATCCATGGCAAGGGTCTTTAGAGCCCACCAACTGATGTAGGCCACAGGATACTTTGGGGAGAGGGCTGCCCTCACTGGTTCATTGTATTCCCAGGTCCACTGCTGAGGGTGGCCATCCCTGCAGGGGAGAAGTATTAGGTTACATCCTTTCTTTCATTTCTGAATCCCCTGGTGCAGTCTCCAGCCCCCAGGGCTCCCCTGTTCCCATGTCCCAGTCCTTTGGTTAGCGCTGTGATTCCTGTACTCATCGCGCACTGCCCTTCACCTTGTTCCTTTCTCTGTTCCTGCATGCTTTGTGTACAAGGTTTCCAACAAATTTTGTCATCAGAGTTGAAGGAGTGCATAGTGGATAGTTCTTGTTTGTGTAGCTCAGTCACTTGCATGCAAACATTAAAAATCAGTTCTATTTTTTAAAAAACACACAGCAGGCGGAGGTCTGGCGCCACTGTCAGACCATCAGGCTTGGCACCCTTTGCCCTTCTTTGTCAGCTGCTTTGAATTGTGCTGCCGCTGCCACGCCCTCCATTCCATGTGCTTTAATGATACCGGAAATTAGATCTGCCCAGGTGTACTTTATCTGCACTGATCAAACTCTGTGGGGTTGTTGAAATTCACAGAATTTGGACAGTGGAGCCTATTTTCAATTATTAGGTCAACCACAGCAAATGGTTTTAAGATGTCTTCAAACTGACCAAGATTCTAGAACTTTGTGTCACTCTAGCATAGTGGATCAACTGGGAAGACCTCCCAGCCTCCAACAAAGAAATAGTCCAGAATGCCAACAGCACTGAAGTTGAGAAACCTGTGTTAGAACTTTGTGTTAGAAAAGCCATGAATCCGGCCGGCGCCACGGCTCACTAGGCTAATCCTCCGCCTTGCGGCGCTGGCACACCGGGTTCTAGTCCCGGTCGGGGCGCCAGATTCTGTCCCGGTTGCCCCTCTTCCAGGCCAGCCCTCTGCTATGGCCAGGGAAGTGCAGTGGAGGGTGGCCCAAGTACTTGGGCCCTGCACCCCATGGGAGACCAGGATAAGCACCTGGCTTCTGGCTTCAGATAGGCGCGGTGCACCGGCCACTGCGCGCCGGCCACAGCAGCCATTGGAGGGTGAACCAACGGCAAAAGGAAGACCTTTCTTTCTGTCTCTTTCTCTCACTGTCCACTCTGCCTGTCCAAAAAAGCCATGAATCCTTTGATGTGTGTTTGAGTCATAAGAATTAGAAAATGTAGCATCTGATAAGTTGGAAAGGAGTCTCCTACTTTCAACAACAACAACAAAAGACTATAAAACAGGAAGAACAGTGCCAATTAAGTCTTGGGTACGCTAATATATTACTCACTTGGCAATATCTGGAATTAATCAGAACAGTGACTCCATCCCACCCCTGGGGCTTCTGCATTGCACATGTTCTAAGCGAGGTGATGCTTTGCTAAGACATCACAGGCAAAAGTAGGAAAACTTCTTGTCTACTGAATTTTTGTGGATTCACATAGCCATATCAATTTATCTTACCCACGATTGAATTACGTGATCTCTGACTCTTAAAGCAGATTACATTTCAGAGACAAATTGTCACTTTGTCATGTGGGTGGTCAGAGGTGAGACAAACAGATTTGGTGTCCTGTCATGGGTCTGAAACCAAGTTGTATGCTGGCCTCTGGGCTCCAGAATGTTCTCTTTTTGGTAAATCTAGTTAGAACATGGCACACAGCCTGGCCTTAAAAGTCATTCTTCATCTCTTCTTTTGGATTTTTCTTTACCTTATTTTTTCACTATTTTGGGAAAAAAATTTACATTAGTAGAGAAATATAATAGTATTTTTAAAAGATTTATTTATTTATTTGAGGGCAGAGTTAGAGAGAGAGGGAGAGACAGAGAGAAAGGTCTTCTATCTTCTGATTCGCTCCTCAAATGACAGCAATGGCCAGAGCTGCGCTGATCTGAAGCCAGGAGCCAGGAGCTTTTTCTAGTCTCCCTGATGGGTGCAGGGGCCCTAGCATTTGGGCCATCTTCCACTGCTTTCCCAGGCCATGGCAGAGAGCTGGATAGAAAGGGAAACAGCCAGGACTTGAACAGGTGCCCGTATGGGATGCTGGCACTGCAGGTGGAGGATTAACCTACTATGCCACAGCGCAAGCACCAATATTTGTTACTTGATAGAACAACTGAAATCTGTGCAGGTAGTACTGTCCTCTTTACCAGGATCAGAAACCTTTTGTATAATGGACTTGCAGGTCAGTACCGTAAGCTTTGGGACCTCCCTCACTCAGCCACTGGAAGGAGAAGGAGCCCCAGACAGCAAAGAATGGTTGAGGCTGCGTCAGGAGGTAGTTGACCAGGATTTCTGATTACCTTCAGGTAGCAGGATCATTGAACACAGTAATACTGTGTTACAGTCTGCCACAACCCTGTCCTTCGATGAAGCTGAGCAAGTCTCTTTGTGGTCCTGTAGCCCCCTATCCTGTGTTAATAGAGAACGGAGACTTAATGAATTCAACATGGATCATCAGAGGTTGACCTTTATGCTTAATCATCTGGCTTTTTATTATGGATTTTTATTTATTTATTTACACTGTCATCACCCAATGATAGAAACATGATTGGGCTTATCCTACTATTAAATTGTTAAGAAGATTCATGTACAGTTGATGTATATAGGCTGAGAAATCAATTTATTTAAAAAACTTAAAAGAACTTGAAATTATCGAGGTATAATTCTATCCAGAATAGTTCACACATTAATGGTGCACAATTGAATGGCTTTTGGTTCATGTATACAGTTGTGTAACCATCGCTACAGTCTGATTTTACAGCAGTTCTTGTCATCCTTAAAAGTTCCTTTTTCCCTATTCGGTTTGTGTCCCTTCCACGCTCAGCTCTGGGTAGCCTTTCTTCTGCTTTGTGTATGTATAGATTCACCTGGCCCAGAAATTTCATACAAATGAAAGCCAACAATATGTAATTGTGTCTAACTTCTTTGATTCACCATGATGGTTTTGAGGTTCATCCTTGTTGGTGAACCTATCAGTGATCTTTTTGTTATTACTGCAGTTCCACTGCATTCATTTACTACATTTTGTTTGTAACATTTCACAGGGATTTGAATTGCTTCCAGTATTTGGCTATTATGAGTAACGCTGCTGTGAATATTTACATACAAAACTTTGTAAAAATTGTCTTTTGAAAAGGTAAATATTTAGGAGTTGAATTGAAAGGACGCATGATAAGAATGCATTTGGCTTTTGAAGAAATTGGCGAACTCTTTTCTAAAGTGGATGTATCATTTTACATTCCCATTGGTTTCTCTGCAGCCTCACCAACATTTGGAAGACGCAGTCTTTTTTATTATAGTCAGGAAATCATTTGTTGGTAACAGAAAATGGGGCCCCTTGTGAACCTCACTTTTGAAGATGGGATGGTATTACTTGCCTTTCTGTCTTACAGGATTGCTCCAAAGATCAAAAGAGATGAGCAATTTATGTGCAATTGCTTTCTATTGCAAAAACGTTTCTGGTGATTATGTGCAGAAAAGTTCTCAGCTGCTAAGTTTAACACTCCCATATCCAGCTCAGAGATTAAGATGAAAACATACTTAGGTTTTAATAAAACCTGTATGTTAGGATCAAACTTGTTCCACTTGCTAATAAAGGCAGTTTTTGCCCAAATTGTAAGCTTTCTCCATATACTAGGTTGCTGTATTGGATATTAAATGTTATTTAACAATAACAGAATATAATGGTTTGCATATGGTGGGCAGAGTTTTCTTCCCACTCAAACTTGGATGTTCTGGTAAATGTCTGCCCGTCGAGTCCGTTTTCAAATGCTTGTGGGTGGCCTCTCTGAGACCTGGGCATATGTGTTCTATTCTAATAGAATGGTAGTAGGAAGATTGGGGGCTCAGAGAAACCAGCGAGAACAATCTGTGTAGAAATACCCATTTCAACGCTTTTACTTGACAATTCTGATTCTGTGAAAATTGTCAGTTCCACTTTTTTGAAGAACAAAGGGAGTGTTTTGATCACGTTTCCCTCCTTACCTGTGCAAGACAGCTGTTGACTGTAGATCTAAGGGGACGGGCCACTGGGCTCTAGATTTGAAATGTGGCCTGGATTTTGTGAAACGTGCTTATCAGCAGCTCTTCACACCTGTTGAGAAAGACCTTTGGACTACGGAAGCTAAGCTGTGTGTTTGATCATACAGGGCTGTGTCCACAAAGGGCTTTTTAGTACTTTCAAACAAGAAGGCAAAGAGAACACAGCAGCTCCAAGTTCAAGTCAAAAGAAGCTGCATGTCAGAGTGAAAATAGGTTCTGTGTGGCCCCTGGAAGTCAGGAGATTTATATTAACCCTCATAACAATAATGTTGATTTGATAATGTTGCATCGTAAAATCTTCATTTCAGTCTTAATAGATAGGCAGTTTTAATCAGTGGGGAAGCAGGTACATGAAATCTTTTCTCATGATCGCAGTACACTAATGATCATAGCACACGGAATTCTTTGGATTTTGATTTTAACCTAGTAAGTGAAAGTTCTCGCCATATATGGCTGTGGAAATTTCCATTGGCATGGGTGTACGCATGTATCTGGAGGTCTTCCAAAACTTTCAAATGGTGTGAATTAAAAAGGGGATAAAAAAAATCACTCGGGCACTTGGAAATCTTTTTCTAGAATATTCCAGATAATGTGGTTTGGATAGGGGATGATATTTGAGAGAACGGTCTTAGCAGATGCCTGAAGTTACTGTGCTTTTTGCAAGCAGCCATTTGCTACTAAAGAAGGCAAGACCACAAGGCAGTTCTAAGGGTCCTCCTGTCACTGTGTTCCCAGTGTCTCAGCCTGAAGCTGAAGTCGGAAGTATGTGACCAGTTTGATGGGAACAGGAACTTGGCCCCTGTTGATGTTAATGTGTTCTTTAAATAGGTGGGCTTCGGGATTTTTTTTTTTTTAATTTAAGATGTATTTATTTATTTGAAAGAGTTGCAGAGAGACAGAGTGATCTTGCATGGGGCTGAGCTAGGCTGATGCCAGGAGCTTCATCAATGTGGGTGCAGAGGCCCAAGTACTTGGGCATCCCAGGCACATTAGCAGGAAGCTGAATTGAAAGCTGAGTGGCCAGGACTCGAACCATCGCCCGTATAGTATGCCAATATCACAGGTGGTAAGTTAACCTGCTGTGCCACAGTGCGAGCTCCAGCTTCAGGATTGGTATGGGAGCACCTCATACTCACTTCTGGCACTGTTTTCTACCTTTACAGAGGAGGCTGCCAGCCCCTCTGTAGGAAGACAGTGGAAGAACCGTGGTGGGTGAACAATTGAAATCCCCATCCCACGGTGAAAAGGCTGCATGTGGTGGGGTGGAGCCTGGTACGGAGTTGTTAGAGGGGATGCTAGGAGAGTTGCAGAGCTGGCAGGGAAGTTACTGTGGGTCAGGTAGTGGGGGAAAGGAGCCTGTTGGATATGAAGTGGTGCCCCCACCTGTCGTAGTTGACAGTGGTTAGAGAAAAGTTTTAGGTCCTTGTATGTGGACTCTAAATAGGATCATGACTGGCACTGAGAAAGCAACTCTTAGTCACAATTTTATATCTTCTTAAATTTTTATTTTCAGGAGGATGAGAGTACATATAAATATGTGTGATAACTTGTTATGCAAAGAGATATTTTTGTTGTTAGGTTTTCTATTGAGACAGGAGCTCCCATTGGCTGATTCACTCCCCAGATGCCCACAATGACTGGGGCTGAGCCAGGCCAAAGCCTGGCTGCTGGAACTCAATTCAGGTCTCCCACATGGGTGGTAAGAATGCAAGTACTTGAACCATCACCTGCTGCCTCCCAGGGTTTGTACTGGCAGGGAGCCGGAGTCAGGAGCCAGAGCCAGGCATTGAACCCAAGCACTCTGATGTGGAACATGGGTGTCTTGACCAGTGTCCTACTGTTTGACTAAATCCCACCCTGTTAACATTTTAATTGTTGAATTGGTATTTATGTTTAATTTTTCAACGTTTATATTTTAAATATTGAATTGCTGACAGATTTGTGAATGCATTTTAGTATATTTATGAATTATTTCAAGAGAAAAACATAATCGGAGTGATGTAAACAGATAGCATGGTGTTAGGAATGGGAGAGACTTGATTTGAGAACTGTCTGGGTTGCCAGTTGTTTAACTAGTGAGGAAAATAAAAATGAAAATTGGATAATGCCAAAAAATATGCCCAGGGTTGAAACAGTAGCATCTGGAAGTTGCTCTCTTTCAGGCTACACTGTGAATTTTTAGGTGCGTGAGGGGTTTGGTGGAGTCCTGGAAAATTTCACTCTGTCAGCCAGAGATCTGATATTTATTAGGAACGTTAATCCCTTGTTTGCACACTGCAGTTGATTCTGGTACAGGTAAGACTTCGTGGAATGGTCTGATGTCCTTCAAGTGGGCAGATGTGCGGGGCTTTGTCTGGGAGGAGCCGGGGTCCCCCAGGGTTCCTGAAGGGAAGAAGCAGTGTGGTGACGTAGCTATACTTGGGGTGCCTGCAGCCCAGCTGTATAAGCTCTTGTTCCCTCTTCTGCTCCACCTGTGAAATGGGACTGATAGCAGTGCCTGCCTCACGGGGTATTTGTGGGTCAAATGAGATCACCCAGCTAGGTTGGTTGCATGGTAGGAATTCAAGGGCTGCTATTTTCTTTGCTTTCTCTGATGAGTGGGATGGACTCTGGATCAGAATCAGGGATAGTACGGGCTGTGGATGATGTGTCTGGAAGGTTTCATTCTTTGCTTATTTGAGAAATGCGTTTACTTTTCAAAGAGATTTCTAAGAAAGGAATGTAAGTGGTGTTTCACCGCAAAATGCAATCCACAATCATGGTTAAATCCTGTTTGCTTTGTTTACAGGGAACACGGGTCTGGCTGAGAGAAAGTGGCCAGCATTTTCCCAGCACTGTAAATTCCTGTGCAGAAGGCGTCGTTGTCTTCCGGACAGACTATGGTCAGGTGAGAAACCGCCCCTGCAGCTTGCTGACATCCCTGTTCTGCCTCGTAGATGGTGCCCATGGGCATACGTGCTTCAGTCCATGTACAACCCTGACGTGTTTTTTCTGAGCAACAAAAAGCCAGTGGGGTTGTCTAATGTATACCTTGTGTGTGTGTTAGGTACAGTATGATTCTCCCAAGTGGAATTCAGCAGGTGCTCCAGCCAGGCTGGGACAGAGGACAGAACAGTTGGCTCTTTCCCCTTCTGTGACCATCTCCACAAATCAGAAGTGCAAGCAACTTGAGAAGTTGAAATACATGAACGCTTTCCTAGTGGTGCCCTTACTACTGTCTCTTAAAATTCTTAACTCTCGGGCCGGCGCTGCGGCTCACTAGGCTAATCCTCCGCCTAGTGGCGCCGGCACACCGGGTTCTAGTCCCGGTCGGGGCGCCGGATTCTGTCCCGGTTGCCCCTCTTCCAGGCCAGCCCTCTGCTGTGGCCAGAGAGTGCAGTGGAGGATGGCCCAGGTGCTTGGGCCCTGCACCCCATGGGAGACCAGGAAAAGCACCTGGCTCCTGGCTCCTGCCATCGGATCAGCGCGGTGCGCCGGCCACAGCGCGCTGGCCGCGGCGGCCATTGGAGGGTGAACCAACGGCAAAAGGAAGACCTTTCTCTCTGTCTCTCTCTCTCTCACTGTCCACTCTGCCTGTCAAAAAAAAAAAAAAAAAATTCTTAACTCTCATAGTGTCTTTTTTTTTTTAAAGATTTATTTATTTTTATTTGAAAGTCAGAGTTATACAGAGAGAGGAAAGGCAGAGAGAGAAAGGTTCTTCCATCCAATGGTTCACTCCCCAATTGGCCACAACAGCTGGAGCTGCGTTGATCCGAAGCCAGGAGCCAGGAGCTTCTTCCAGGTCTCCCACGCGGGTGCAGGGGCCCAAGGACTTGGGCCATCTTCTGCTTTCCCAGGCCACAGCAGAGAGCTGGATTGGAAGCGGAGCAGCCGGGACTAGAACCCGTGCCCATATGGGATGTCGGCGCTTCAGGCCATGGTATTAACCTGCTGCACCACAGCACCGGCCCCTCTCATAGTGTCTTAGTCCATTCTGTCTACTGTGACAGAATAGCACAGACTGGGTGACGTCTACAGACAAGAACTGATTTGGTCCCAGTTCTGGAGGCTGGGAAGTCTCTCAAGAGGAAACGTGGTGACGTCCTGTGTCCAGGGACAGCTGCCCCTGCTTCACAGCTGGCTGTCTTCTTGCCGTGCCCTCCCGTGGTCGAGGGAGAAAGGCAGCTCTCTGATGTCTCTTTCATAAAGGCATCAGTCCCACTGACAAGGACTTCACTCTCCCGACCTGATTGCTTCTCTGAGGCAACACCTCTGAATACCAATGCTATGGAGGAAAGGATTTCAACATCTGAGTGGGGAGAGGCAGACGCATTGGCTGGGGACCAGTGAGATTTGAGGGTAGTGGGGAGTCCTCATCACTCCAAGAGGGCTGACGGAACTACTTAACCTGGGCTTTTTTAGGAACCTACTTAGGCAGCTGAGGGTGTTTCTTCTGTACATGAGATGGTGTTGCTCTGGTTTTCCCATTCTTTAATGTAAGATGAATGAGAAGTGCTGTCTGTGAAAATAAATATTACTCACTTGATTATATTTCGACAGTTGTGAGAAGCTTATTTCTCTTAGCTCAGTGACCTCAATACTCCAGTAATGCTTTATGTTCTTGTCTAACTATGCCAGGCTTGTCAGAGGCTCCTAACACGACAGCTACTCAGTCACTTAGTGCTCCTAACTTTACCTCGGAGTCAGCACCTGTGCCAGGTTGCCAGCTCCCTCCAATGGACAGCTCTTAATGAGTGGGCAGTGGAATGGACAGTCAGGTTAATTAGCAGTTCTGCTCTTTTTTTTTTTTTTTTTTTTTTAACATTTACTTACTTATTTGAAAGGCAGAGTTACATAGTGAGAGGGAGACACACACACACACACACACACACACACAGATTTTCCATCTGTTGGTTAACTCCCCAAATGAACAAAACAGTTAGGGCTGGGCCAGGCCAAAGCCAGGAACCAGGAGCTTCATTTGGGTTTCTCAAATGGGTGGTAGGGGCCAAGACACTTGGACCATATTCTGCTGCTTTCCCAGGCCATTAGCAGGGAGCCGGATTGAAACTGGAGCAGCTGGGACTCGAACCTGCACTGTTATGGGATGCCTGTGAAGCAGAAAGCAGCTGGACCTGAGATCTATTCATGTTTTGACAGGACTTATAGATGGTGGGTTTATGGAGAACTAACTAGAATAACATATACTTAAGACAGCACTGAATTTTGCACTCAAATCTTCAATCATCAAATACGTGGCTTTATGTTATCTGTGCCATCATTTCCAAGTGATGCTTGGTGATTCCTTAGGAGACTCCAGGGTTTATAATGTGAGAAAAGTGAGATGAGAGTTAAAGAGGTGGGTTCAAGTTTGCATCAAAAATTGGCAGTGAAAGGCCCACATTGTGGTGCAGTGGATAAGCTGGTGCTTGGTATGCCCCCATCCCATATTGGAGTGTTGGTTGGATCCCAGCTACTCCACTTCTGATCCAACTTCCTTCTGATCCAACTTCCTTCTGATACACCTAGGAAGGCAGTCATGATGTCACAAAATCTTGAATCCATACCATCCATGTGGGAGATGCTGATGGCGTTCTGGGCTCCTGGTTGTGGCCTGGCCCAGCCCTGGTTGTGTGGGTATCTGGGGAGTGAACCAATGGATGGGGGATTCCTCTGTGTCTTTCCATCTGTCTGTGTCACTCTACCTAAAATAAATAAATAAATAAAATTTCAAAAATAACTGACAGTGGCCAAAAGACCAATTTCTTTCTCTGCTGACCTACTTACTCTTCCCCTGCTTGTATCACAAATTCACTGGACATATGGGAATAGTCACCAATGATTACGAGAAATTTTTAACTGGTGCCTTGGACAGTGTACTTACCCTTACCTAAACAGGGTTTAGATTCTTGAAGGAATGAAGGTCACAGATGTAGACCTGTCTTGATCATGCACCTTTATGGTAGCTTTTCAAGTTATCGGTTAATTTCAACCTAATTTGGTATATTTTTAAACAGTATTAAGAATTGGCCTTAATGAGAAGTTAGTGTTTACTGGTACCAGAGTTTTGGAAGATGAAAAAATTTTGAAGATGGATGTTATCAGTGGATACACAGTATTGTGAATGTGTGTAATGTCATTGCAGTGTGCACTAGAAATGCTTGAAATGATCAGTTTCATGTTAGTGTGTACATTTTGCCACTACACACACACACACACACACGCACACACACACACACGCACACACACATACATACACACATGCTTGAGGTGAAATGGAAACTGGAAAAATTTTCAAATGGATATTGGCTTTTTTTTTTAAGATTTCTTTTATTTAATTGAAAGAGTTACAGAGAGAGGTAGAGAGAGAGAGGTCTTCTATCGGCTGGTTCACTCACTACAATGGCCAGAGCTGAGCTGATCCAAAGCCAGGAGCCAGGAACTTCTTCCTGGTCTCCCACGTGGATATAGGGACCCAAAGACTTGGGCCATCTTCCACTGCCTTCCCAGACACATCAGCAGGGAGCTGGATTGGAAGTGGAGCAGCCAAGATTTGAACCGGCACCCATATGGGATGCTGGCGCTGCAGGCAGGGTCTTTAACCCACTGCGCCACAGTACTGGCCCACATGTTAGCATCTTTGAAAACAATCCCACTGAAATTTTTATGTTTCTCAAATATGGCCTCTTAGAATCCATTAGCAGTTAACAAAACTATTGCTGTAATTTTCCTTTGACTGGAGCCATGCATCTGAAACTTTAATGCCGGTGAGTCACCTGGGGATCTTGGAAAGTGGCAGATCCTGTCAGGCAGGGGATGGGGCAATTGCTGCAGCTTTAGAGTGGGGAGGATTTGGAAGATTTTCCTGCAGGTGCCTTGGGGTCATGGTTACCTAGACCAAGTGCCGGAGGTGCTCTCTAACTCTCTCTCTCTATCCCATGAGTGCAACTGTTGGAGGAGGCAAAGGTGAAGATGAGGAGGAGGGCTTTTGGGAAGGTCGGGAGATGTTGCTCTGGCTCTTCGGAGCTGTTCCATTCTTCTCCATTCCCCTGTCCTCGTCACTTCACTTCGAGTGTGACCAGGGCTTGGGCTGACTATGTCATAATAATTCTCAGATGGAATCCTAAAGTGGGACGTCAAGGGCACTGGATGGTTGGGAGATAAAAGTTGACTGTTTCTGTGTGAGATCATGAAGAGTCACGCTGTCTTCCGTCATTCTGTCTCTGTGAGAATTTTGTGTGTTCTTCAGCTGTTCTTTTTGGCAGAGAGGTGGTTTTAATGTTAGTGTGAAATTCCATTGCACTCTGAAATTTAAACTGCTGTAGGTTGGCTCTAGAAATACAGAGGACCAAAGTGCTCCTTCCCATTTGACCATAGCCTATGTGATCCTCGGTGTGAGGTACCTGTGGTTAGAAAAAGAAATGAGCAGGTGATGTGTGCACATACTTTGTTGAAAAACATTGTAGCTGTGGCCTCCAGAGCCCACAACACAGGTAGGTAAGCACATGTCCTAGAAGAGAGAAATGAGCTGTCTTCTTGGACACCATGCTCTGGACTAAGTTTTGAAAAGTGCAGATATTAAAAAGCACCACAGTTCTGTAGAATGCAAATACAGCTTAAAGCTCAGCTTCTGTTAAAGGGTACACTGGAAGACAGCAGTAACCATTTGTCTTCTCTGTAGATTCAGGAGGTGTGTGAACAATCACTAGAGCACTCTTTAGGAACATTGTAGAATTGAGTAGTAACTTCTAAATTAGATTTCACATTGAGAATTTGAGCTATTTTATTGCCTTTTTCTGGAGTCTAATTTAATTGCTCTGACATAGTTTAGAGTGATATCAATTTGCCTAATTGTATTTTGAGGGGTAGTTATTTAATTTACCCAGTAAACTTAATCAAGGGGATTACAAGATGCAACGATAAGTTGGCTCTACATGGGGTCTCCCAAAATATTTACTGGCTGGAGATTTAATTACCCACATCTACAAGTAGACACCCGCCTCCCTGCCCTGCTCTTTAATTTGCAACAAGTATAATTAGACTTGGTTTTAAAAGTTATTCTTTGTGTTTTATTAATCTGCAAAATGGCCATTACGTTGCCTGGTATTTTCAAGTTGTCCTCACTGGCTGAGAAAGTCAGGACTTGAAGCCACATAGGAAACAAGGAACTATTTACTTGTGATCACATCTCGCCTTTAGCGCCAGCTCTAGCCTTTTTGGTTTAACCTTCTGATTTTGACTTACTGGAGTTTGTGCTGCAGGCCTGATTTGGTGAAACCTGATTGATAATGAGTTAATTAGCATGGTGACTTTTCATTACATTTTTTGCTCACTTTCACACTTCCTGCCCTGTCTGGCTGCTTTTCTTCTGCCTTTTTTCTTTTTCTTCACCCTCATTGGATGTCATATGGATGGGGACAGCCTTTAGATCTCTTCACAGCCTCCTCAGTACACCATCTGTGCACACTCTGGTCCCTTGGAGAAACCTCTCTCTGGCTGGCCTGTTGGATGCTGGAGAATGGACAGTGTGCAGCCCAGCACGTGTCCTAGTTCAGAACAGACCCTGTGAATCATCGGCTGTTGGATGACTCGAACTTGGTGATTTCACCTTCCCTTGGGCAGAGAGAGGTTGGTTGGCTCTAACTGTGAGGGTAGTGATGGATCCTAGATATTTCTGAGAGCCCAGGAATGCCTGTGCTTTTCAGCCTGGGTAGCTGCATCCCAGGCTTCTCAGGCCAAGCCAGCTGTTGACTGAGCAGCTGCCTGGGTAAAGAGGCAGTGCAGGAGGAAGCGTGGTCTCACCCACCAACTTCTTTTGCATGGCATACTCTTTGTGAGTGAGTAGCAGGAGTGGCCTGTTCTGGGGTCCCCAGGAGGCTGCAGCCCTGGGAAGAGCTACTGGACTGTGAATTGTTGGGAGACAGGGGAGACCAGCACAGAGACAGCTAAATCTGATGGAGGAGAAGGAATTTGGGGTCAACATTGATAAAGCAAAAATTAGTGTCACTGGGACAAAGAGACACTCAGAGTCACACTCAGGGGCAGAAAAGACAGATTCTTTCCTTTCTTTCTTAGATTTATTTATTTTAAAGGCAGAGTTAGAGAGATCTTACATTTACTGGTTCATCCCCCAAATGGCCTCAACAGCTGGGGCTGGGCAGGGCCAAAGGCAGGAGCTTGGAACACCATTGAGGTCTCCCTGTGGCAGGGACCCAAAACATCTTCTACCACTTTCCCAGGCCCATTAGTAGGGAGTCAGATTGGAAATGGAGCAGCTGGAAGTTGAACTGGTTCTCCTATGAGATGCTAGTGTTGCAGGCAGTAGCTTAACCTGCTATGCCATTGGCCAAGGCAAATTCTTTCTGGTCAGCTGGCCTGGTCATAATTCTCTTCCTTTTATGTTGTTGTTTGTGACTGTTCTAACCTCTTCCCAGGCTTTTTAATCTCATTTTTGTGAGTGTAAAGGAAAACATTTTTCTTTAATGGGAACATCATACCCATTTTTTCTTCCTCAATAGGAAATAAACAAGATTGCATTTTGGCTGACTGTAGCCTTGCATGTCTCAGAGATCCCTTGCACGACGTTTGCTGCTTCCAGTTAATTAACTTAGGGATTCAGTTGAACCATATGAAATTGCCATCTCTGGCAGTCAGAAGCAGTTGAGTATTGGCAGTTTCATGTGGTTCAGGCTAATAGCATGTGAATGGCATTCTATTTTAATTTTGTGTGTTAACTTATCTTTGATCTGTTTACAATTTAAAGGTAGGATTTTTCTGATGGCTTATGGTAAATTCAAATAGAATAGACTTTTGTTTACAGCCCAGTTGAGAGGCAAAGCCTGTGCCCAATGTGCTGTATAGAGGTCTGGCTTTTGGGGTGCCATCTCCAGCATTAGGTCTGATGCTGTGTACATGCCTTTGTTAACAGCTGTGACATTTCTTGTGGGTGTTTCACTCTGTGATGGATATCTAGAGGATCAGCCATAATTAGTCTTCTCTGCAAATATTTGAGTTGAAACCAACATGAATGAAAAAATATATAATTTATGTTTTTGGACTTGGGCTTCTTAAATATCTTTTTTTTTTCTGTGTGTCTTCATCCTGATAGATCACCATTACATAAAATTACTATTTTCAAGTGTACAATTCACTGGTATTAATTGCATTCAGAATATTACCACTGTCTACTCCCAAAACTTTCTCATCATCCCAAACAAAATCTCTGAGCCGAATAAGTAGCCACAACCTATGCAATTTATTCTGAAACTATTTTTCTTCTTGGATACCTTTTCTTATACCACTTCTAGAAAGAATAGCAAGGGTGGTAAGTATTTGGTACAGCAGTTAAGATACCACTTGGGACATCTATATCCATGTCACAAGGCCTGGGTTTGATTTGGGAGACAAGGATGGAACTCCGGGCTCCTGACTTTCACCTGGCCCAGCCTGGTTGTTGCAGGCATTTGAGGAGTGCGCCAGCAGATGTGGACTCTCTTTTTCTATCTCTCTACCTTTCAAATAGTGTCTTTTCTCAAGGAATGGACAATGTCAAGAAAGATCACTTTAGACTCACTCTGGATTCTTAGGATGTAGAATCTGATGGCCCAGCTCTTAGGTGTGCTGAGTACCACACACCTCTCAGCTATGGTCATGTCTGGTGGGCAGGGGAGTGGGTGGGTGAAGACACCATGTCACCAGGAAGGCGGGCTGCATACACACTCTGGTGACAAGTGACAGATAATTTTAAAAAGCTGAATGCATTTGGCTGCTTTTATTGAAACGTTAGTAGGGCTCTAGTTGTTATTCTTGGACTTCACTTCAATCAAAACAGTACAGCTGTATTAGAAAGATGGCATTGAGCTGGGGAACTTTCACAAGGTCTGTGCTTTTCCCACATTTTGCTGTTGCATCCTGGAAATAGCCATCCTTGATGTGAACATTCAGTACAGCCCGTGAAGCTTCAGGAGTCAGGGGTCTGTACTCCAGGGACCCAGCATCCTGGCACTTCCTATCTGGCCTTCTAGAAGACACAGTAGAGCACAACTCGTCCAATCTTCTTGGTACTGAGTTTGAGGCATGTTTGTAAGCTCAGAAAGCCTGTGGTTGGGAGCCTGTAGACCTCTTCCAAGAATTGGGTTTGGCATCTTGTGGCTCAGAGATGGAAAGTTGAATATTTCCATTAATTTTCACTCTGGGACTACAGAAGAAGAAGAAGAAAGCCCTGCTCATTCATTAGTACACTGAGCTCCAGGAAAAACATGTGCATGTTTGCAAATCTCTGTAGCTCTGCGTGACAAGCTCAATTCTTGTAATCTAGAAGGAAACTCTCGCTCAATCAGGCCAAGCCCTTGGTCGTTGCCCACTGGAGACCTGCTTCCTGCAGAGATGCACCTCACTGCCTCTGGCTGCATTCAGGGAGGGGAGCACCACAGGACTTACTCAGAGAGGCCTTGATCTCTCCATCCAAAAGAGCCACCTCCTCTGCATTGTATCCTCATTGTTTCACACGCTTTATTTGATTTTTCTTTTTTGTCTCCCTCTCTTCACCAAGACCTTGAGGATGGGGGAGTTGTCCTTGTACCTGGGAGCAGAGTGTACACAGAGAGGCACCCAATAAAGAACAAAGAAGCTTCATTTGTAATCAGCAAGAAGCCAAATGTGTCATTAGGGTGCTGCATGCTCTTTTAAGAGTCTTATCATGTGACATTTTACTAAAGAAGTTACAAATGCTAAAGGACCACAAAATATAAAAACCTCCTGGGCTACATGAGGTCAGAGCCATGGGAGCACTTGGACCACGTTGTTTCTGCTGTGGTAGTGTACTACCCGCCGTGGACTGTGGATGATTGCACTCGAGAGACTCCAGAAACATATAAACTGCATGTTCATTCTTGGGGTAGGGTGTGGCAGGAGGGTGTTGAGTTTGCCTCAGTTTCTTTTCCTGAAATTTGCCATTTCAAAACCTGAGAGATCGTTTTTCTTCCTCGGACTTTCAGAGCCATGTAGAAGCAAGGCACCTATCTCAGGGACAAACACTGTGAGCTATTGTTTGTTTATGCTCTGAGGTGTTGTGGACCCTAGCTGGCCAAGGGCACCCCATTTCTGTCTTGTTACTGTATCCCAAGGCCATTGCAGAATCCACTGGTGAGACCTCCCTGGTTTCTGAGGCTGCTTTGCTGCACCTTTAAGTGAATCCAGCTGAAGTGGATTTGAAGCCTGGCCCACTTCTGACCCTTTTTTCCAGAACATGGCTTTTGCCTCCCTACCTCAGCCCCTTTGGACTGAACCTCTGGGCCCCTCCCTGTGCAGCCTCCCCAGGGAGTGGATGGGTTGGTCTGAGGGATGGGATCCCAGTGAGCAGTGTGTACTAGCCCCACTGAGTGCACACACATGGAAGAGAGGGCAAAGGGCCATGACTTTCCTTGGCTTCCTGTCCTCCCTTGGTTCCATTTGTTAACTTTTTCCCCAGTGGGTTTTCCTGGACTTTGGTCTCCTTTTCCTCCTGGGACCATTGAATATACCTTATCTTCTCTCCCTGAGGCTGGTCTGTTTATCTGGACTCAGGCATGCCTCTAACCTGCCTATTTGTCTCATTCCTGCTTCTTCCATGTAAGCCTGAGCCATTTCCAGATCTTCCCTGCAACCAGCAAAACTCATGGTCTTGCAGTATTCTTGCTTGGGTCCAGAGAAGGGCTCAAGGTACCATTGGCACCCAGTGTTGCTTTTGATTCTGTGGTTAGCTTAGCAGATTAAATTGCTCATATTTGATAGTTAGTGCTGGGGTAGGGGTAATGGCTATTATCTTGCATTCTTGGCACCTATGAATACTGAAAATAATTAGCCAATAAATTCTCACTGCCAAGGTCAGACCAGGCAGTAATTTATGGCTGGAAGAGTTGAAATAGGAAACTGATTAAATCCTGCTCAGTTCTTTTCATTTTGAATGCTTAAATTAAACTCTGTACCCTTGTTACAAATAACATTTTTGTGCAAAAATGGATGCAAAGAACTTGTTTGGAAATAAAAGCAGTTCAGAAACGATCTCTGGGAATCAGTCATGGCATCATGTAATGCTGGGTGAATTTCATTGAAAAAGGCAGTTGTGTTTATGCATTCCATTCCTGAAGTTCACTGATAGGCCTCTTATTGGAACAAGTCCTTCCCAAGACTCAAAGATACACATGGTATATTGATTTTCCAGCCCATGTCCAGGGACATCCACAGTGCACTGAGACCAGGAGGGATGCCAAAGTTCTGTATCCCTGTATTCCAACTTTAAACCTGTTCAGCATTGCAGTCCAGGATGGCACAGGGGTGACATGAGAGAACCCCATTCTTCCCCCTTGGTGAGCAGTAGGGAAAGGCACAGCCCAGTTCTAAGCCTTGTCTTCCTCATGGTTGATGAGGATGAGGACGTTTCATCATGGCTGCCATTGCACATGAGCAGTAGGCAAATGACGGTCTTGCCGGGTGACATCTCTGCTAAGCACCTTGCCAGTGAGTTTCAATCTGTTTGTCCTGTGCAGTTCTCACCACTACCCTATGAGGATGGCCACATCTTAATGATATGGAAATCAGGTGTGACAGCCTGTGTGATAGTGTGTCCAAGAGTCCACACTTGTCTAGTGATGATGGTGGGGATAGAGCTGGGTTTGCATTCAGAGTTGACCTTGACCTGTTAGGTCCTAAGAAGGAATGTGCAGTGAGAGAGGCTGGGAGCTTTTGGGCTGGGGCTTGTTGGCTATTTAACTGCTTTGCTTTGTTCTTTTCTTTCTGTGGGCACCGGGGATTTACTGTGCTCATCCTTTTCTTTCTTGTCTTGATGTTTATGCTTACTCTGGAGTTAAAACTGTTCCAGAGTGGCAGGTTCTTATGCCACCTCCCTGCTTCCTCTGCCTTGCTGTGGTTTTTTAATTTGTTATACTGCTTTATGGAAACAAAAGAGTCACTTTTGAAAAAAAGCTTCGTAGTCTTGTGTTCACAATCTTGCTCCTGTGCTCCTTCTGAAAAAGCAGTTCTGTGTCGTGGCTGCATGTTGTAATTTATCAAGAAGCTTTTACCCAGAGCCCTGGCCCTGCCCCAAACAGTGACATCAGAATCTCAAGGGAGACTCAGGCCATGGTGTGTTTTTACAAAGTTTCATGGGTGCTGTGTAATGAGTAGCCAGGTTTAGAACTATTTCTTTTTTTAATGTATTTCTTTTACTTCATTGTTTTAAAGTTTTTATTTATTTATTTATTTATTTGAAAGGCAAAGTGATAAAAGAGGAAAAGGGGGTGGGGGAGATAGTCTTCTACCTACTGGTTCATTCTCCAAATGCTCACAAGAGCTGGGGCTGGGCCATGCTGAATCCTCGAACCAGGAACTCCATCCAGTTCTCCCACATGGATGGCAGGGACCCAAGTGACTGAGCCATTGCCTGCTGCCTCCTAGGGTGTGCGTCCTCAGGAAGCTGGATCAGAAGCAGAGGTGGGACTCAGTCCCAGGTACTCCGACAGGGATGTGGATGTCTCAGATGATGGTTTAACCTGTGGCACCACAACTCCGGCCCCTCTGAAGTATTTTGCAAGCTAAATGACCCTTGAATCAAACCATTTCCTGGAAAATCACTGAACAAGCCTCACTTTGGCCAGCTGGGCTCAGAAAGCACAAACGGTGTTCGTGGTCATTCAGTAGGTAGGCCTTGATTTTACCCACATAGCTCCTTTTCTTCCATTCTTTAAATCTGCCTAATTAGTTTGAAAGGTAGAGAGACAAACATACAGAGACCTCCCATCCACTGACTGACTTCCAGATGCCTGCAGTGTCTGGGCCTGTGACAGTCCCAAGCCAGGAGCCAGGAACTCCATCTCAGTCTACTATAGGGGTGGCAGGGGCCACCACTGCTGCCCCCTAGAAGTGTGCATTATGAGGAAGTTGGAATGGGGAGTAGAGCCTGGACTCAAATCCAGGCACTCTGACCGGGGATATGGACATCACAAGCAGCATCTTTTTTTCTTTTTAAAGATTTAATTATTTTTATTAGAAAGGCAGAATTACACAGAGAGAGTGAGTGAGAGAGAGAGAGAGAGAGAGAGAGAGAGATCTTCGATCCACTATTCACTCCCCAAATGGCCACAACAGCCAGGGCTGGGCTAGGCCAAGGCCAGGAGCCTGGAACTCCATCTAGGTCTTCCATGTGGGTGGCAGGGGCCTCATCACTTGGGCCATCCTCCTCTGCTTTCCCAGGCACATTAGCAGGGAACTGGATCAGAAATGGAGCATCCAGGACATGAACCTGTATGCATATGGGATGCTGGCATTGAAGGCGGAGGCTTGAAACACTGCCCTAACACCAGCCCCACAAGCAGCATCTTATCACTGTGCCACATGCTCACCCCAGGTAGCTGCTTTTCTAGACATCTTTTTGTAGCTGATTCTGTGAGCTGTCTTCTATTCCCTCATTATCTTTGTGAGTATAGCTCTTTCCTGTGCCCATTTACTGTCCATCCAGCCGTCCGTCCATCCTTCCCTCCCCCATCACTGGGCCCTGGAGTCCATCTGAGTAAGCCTCGTCACAGCCTCTACCTGTTCCTGGTCTTCCTGTTGTCTGTCTTCTCCGCCTCCTCAGGCTGAACGCTGCTGTAGCAGGACGCTTGGGTTTAAATGTCCTGTGCACATGGGGCCAGTGTTGTGGCTCAGTGGGTGAAGCCTCTGTCTACCACACTGGCATCCCATATCAGAGCACCAGTTTGAGTCCTGGCTGCTCTGTTTCTGATCCAGCTCCCTGCTAATGTGCCTGGGAAGGCATTGGAGGATGGCAGCTGTTGTGGCCACTGGGGGAGTGAACGGGTGGATGGAAGTGGATGGAAAATCTCTGTCTCTCCCTCCTCACGTGGGCTCATTGCTATACCTTTCTAAAAAATAAATAAATCTTAAAAAAAAAAAAAGGAGTTTAAGCCATTAGAGGCCTATCTGGTAACTTCTGTTTAAGGAGTAGATGTTACATAGGGCCATATTCTATGAGATTCTGGCTCTTACATGGTTGTGCTGCCATTTAAAAGGTAACAGGCAGCTAAGAAAATCAAACCAAATGGCTGCTTCTGGGAGAAGCTTCTTGGGTGCTAAGGTAGCACCCAAGGTAACAGAGATGCTAGATATATTGTCCTATGTGGTTTATCAAGGCTGTGTATCTCATTGTATGCCAGTGTAACCTCCAATTTTAGGAAAAGTAACAACTAGCTTTTTGAAGGCAGCCGTTTGCATTGCAGAAGTCACAGTGGCGCTGTTAGTGAACTCAAAGCTGATGGAATTGCTCCAGGGGTGAACTGATGGGGAGCAGCAAACCATGTCCTGCACCTGCAGCCTGTTTATGAATGGCCGACATGAATGCTTTTTGCATTTTTAAATGTTTAGAAAAACTCAAAAGAATAATATTTTGTGACTGATGAAAATTGTATAACATTCAGATTTATTGGATTTGTATTGGAATCCAGCCATGCCCATTCATCGGTCTGTTGTCTTTGACGGTGTTGGAGCTACAGCAGGTTGGTTGGAGGGTTGTGAAGCCTGGAGTTGGTTTGCCGAGCCTGATCCACAGGAGCCCGTTCCCAAGTACTGCTGATAGGGACATTTAGTTCTGCAGGAGGCTTCCGGTGCTTCCCAGGCCTGGCTGGACAGCGGAATCCCTTGAAAAGCCACTCAATGAGATTCCAGGGCCACTGTGCCAGGCCAGATGGTGCAGTGTCCCTGGAGATCAGCCCGGGAGTGTTTGCAGCCAGGCAGCACTGTGTACTGTGAACCCTGCCGACTGCGGGGAGATTCCTTCCTTGTCGAGCCCCATCATTCTGTTTTCCCCAGAAGCAGAGAGTGTCTTGCCCAACGAGGGGTAAGGTGGTCTCTGGCCAAACTCTTTTTTTCTTACTGCCTGGGGGGCAGTGATTCTCACAGCTGATCAGGCTTCAGAATCACCCAGAAGGCTTGTTAAACTGCTGAGTCCTTGCCTCCGAACCAGCAAGTCCCAGGTGGAGCTTGGCTATTTGCATTTCTCACAAGCTCCCAGGTGCTGCTGATGCTGCTGGTCTGGAAGTCACATATGGAAAAGGCATTTGTGGGGCTTGGCATGGGGGTGTGTGTGTGTGTGTGTGTGTTTTCTTTGAATCCGTGTTCTACATAAGAGCATCTGATGCACTGTCTTATCCCCTTCCCTCCCTCACCGCCAAAAGCATGTTCTTTAAAAACACAGATGGTCGCTCACACCATCCAAGTAGCTTTTTGGATGTCTGTGGCCATAAAGGAGTCATTCTCAAACAGAGCTGGGTCAGAAATAAGACTTTGTCTGGAGAGCTTAGTTTTAAATGCTAACACCTGTCAGTGGTTTAGTCTGTAACTCGGTGTTTTGTTTTGTTTTGTTTTGCTTTCTGGTTTGGCTTAATGGCGAGCTGCTCCCTGACACAGTGAAAACGGGAGCAGCCTGTGTGTTGTGTTGATTCCAGTCCAGCACATTTCCAAAGGTCCACTCCTTGAAGTGTTTCAGAGATCAAGTTGATTGTGTTTAGATACTTTCAGAAGCGCTGCATTAAATCTTGGTGCTAACGAGTATTTTCTAAAAAGCCTTATTTATTTGAAAGGCAGAGGGACACATACTCAGAGTAAAAAAGAGAAAGGGCAGAGGGAGGCTTTCCATCCCTGGTTCACTCCCCAAATGACTGTAACAGCCAATTCTGGGCCAAGCAGAAGCCAGGACCCAGGAACTTGCTTTGATCTCCCAAGTGAGTAGCAGGACCCAAGTACTTGGGACCATCTTCCACTGCCTTCCCAGGCACATTAGCAGGGAGCTGGATCAATAGTTCAGCATCCAGGTTTCCAACCAACACTCTAATAAGGGATGCTGGTGTCGCAGATGGCCGCTTAACCTGGTGTACAATGACATCAGCCTCTAGTGCTTATTTTTAATATGAAAGAGCCGTTAAATTGTAAAGCTGCCTTTTGCCACATGAGGGAGATACAAAGGTAATTAAAAAAATGCATGGAAAATAATATTATGAAAAAAACTTTGCATTGATTTCAAAATGTTTTGCACCAAAATAAACTCATGTTTAAATTCCGTTTTCTATGAATTTTTTCAGTACTTCAGTTGTATTCCTATGTTCTGAGGTCGATTCCATGTTCAGAAGGCTTGTTAGAGCTCTCAGGCTCTCTTATCCCATTGTCCTTACCACTTGGTGTTAAAGGACACTGGACTGGTAACCAGAAAGACATGATCTCCAAGGTAGAGAATTTAAATAACTCCACACAGGGTCGTACACAACCCCAGAATGGAGCTAGGGCAACACTCCCCCCAGGACAAGTGATCCCATCTGTTGAAAATTCCCCTGTTTCATTTGTTTGGCTTGAGTGATGCATTGATGCTTTACAAAAATTGCGAGGGGCGAGTCCTTTTGAACAGGTCTTTCATATTTGTGTTTGGATGTCATATCGGTACATTTTTGTGAACTTGTTTCAAACAAACTGGTTACAGTTCATACCGAGATGTGCAATATGACGGATTGAATTAGTCCAGTGAGTGAGAGTGGAAAAATATGCTTAGAGGGTTTCCTAGACAAAGACGCTATAGCAGCCGCATGCACGTAAAACTATATTAACATTTGTAGACCAGCACCGTGGCTCAATAGGCTAATCCTCCGCCTGCGGCACCGGCACACCGGGTTCTAGTCCCGGTCGGGGCGCCGGATTCTGCCCCGGTTGCCCCTCTTCCAGGCCAGCTCTCTGCTATGGCCCAGGAGGGCAGTGGAGGATGGCCCAAGTGCTTGGGCCCTGCACCCCTTGGGAGACCAGGAGAAGCACCTGGCTCCTGACTTTGGATCAGTGCGGTGTGCCAGCCACAGCGGTCATTGGAGGGTGAACCAACGGCAAAGGAAGACCTTTCTCTCTGTCTCTCTCAGTGTCCACTCTGCCTGTCCCAAAAAAAAAAAAAAACAAAAAACAAAAAAACCCCAAACCTATATTAACATTTGTAAATTCAGCACATGGCCTGTGTTAGAAGCTCCAAATGGAGTGGCCTTGTTTCAGAGGTTGAAGTCAGTCTTTAATCTGGCTGCTGTTTGTGTGTTCCAAATGTTTCTTGGAGTAAATAAATATTATATTCCTGAGTCTTCCAATGAGGTAGCAGGGTACTTAGCTCTGAGAACTCAGTGAGTATTTCAGTCCCCTGGAATGATCTTCTGTTCTGAACTGGATCCATCTTCCTGCCGTGTTGGAGTTCAGGCTGTCTTACTGCAAGCATCTGCTTTTGCTCTTGCAAACAGAGCTAATGACAGATGTTCACTGGCTGGGCTAAGAGGCAGCCACTCCTGGGACAATGTGCTGCAGCATATGCTGTCCCCAGTTTCAGGAAGCTTTTTTAACAAAGAGAGACCAGGCCTCTGGGGAGTGTTGCCAGCATGGCGTTGTAAAGGGCAAATCCTGCCCAATTAACCTAATTTCCTTCCCCCAAGCAGTAATAGATCAGGGAGGTTAAAGTTGCAGCGCTTGCAACATTAGTATTTATTGTTTTTGTTGTAAAACATATTTATCATTAACTTTTTTTAGGTAGCTCATACAAGAATACTTATTCCACTTTGTTTTCCTCCTAAACGGCATAAACTCAATTTGGAAAAAGGTATGTGGGTCTCCTACACTTTTGCTGGAGTAGCGCTGGTGCGCACAGATGTCAGCATCCAAGTCCCCATGCTACCTTCAATGACCCTGTTTGCAATATTCTTTGCAATGGATGATGTCAGTACCACAGAGAAATAACGCCTGTCTTTTGAAGAAAGTCATTCTTTTTGTATCCATTATTGGCTCATGGATATCTTTGATAGACTTTTTTAAAGATTTATTTGTTTATTTGAAAGTCAGAGTAACACAGAGAGAAGAAGAGGCAGAGACAGAGAGGTTTTCCATCCGCTGGTTCACTCAATTGGCCGCAACAGCCAAAGCTGTGCCAATCTAAAGCCAGTAGCCAGGAGCTTCTTCCGGGTCTCCCACACAGGTGCAGGGGCCCAAGGACTTGGGCCATCTTCTACTGCTTTCCCAGGACATAGCAGAGAGCTGGATCAGAAGTGGAGCAGCCAGGTCTCGAACTGGCGCTCATTTGGGATGCCAGCACTGCACATGGGTGGGATGCAGGTGTCCCAAGATGCATCACAGAGTGATAGGCGCCTGCTTCCTGTCTCCCCACCTTAATCTTTCTGCAGTAAAGAAGTCTGTTCAGTCTTTTGCTTCATTGTTCCTCCCAAACAGCAAGAAGCTCTTCACAAAACTGATGCACAGTAACACGTGTTCCCTTTGAGAAGCCTGGGCTACACGATGCTTCCTTTTTTGTGGTTGCTGTCTTTCTTTTTTGTTTGTTTGCATTTTTATTATTATTATTATTTGACACGTAGAGCTACAGACAGTGAGAGAGAAAGAGAGACAGAGAGAAAGGTCTTCCTTCCGATGGTTCCTCCCCAAATGGTCGCTACGGCCAGTGCTGCGCCGATCTGAAGTCAGGAGCCACAGCAGAGAGCTGGACTGGAAGAGGAGCAGCTAGGACTAGAACCCAGCGCCCATAGGGGATGCCGGCGCCACTGGCGGAGGATTAACCAAGTGAGCCACGGCGCTGGCCCTGGTTGCTGTCTTTCTTTGGGCTCTTATTATCCTTTCCTAAGAGAGACTGCACCCGCATCACATCTGGGCGTCAGTTCGAGACCTGGCTGCTCCGCTTCCGATCTAGCTCTCTGCTTATGGCCTGCGAAAGCAAAGGAGGATGGCCCAAGTCCTTGGGCCCCTGTACTCGTGTGGGAGACCCGGAAGAGGCTCGAGGCTCCTGGCTCCTGGCTTCGGATTGGCACAGCACTGGCCGTTGAGGCCAACTGAGGAGTGAACCATTGGATGGAAGACCTTTCTCTCTCTCTCTCTCTCTCTCTCTCTCTCTCTCTCTGCCTCTCCTCTCTCTGTGTAACTCTGACTTAAAAATAAATAAATAAATCTTTAAAAATAAAAAAAGAGAAATGCCATGAGGTCTAATCACGAGGCTCCCTTTTAAATGGTGTCTTCTGTTGACTTTCGTGAGGTCTCTGGCAAGCATGGTTCCCATTCCATTTCCATCTCTACCCTCACTGGTTCCTGCATGCACACTTTCCTGTTGTTACTACTCAGCTCCTGTGTGGCTGCCTGGTGAAGGCTGTGGATGAATTGCTGGAGGAGAAACTCCCAGGAGGCTTCCATGGGCCAGTGGCATTCCAGCGTTGACTGAGTATTTCTAAGGGAGAGGAAAGGACTGTCCAGACACTTTGGTTTTGCTGTGTCAATCTCCGGGTGAGCAGTCGTGGACCTAGGAGCTTTGATGAAGGCAACATGAGAGAAAACAAGAGCGAGGGGGAAGTAGAGCCTCTCCTTTATGGGCAGGCATCGTTCCACTTTGCAGGCTGTCTTCCCCCTGCAGAGTAATGAGGTCCAGCTAATCCCAGGCTGGAAAGTGATACAAACCAAACTAGGGAATCAGGAGAGGAATTCACAACACTGTTGTGGAATGTCATCCAGTGGCCAAAAGCCAGAGGCAAAAAATTGAGTTAATATTGTTGTACCTGCTGCCCAATAAGCTCTTGTGAATGAACACATTTAGGATATAACTGAAGACCTAACTGATGAATGAGTTCATTTACATAGGGATGACACGAAGGACATTGTCTGTACATCCATGATTAAGCCAGTGTGTCTGATCATTCATTGACAGCAGTGAATGGCAATAAATCAATTTCCCAAGTGACCTGGAGATGATCCTTTTTGTTACTTTATGACCTTTTTGAACCTGCACCTATAATCTCTGTATTGCTCTTTTAATGTACATTTCAAGTCATGTAAGAACTTTGGTTTTGGGGGCCAGTGTCATGCTGTAAAGGGTGAAGCTGCCACCTGTGACGCTGGCATCCCATATGGGTACCAGTTCATGTCCTGGCTGCTCTACTTCCCATCCACCTCCTTGCTAATAGCCTGGAAATGCAGCAGAAGATGGCCCAAGTGTTTGGGCCCCTGCTACCCATGTGGGAAACTTGGAAGAAGCCCCTGGCTCCTGGCTTCGGCCTGGTCCAGCCCTAGCTGTTGAGGCCACCTGGGGAGTGAACCAGTGGATGGAAGACCTCTCTGTCTCTCCTCTGTCTCACTCTGACTTTCAAGTAAATAGAGTTTTTTTTCTTTTAAGGAGAACTTTGCTTGTGTTGGGCTTCTTCAGTCTATCTACAACTATCTACCTATCCTGCGTGTGCATCTGCACATCCTCACCGGTGACCAGCTATCTTTCCTTTCTTCAACTAAATGTTGTGTATTAATTGGTACTATTTTTTATTTTAAGTTTGCTCTGTTTGGTTTCATCCTTCCAGAGAACCCTGTGTGGCAAATACAAATCCTCCTCAGAATTTTGCAGATCTGAACAGTCTTGAGTGGTCACTGATCGATCCCAGGTTATTACTTTGAGCCCTAAAATGAGATCCTTGGTGTAGAAGTGACTTGTAAACCTGACATTTGTAGAATTATCTGCAGTTCACAAAATAGTTTCATTTGATTAATCATGTTTTGATCCTTATAACAACCATGTGATGCAAGTTTCTGAATTTTAACCTGTCATTTATAAACATCTGCTAACTTCTGTTCTCTGTTGCAGAGACAGAATTCAGGATCTGTCGGTAGCAAGGACGTGCATTCTAGTATAGAACATATCTAAGTAGTTAGATCTAGGGAGCCAGGTACCTGAGGCCACTCCCCTGGGATTAAGTGTAACTCATTCTTAAAAATGTGAAATCGTGCAGGGGGACACCAACAGCACGGATCATCAGAACACTATGGCTACACTTTCATTCTCTTCCTGAAAGACTTCAATTTCAGAAATGTGTATGTGGAGGCTGGTGCCATGGTGCAGCGGGTTAAGCCGCCATCTGCAGCACTGGCATCCCATATGGGTGCAGGTTTCAGTCCTGGCTGCTCCATTTCTATCTGGCTCACTGCTTAATGCATCTGGAAAAGCAGTGGAAGACGGCCCAAATGCTTGAGCCCCTGCATCTACTTGGGAGACCCAGAGGAAGCTCCTGGCTCCTGGCTTTGGATTGGCCCAGCTCCAGCTGTTGTGACCATTTTGGGAGTGAACCAGCAGCTAGATCTCTCTTTCTCTCTCGTGTGTGTGCATATAGTGTGTATATATATATATATATATATATCTGCTATATATAAATAACTATATATAAATTACTGTCTTTCAAATAAATCTTCAAAAAAAAGTATGTGACCCCAGGTGGAAATCAAGTTTTTATGCTACCTGCTGTTTAAATTAAAAGCCATTTTACTGGACAGGAAAACCCAGAGTAAACTACTCACACCCCTCTCTGACCCTGCCCCCATGCCCTTCAGAGACATTTGTCACCTAAGCCATCAGGATTGCGTTAGGTTGAGCTTACCTGTACATGGCCTTTTCCCCATTTCATTCTCTCTGCAGATGTCCATATCTGTTCCTATCCTGTTTAATTAGGAATTTGTTTTCCTCTCAAAAAAAATTGAGGAATGGGCATTTGGTGTTGGAATACCCACATCCCATAGTGTAGTACCTACTGAATGTTGGCTCTGCTCCCAATTCCAGCTTCTTTATATTGCATACCCTGGAGGCAGCAGATGATGGCTAAAGTTGTTGGGTCCCTGCCACTCACTTGGGAAACCTATAATAAGTCTTTAAAAAAAAAAAAAAAAAAAGAGGCCGGCACCGCGGCTCACTAGGCTAATCCTCCGCCTTGCGGCGCCGGCACACTGGGTTCTAGTCCCGGTTGGGGCGCCAGATTCTGCCCTGGTTGCCTCTATTCCAGGCCAGCTCTCTGCTGTGGCCAGGGAGTGCAGTGGAGGATGGCCCAAGTCCTTGGGCCCTGCACCCCATGGGAGACCAGGATAAGTACCTGGTTGCTGCCAATGGATCAGCGAGGTGCGCCGGCCGCGGCAGCCATTGGAGGGTGAACCAATGGCAAAGGAAGACCTTTCTCTCTGTCTCTCTCTCTCACTGTCCACTCTGCCTGTCAAGAAAGGAAGGAAGGAAGGAAGGAAGGAAGGAAGGAAGGAAGGAAGGAAGGAAGGAAGGAAGGAAGGAAGGAAGGAAGGAAGGAGACTTAAGAAGAAGTAAACCCATGGATGTGATCTCTCTCTCTCTCTCTGTGTTTCTCTCCCTACCTCTCAGTAAGGGAAATAAATAAATTTTTTAAAAAGAAAAAATTTTTAAAAGGATATAAGCAGCTAGAATTTGGAGTGTCAGATTTAATACATCAACGCAATATAAATAAGAAATAACTGAATGACTTTCTGGTGTACTTGGGTGAAGACATTTTCCCCGTTCTTGCTGGGCTGGGCAGAATGGACTAATGCACAGAGGGAGGTTAGTGGAGACCAATTAATTTTTTACTTGCCTAAAAGCATTCCTTTTTGTCTTTCAGAAATTCCAGGTCTAAAGTTGCCATTAGGATCGGAGTTGCTGAATAAATAGTTCAGATGTCAGTCTTCTCAGTTACTTTGTGCAAAGAAAATATAAGCCATCTGGGCTTCCCGTGCTTCTATTATGCTGGCTCCAAAGACAGAGCAAAACAGTTTTGTTTTGGGGTCACAGCAGATGTATGCAGCCTGCCATCGTAATTTCTTTTGTATGGGTTGGCATATATTTTAGCTGCTCTGAAATGTTGAAAAGATTTCAAACCAAGTTGGGAAAGAAGAAAATAAATCGATGTGTTTTTTTCATGACTGCGTTTACTAGTTCAAATATTTTGTGAACAAGGATCCTCTGAAATAAGTACATTTATTTAACACCATTGGGATGTTTCTCCAGATTTGTTGTTAATCCACTTATTTGGCCAGATGTTTAACTTATGTCTGATTCATGCAACTTGGATTTGGTTTCAGCATATACCAGAACAGAATGTCAGATTGTGAAATATTTTGGTATAGGTTAATGTAATATGTGGGAAATGTTGTAGAATAAAGTTCCTGTTCCAACCACAGCAGCCTGCAACAATTTCTAAATGTATGCTAATAATTCTCCCTTACCTTTCTTTGCTAACTCATGCTCTTATAGGTACATACTTTATTTTGGTGGCATAGAAAGACTTATCTATAAACATTCAGTCAGAAATGACTTTCCCAGGAATCTGTTAGTTTCAAGACCATGCCTAGAAGCTGGCTTTTGAATTTATGATTAGTTATCTGCAGAAAAGCCATCTTACTACAGGGGCAGGGGACAGGGATTGAATCTGTGATGTGGTCCCTCTGTGGCTTAGGTGGCCCAGTCAGTAAATGTGTAGGTGATTGACTAGAGCTCTTTTTTGGTTATCAAAGTGGGACAGAAGAATACTTTAAAAATAATTCAAATCAAAATTATTTTTGCTGCTTTTTTGCTATTGCTTTAGCCTGCCTGAGTTATGGTCGTTATTTCCAAATGTGATTGAATAAAAGATACATGCCCTCAAGCTGTGCTGATCCCCTTTGTAGAACTGAAGAAGGGCCATGGTTTCTACTCTTCTAACTGACCCTACAGGCAGCATCGTCAGTTATGGTAACTTTGAGCAGCGGTGTTGGGGACGTGCATATGTGTACACAGCAGCCTCCAGGCTGCCAGGCAGAAGAAAGACCAGTGCTCATGTATGGAGCTGGTGGCAGCGAGTACAAGCTAGCGTTTTCACTGATGGCAGCCTTTGCCATTAGTGTTTTCCAAAGTTGTCACTTGTAAACACAAGTCCTAAATGATGTTAGCAGAAGTAGGTGTGCAATGGGTTAAGTTTGAGAAAGGCTGCTAGGTATAGATATAGATATAAATAGATATCAATATATTTAAAGAAGGAACTGTGTTTAGTCATTTTTTTAAATAATGATTTACATATATCAAAGCCAGATAGCCAGGGAGATCTTCCACGTACTGGTTCTCTTCCCAAATGCCCGTAACAGCCAGAGCAGGGCCAGGCCAAAGCCAGGAGCCAGAACTCAGTTTAGGTCTCCCATGTGGATGGTAAGGACTCAAATATTTTCTTCTTTTTTTTTTTTTTTTTTTTTTTTTTTTTTTTTTTTGACAGGCAGAGTGGACAGTAAGAGAGAGAGACAGAGAGAAAGGTCTTCCTTTGCCGTTGGTTCACCCTCCAATGGTCGCCGCTGCAGCCGGCGCACCGCGCTGATCCGATGGCAGGAGCCAGGATCCAGGTGCTTATCCTGGTCTCCCATGGGGTGCAGGGCCCAAGCACCTGGGCCATCCTCCACTGCACTCCCTGGCCATAGCAGAGAGCTGGCCTGGAAGAGGGGCAACCGGGACAGAATCCGGCGCCCCGACCGGGACTAGAACCCGGTGTGCCGGCGCCGCAAGGTGGAGGATTAGCCTATTGAGCCACGGCGCCGGCCTAGGACTCAAATATTTCTACCATCACCTGCTAGCTTCCAGGGTGCACCTTAGCAGAAAGCTGGAATCACAGGCAAAACCCTGACTCCAATCCAGGCACTCTGATACGGGATGCACGTGTCCCAAGATGCATCACAGAGTGATAGGCGCCTGCTTCCTGTCTCCCCACCTTAATCTTTCTGCAGTAAAGAAGTCTGTTTAGTCTTTTGCTTCATTGTGCCTCCCAAACAGCAAGAAGCTCTTCACAAAACTGATGCACAGTAACACGTGTTCCCTTTGAGAAGCCTGGGCTACACAATGCTTCCTTTTTTGTGGTTGCTGTCTTTCTTTGGGTTCTTACTTTGTTAATCAGCTGTTACCAACATTGTCTTCTCTGGGGTTTGAGTCGTATATGGGAGTTACTCAAATGCTCTACTGTTTTTAAGTGACTTTTGATTCTCTGTCTTCTCGTTTGCTAAGTGGTGGTGGCAGTACCTGTCGAGTTACTTTCAGGAATAATGAGAGCACTTAGGGATGAGCCAGTTGTTGTGGATATGTAATACCTGCATCGTGAGTTTCGACTGTCATCCCAGAGGTGACGATGACCTTCCTCATGTTCTAGTTCCAAATCTGCTAATTACGGAGCTGTTTGTGGCCAGCCACCCAGCTTCTCTTCAGCTTGCTTTAGCTACTAACGTAGGCAGGAAGGAAGAAATATTTATTTGAGAAACAGAGAAAGAGAGAAAAATAGATAGAGCTCCCATGACAATGGCCAGAGCTGGGCCGAGGCCAAAGCCAAGAATCAGAAACTCAGTTCAGTTTTCTTATGAGACATTGGCAGGAACGCATTTACTTGAGCCATCACTGTTGCCTCCTAGGGTCTGCATTAGCAGGAAGCTGGAGTTAAAAGAAGGAGGATCCAGTGTCTTATCTGCTAGGATCCCTGATTCAGCCCCTTTTGACAGGAAAGAGCCAAAATAATGGAAAGGCACTTTAGAGGTTTACAAACTACTTTTAAAAGTTTGTGAAAAAATTAAATTAAAAGGATAAGTTTGGGGGCCAGCACTGTCACGTAGTGGGTGAAACTGCTGTCTGCAGTGCCGGCATCTCATATGGGCACCAGTTCCTTTCCTGGCTCTTCTTTTCCTATCCTATCCTATGGCCTGGGAAAGCAATGGAAGTTGAATCAAGTGCTTGGGCTCCTGCACCCACCTGGGAGACCTGGAAGAAGCTCCTGGCTCTTGACTGTGGATCGACTCAGCGCCAGCCGTCGCAGTCATTTGGGGAGTGAACCGGCAGATGGAAGACTTATCTCTCTCTCTCTCTCTCTCTCTCTGCCTCTGCCTCTCTCTAACTCTGCCTTTCAAATAAATAAATCTTTTTTTTTTAAGTTTATTTTGGTACAAAAATGTTTTAAATTAATTCAGAGAGGTATTTTTTAAAAGTTTGTGGGAAATGTGTATTATGATGAAGTTGTGCATGGATTTCATTTTTTTTTGCATTAGAATAAACTTTTGATTCCATTTTTCACAAACTTCTTGAAGTTCCTCTGTATAGATGTTGAAAGTTTGTCAGTGAAGTATGCTCTTTCATGACAACCAAAATTTAGGAGGATTTCTTTTTATAAAAAGTAGTAGACTCCGTGGAGCCAGGTGTTAGCTTCTGAGCTTGGGTGTGGGAAGGAAGAAGACTGCTTGGCAGGTCCATTCTACTTTGTGTCACACCCAGAAATGACAGTCACCCTTGAATGACTTCAAGGTAGTTTTTAATGTTCCAGAACACTTGGTGTGGAGGAAACATCTTCCAGATCCTGTTTAGTCTTGTGGTACCTAGAGGCAGTCATGCGATAATTAGCCTACTGGTAGCTGGTCTTTCTGTGTAGCTTCATATCACTTCGGAAATAAAATCAATATCCATCCTATGAAAACAGTTTGCCAAGGTGGGTAAGTATTTGATATTCCTCAGTACCTGGGTTCTGGAGCCCAGAGATTCCCAGGTCTTGAGCTTGCTGCATCCAGAAACTCTAGGAGACCAGCATATGCCTGTCCCATCTTCTGTTGTGTTGGGTAAAGGCATTTAATAACTTTTGCTGTCATTTAAAATTTTTGAAGAGACAATTGGAAATATATATGTATATATTTTCATTTGAGAGGCAAAAAGAAAGATCTCTCACCTGCTGATTTACTCCACAAATACCCAAAACTGCTAGGGCTGGGCTGAGTTGAAGATAGGAGCCTGGAAGCTCAGTCTAGGTCTCCCATGAGAGTATCAGGAACCCACCCATTTGAACCATCACCACTGCCTCCCAGGGTCCACATTAGTAGTAAGCTGGAATCGGGAGCTAGAGTTGAAAACCAAACCCAGGATCCCTATGTGGGATGTGGCTATCTTAACTGGTCTCTTAACCTCCAAGCCAAACACCCATCCCTAAAAGGTAAGAATGGTGAACTCAATCTGAATCTCCCGCATGGGTGGTAGGGACCCAGCTACTTGAGGCATTGCTTGCTGCCTCTCAGCATGCACAAGAGTTGGCATCAGGAACTGCATCCCAGACTCAAACCCAGGCTCTCCACTATAGAATTTGCTCTCTTAGCCACTCTGCCAGTGCCTGCCCCCAGATGTATTTTAAAGAGAGAAACAGTCATGGGGAAATGGAAAGTTAATGTTTAACCAGAAAGCTTCTAGGTCTTCTGAAGTTCATTAATGCACCAAAGCTGGTTTGCACAAGTTACCCTGGGAAGGTTAAGTTTGGGTGCCAATCAGTAATAATTACATGGTTACATAAGAACTTCAAACACTTAGCTCCTGTTACTTCATTATAATATATCTCAGTGAACACAGAGACTGGCCCATAAATGAGGAAACAGGGAAGCAAGCAAAGTTTGAGTCCTCAGTCACTCAGCATCCCAGGTGCTGGCTGGTGACAAATCACAGTCTACGCACTCCTCCCAGTAGACCCGGAGAAACTGATTCCATGTTTCCATTGCTCCCCAAGCATCCTAGATTGAACCTTTCAAATCATAACACTAGGAAATTATTTTTCCAAAAGAAGCCTTATTCACTTCTTTTTGTTTTCTTTGAATAATTAATTATTTATCCAGCTCTAGGCTGACCAATCAGGCTATGAAGATTTTACATAAATCACAAATGAAAAATCCATTTCACTACTATGCAGGTCCACAGCACACATTAGCATTGGACCTTTAGCCTCATATAATGTTTTTAATTTTCAGAGTACCTCAGAGAAGTAGGTGGAACAGAGAACAATGGTGCTTGAAAATAAAGATCATTTCCAGTGACTTAAAGATTTACCCAATACACTTTCTCCAAGAATTTGCCCTTCTCTTGGTTAAAAATTCTCCATACAAAAAGGGGAATATGTAATTATGAAAGTAATTATGATAAGAAATGAGGACTATTAAAAAACAAAGCAGGAAAACTCAATTTAACTTCTCACTGGAGACATGTATCTACCAGAACTTAAAGTTTCATTGTTGTTTTTTTTTTTTTTTTTAATATTTATTTATTTGAAAAGGTAGAGTTACAGAGAGGCAGAGGCAGGGAGAGAGAGATCGTCCATCCACTGGTTCACTCCCCATATGGCTGCAATAGCTGGAGCTGAGCCTATCCAAAGCCAGGAGCCTGGAGGAGCTTCTTCCAGGTTTCCTATGTTGGGCCATCTTCCACTGCTTTCCCAGGCACATTAGCACAGAGCTGGATCAGAAGTGAAGCAGCTGGGACACCAGTCAGTGCCCATATGGGATGCCAGCAATGCAGGTGGTAGGTTTACCTGCTGTGATATAGCACTGGCCCTTGTTTTTTCAAAAAGCTTTGTTCAAAAAACAAAGATGGCCTTGGAACAAATTCCAACACAAAACCAGCATCAGCAGGATTCTAATCACTAATCAGTGCTCTACCACTTGCACAAGTTTTTGTCCTTAAAGCTGTGTAAATACACATAGGAAATTAGGTGAAAGTTTCAGAAACAGAGGAGCAAGTGCTGTATGATTACTCTCAGTATTTTCAAAATCAACATCAATGGACTTCTTTAAGTTTCATAAAGACTGCAGTGGAAATTTCTGTGCACCCTCTATATTACCTATGTTTTATAAATTCTCCATGAAAATCGTATTTGAACAAAGGAGTCATATTTGTGTATGTGTATTTCCTCTCTCCTTTTTCAGATATGACTGAATTAAATTATTATCAAATAATTGATGTCTGAGCTTGACATGTTAAAGTCTTAAAAAACCTGTCTTTAAGTAAAGAGAATGAGAGTGAAGTGCCAGCTGAAGACCCAGACTCAGAGCTGTGCCAGGGATGTGCAGTAGATTTTCTCCTGAATTCTCTGCTGAATTTCCAAACCCTTAACTTAAATTGATTTTCAGTAGGCAAATGGGAATTATAAGACAACAGAGTTCTTCATTAGTTTAAGTTCTTCCATTTGAAAGGTTGTCCTAGAGCAGGTGTTATGAGGCCACAGCTTGGGATGCCCGCATCTTAAACTGGAGTGCCCATTTGAGCCCTGGCTATTCCACACTGCTGGTCCAGCTCCCTGCTAAGGCCCCTGGAAGTCAACACAAGATGACCCAAGGACTTGGGTTCCTGCCATCCATGTGGAAGACCTGGATGAAGTTCCTGGCTCCTGGTTTCAGCGTAGGTCATTGCTGTAGAAAGACGGTGAGAGCAGGTGGGATGCACACTCTAAGCTGGAGCTCGTGACAGGTTCAGTGATGTGTGGAGGTCAGTGGGGAGCAGGGCTTGCCGGGTGTGGTTTTGCCTGTCTGAAGGGCCTGGCAGGGACTAGGCTGCTGGATGTGTGGCCAGGGGCTCAGAGGACAAGGGGAACAGCATAAATCAGGGCCAACAGAGCCAGAAAAGGGCAAGCTTTCCAAGGACGGTTTCACCATCAATCCAGTGGGCCAGCTGTCAGGGAGGAGCGGGCGTCCTATCTCAGCAGGGGCCTGCACTTCCAAGTCCCTTGACCCCTGTGTGCAGCCACTTGTCAGGTGCTGACAGCAGCCTCGTGAGCTTGGGAGGGAGGACTTCTGTCTGCCTTTGCACAGAATAAGGAAGGGAAGTTTCCGAGAAGTGGAGTGACACGTGCCAAGCCGCGTGCCTGTGATGACAGCACTGTGACTGGAGCCGTGGGCTCAGGAGCAGCGACTTCCTTGGCACCGGGGTCTCCCTCCATCCCACAGCCGCTGAGCTTGGATTGCAGTGCCTTCTTAAGGCCCTTTCAGGATTCCTCCCTGTCTCCCCCACCCACCCCCACCCCACCGTGGCGCTGATCCTCATTTATTTCTTCAGCTTCTTGATCCCCAGGATCAATACACTTTGGACAAAAGGACTTTTAGAAGGCAAGTGAGCAGACATTTTACCTCTCATCACAAGAGTCAGAAATTTCACTTAAACTTCGATGTGCCTGGGGACAGCTTACCTAAGGTGTGTGCACACACATAAAGGGGTTTCTATAAGATGCTGTTTTCTAAGGTTTTAATTGTACTGTGGAACCCAGAACATACTTGCCACCTGCTTTTCTGCTTATTGTGTAACACTACCTCCACTCCTTCCAACACCCCCCCCCCCCCCCGCCAAAACCAAAAAAGGTTAGTCTCATGCCTCCCATGATTGAGTCCTCTTTGTCTGGTCATCAGATACTGTGCTAATCTCAGCAGGAAATGTTATGGCTGTGCCAGGGCATGGGGAATGGAAGCTAGTAAGTTAACAAGAACACCAAGCTCCTGAGCCCTACCTGGTCAGAATAATGAGGCTAGGACAAAGAGATCGTGGGCTTTACTGTTAGACACACTAACAAAAAAGCTTGCTGATGAAAAACTGTGTAGGGAGGGTTGGCATGGAAGTCAGCTTCCGTTGATTGAGTTCAGATAGGACTTGGCTTTGAAGAAGGGGAGTCTGAATTAGTCCTTAGCCACTCCACCCTCCGAGGCCTCTGCGTCTAAATGGCCTGTGGGGCTTGCAAAATGTAAAACATCCCTTCTGTCTCAGAGAAATGGTATAAACTAAAAGTTTTCAAGTGAAAATTAATTTCATGCCTGCTCATGCATAAATGAAAGGGTATTCAAATCAGAAAAACAAATTTGGTGTCAGCATTGGTACAGGTTTGAGCCCCAGCTACTCCACTTCCCATCCAGCTCTTTGCTGATGTGCCTGAGAAAGTAGCAGAAAATGGCCCAAGTCCTTGGACTCTTGCACCTACGTGGGAGACCCAGCTCTTGGCTCTTGACTTCGACTTGGTCCAGCTCTGGCTATTGTGGTGAATGAACCAGTGAATAAGCTCTCTCTCTGTAACTCTGCCTTTCAAATAAATAAATAAATCTTTTTTAAAAAAAGAGTTGGTAGGAATTTGTTCTGACCTTTTGTTAAAAGGGAAATAGTGTTTCCCTTTTAACAGGCTGAGCACAACTCAGAAAACTAATATCCTTCATATCTAAGCTCTTCTAACCTACAGTGAGAAGACCTTAACTTTAAACTGAATTCATTTGCAAATGTATATTATTTCTGAATTTTTTTGAGTCTGTCTTTAGGGCTATATAAGCAGCTTTCAAACATTAAAAATCCCCATGTTGAATTTGTTTTTTTCCCCCTTTCATATATTTATTTTAACTTTAATTGTAGGAACTAGTCTTTTTTAGAAACATTTTTGATACTGCAATTTTTTAAAAATTATTTATTTTGAAAGTCAAGAGTTACAGAGGGAGAGATAGACAGTGAAAGATAATCTTCCTTCCTTTCACTGGTTCACTTCCCAGATGGCTATAGCAACCGGAGTTGGGCTGAAGCCAGGAGCCAGGAGCTTCATCTCTATCTCCTACATGTGTGGCAGGAACCCAAACACTTGGTCCTTATTCCACTGCTTTTCCAAAGCCATTAGCAGGGAGCTGGATTGGAAGTGGAGCATCCGGGATGTGAACCAGCACCCATATGGGATGCCAGCATTGCAGGTGGCAGCTTTATCTGCCAAAACCACAACACTGGCCCCAGGTACTACAGTTTTTCAAGTTTTCTTTTATTTATTTGAAAGGCAGAGTGACAGGGAGGGACAGAGAGACAGACAACGAGAGAGATCTTGCATCCCCTCGTTCACTCCCCAAATGGCTATAAAAGCTAGGTCTGGGTCAGGCTGAAGCTGGGAGCCTGCAACTCCATCTAGGTCTCCCACATGGGCGGCACAGGCCCAAGAACTTGGGCCATTACCTGTCCCTTCCCAGATGCATCAACAGGGTGCTGGATCACAAGCAGAGGCAGGACTTGGTCCTTAGCACACGGATAATGGGACACAGGTGTTCTGAGTGGCAGCTTAACTCACTGCACCACAGTGGCCACCACAGAAGTAGTCATTTTAAATATGGGCTTACAGCCTAGTTTGTATTCTCTGTTGACAATTAAAACATCTACTCTGAAGGCACATTTGCTTTTATACATTTTATTCAATCTGCAGCCTGCCAGCTCTTTTCCTGATAGCCCTAAATATTAGAACTATGGTACCAGAATACTTTCAAAAGTTTGTGGAGAAATGAAACTAAAAGATAAGTTTATCTTAGTGGAAAAAAAAGAATCTGAAATCCATGCATAGTTTTTTTTTGTTTTTGTTTTTTAAAGATTTATTTTTTATTTATTTGAAAGACAGAGTTACAGAGAGAGAGCCAGATAGAGAGAGAGGTCTTCTATCCACTGGTTCACTCCCCAAATGACTGCAATATCCAGAGCTGAGCTGATCTGAAGCCAGGAGCCAGGAACTTATTCTGGGTCTTCCACATAGGTACAGGGACCCGAGGACTTGGGCCATCTTCCACTGCTTTCCCAGGCCATAGTAGAGAGCTGAATCAGAAGATGAGCAAACCAGTGCCCATATGGGATGTCGGTGCTGCAGGTGGCGACTTAACCTATGCCACCACAGTGCTGGCTCCTAAGATTTTTGTTGTTTTTGGTTTTGGTTTTTTTTGTTTGTTTGTTTTTGTTTTTGTTTTTTAGCCATCTGGGCACAGAATTGCTATCAGACTCAGACCTTTTTCTCCCAATTTCTTTATTTCCTGCAAATAAGATACTCCAGGCCGTCAACCCTGAAACCCTCTTCTTCTGTGTATTTGTTTGGTTACCATACTGCAGACTCTGCCTTTAGCTGCCCAAGCCCACTGTTTCCTGACCTCCTCTTTCCCCATCCAGCCTCACCAGGCTGAGCACAGCAGCAGTAATGATGCTGAAGGCCAGCATTTGTGGAGCGTAGTGGGTCACCGCCCCAGACTCAGCACTATTTTTTTTTTCCAAAGAAACCTTTTATTTAATAAGTACAAATTTCATAAGTACAACTTTAGGAATTTAGTGCCTTCCCGCCATACCTACCCTCCCACCCCCACTCTCACCCCGACTCCTCCTCCCTCTTCCATTCTCAGTCCTATTCTCTGTTAAGACTCATTTTCAATTAACTTTATACACAGAAGGTCAACTCTGTACTAAGTAAAGATTTCAGCAATTTACACATGCATGCACACACAATGTTTGAGAACAAATTTTATAGTTAATTCTCATAGTACAACTCATTGAGGACAGAGGTCCTGCATAGGCTGTAAATGCACAGTGACTCCTGTTGTTGATTTAACAATTAACACTCTTATGTATGATGTCATGACATGAGCTGCCTAGGCTTTGGAAGCTTTTTGAATCCACAGTCTTCATCAGTATTTAGACAAGGCTATAAGCAAAGTGGATGTTCTCTCCTCCCTTCACAGAAAGGTATGTCCTTCTTTTGATGGCCACTGGGGTTTCCACTCACGGAGATCCTTCATGTAGAACATTTTTTGCCTCAGGGTCTTGGCTTTCCATGCCTGAAATGCTCCCACGGGCTTTTCAGCCAGACTAGGAAGCCTTAAGAGCTGATTCTGAGGTCAGAGTGCTATTTAAAGCAATTGTCATTCTATGAGTCTGCTGTGTGGACTGCTTCCTTGGTTAGAACATTCTCTCCTTTTTAATTGTATCTATTATTATTACCAGACACTTGATCTTATTCATATGATCCCTTTATCACTTAATCCTATCTATATGATCAATTTAACACTTAATATGATCACCTTAACACTTAAGATGGCGTTTTTACCACCTAGCTTAATGGGATTTGGGGTCCCATGGCAAGTTTTTTTTTTTTTTTTTTTGACAGGCAGAGTTAGAGAGTGAGAGAGAGAGAGAGAGAGAGACAGAGAGAAAGGCCTTCCTTTTCCCTTGGTTCACCCCACAAATGGCCACTACAGCTGGCATACTGCGCCAATTCGAAGCCAGGAGCCAGGTGCTTCCTCCTGGTCTCCCATGCGGGTGCAGGGCCCAAGCACTTGTGCCATCCTCCACTGCCCTCCCAGGCCACAGCAGAGAGCTGGACTGGAAGAGGAGCAACCGGGACAGAATCCGGTGCCCCAACCGGGACAAGAACACCCGGGGTGCCGGTGCCACAGGCAGAGGATTAGCCAAGTGAGCCATGGCATCGGCCCCATGGCAGGTTTTTAAAGTTTACCCTTAGAAGTAAGTCCATAGGAATGTATGTAGAACTATATACAGCTTTATAGTTACAAACTTCTACCTCCCTCTCTTATTCCCACTCTTATTTTTTACTGAGACCTATTTTCAGTTGACTTTATACACATATGATTAACTCTGTGCTAAGTAAAGAGTTAAACCAATAGTAGTAAGAATAAGAAGAAAACTGTTCTCGACAGTCAGGACAAGGGTTCAAGTCATTGCTTCTCAAAGTGTCAATTTCACTTCTACAGATTTCCCTTTAGGTGCTCTATTAGTTACCACAGATCAGGGAGAACATACGGTATTTGTCCCTTTGGGACTGGCTTATTTCACTATGTATGAAGTTTTCCAGATTCATCATTTTGTTGCAAATGACTGGATTTCATTTTTTTTTACTGCTGTGTAGTATTCCATATTGTACATATCCCATAATTTCTTTATCCAGTCTTCAGTTGATGGGCATTTAGGTTGATTCCATGTCTTAGCTGTTGTGAATTGAGCTGCAGTAAACATGGAGGTACAGATAGCTATTTCATATGCTGATTTCATTTCCCTTGGGTAAATTCCCAGGAGTGGGATGGCTGGGTCATATAGTCATTCTATATTCAGATTTCTGAGGTATCTCCATACTTTCTTCCATAGTGACTTTACCAGTTTGCATTCCCACCAGCAGTTGATTAGGGTACCTTTTTCCCCACATCCTTGCCAGCATTTGTTGTTTGTTGATTTCTGTATGAAAGTCATTCTAACTGAGGTGAGGTGAAATCTCATTGTGGTTTTGATTTGCATTTCCCTGAAGGCTAGTGATCTGAGCATTTTTCATGTGTCTGTTGGCCATTTGGATTTCTTCTTTTGAAAAATGTCTGTTTATTGATATGAATGGAAGGGGAGAGAGAGCAGGAAAGGGGAGGATTGAGGTGGGAGGGAAGTCATTGGGGGGGTGGGAAGCCAATGTAATCCATAAGCTGTACTTTGGAAATCTATATTCATTAAATAAAAGTTAAAAAAAAAAAAGAAAGAAAAATGTCTGTCTAATCCTTTGCCCATTTCCTAACTGTGTTGTTTGTTTTGTTGCTGTGGAGTTTCTTGATTTCTTTATATATTCTGGTTATTAATCCTTTATCAGTTGTGTAGTTTGCAAATATTTTCTCCCATTCTGTCAGTTGCCTCTTCACGTTACTGAGTGTTTCTTTTGCAGTACAGAAACTTCTTAATCTGATGTGATCCCATTTGTTAATTTTGGCTTTCATTGTCAGGACTGTTTATCTCACTGTCCTGTGAGCTGGTGCTCAGTGATCACTGGTATCCTTTCATGCATGAGCAGTGAGATTCCAGATCCTGCATCAGGGTCGAGGGAACCCCTTGATATCAGAACTCTTCAGTGTTTCCATTTATCATCTACAATTTTGTCATTGGAGCTCCTTGCAAAAACCCAGTTTATTGGCTCTGCCTTAAACCTTTACCAAGTCAGACTCTCTGAGGAAGGTGCCCAGCACTGTCCAGAGGTTCACCAGGATTCTTTGACCACGGAACTGCCATCCTGTTTCTAGCTCCAACCTGGCCTCTGTCGTGGGTCTTACACTCTGACCTCAAGTCCTTTCTTACACCTGACTCTAACTAGGGGGTTGGTGAAATTAGGAAGCCTATTCACCAAGCTAGGTAGCACTGCTGATTTTGCTTATAAATCACAACGACTAATGTGCTGAAATGTAGTGTGGAGTCTGCTGCTCAGATACAGTGTGAGAATGAAACGATGCCATTTCTCCAAGCTTTCCTGGGATATTGCCACCACCACCACCCCCATAGCCTGTCCCATTGTGCCCTCTCATTTCCTGTGTGTCTTTGCTGTGCCTGTGCAATGTAGGGCCAGCAAAGTTACCGTGTGACACTCTGTGCTTACCTGTGTTTGTACACTTTTGGACAGGATTCTTTTTGTAAAAACCCATTCTGCACATTGCCAGCACTGTGTGATGTTTTTAGAGTATTCATCCTCAAATGGCTTGGCTTCTTAAAGAGGGGTGAGCTAGGAACCAGATTCTGATTTTGGGCATTACTTCAGAATTCTGGAAACTCTTGTATTTAACAAAAACAGCATGAAAGTTTTTGGGAGTCCTGGTTTTATCTCATTTCTGCCTGAACAAATATTGTATTTGAGAGATTGGTTATGTGGAACAAAACTCTGTACTATTTGATTAATATGACATCTAATTCCCAGCCATCTTGAACAGCAATATTTTATACTACAAAGTAGTGTGTGTGCCGGTATTGTGGTGTAGCAGATTAAGCCACCACCTGCAACACCAACATCCCATGTGGGCACTGGTTTGAGTCTGTCTATTCCACTTCCAATTCGGCTCCTGGCTAATGTGCTTGGGAATGCTCTAGATAGTGGAACAAGTGCTTGGGCCCCTGCAGCCCACATGGGAGACCAGATGAAGCTCCTGGTTCCTGATTTTGGCTAGCCCTGTCCATTGTAGCCATCTGTTGGAATGAACCAACAGATGAAATATTTGACTCTCTCTCTGACCCTCCCTCTCTCTTTCTATCTCTGTAGCTTCTGCCTTTCAAATAAAATAAATCTTTAAAAAAATTTTAAAGTGTGAAAAGACTTTTTGGCATTAACTGTTAAATATAATTCTCAATTGACTCTGCTTAATGATTTTTGAGGGCTACTCTATGCAGTATTTATGAAGGTGCCTCTACTAATAGATTAAAAATAGCTTTTCCCCCCATAGATTACAGAGAATATTGATCTTCTTCTCAGGTCCCTTACATGCAAATAATTTTAATTTCTTTGTTGGTCCACTTTGCTTTCATATAGTAGCATTATGGAAAGTTAAGAATCAAGGCCCTTGAGAAAAGTTGAAAGAAGGCCTTATGCAGTGTACATTCAGTTAGCATTATGAACACCCGTCAGTCTGCTTCTTGTCACTTGATGTCAGGGGACCTTGCATTTAGAGTGGAAAGTGCACATGATTGCCTGGCTCCGTCCCTGGACACACGTAGCCTGCACTGGTTTGCACTTGTATGAAATGCTGGCTGAATTGTCATGGAACCTGAGCTTCATAAACACCTTGGCATTGCTGCAGTATTCCTGCATAGCATATACTTTGAGTTGCAAGGCTTACTCAGTCTGCTTAAGGGTAGGCCCCATCTGCCATTCTTGTTGTCAAGTATAGTGAGTGTTTATTGAGCTTTTACTCTGATGAAACCATTGTGTTCAGTTGCTTTGGTCACTTGGCTCATACCACTGCAAAGCAGGTCGCTTTACTTGCCCACAGTTGTGTAACCTTGATCTGAGGTGGCCAAGGGTATGACTGGGCTCTGGTCTACTCAATGGGTGCTGTAGACCGTCCTCATTGAAATGGCAACCACCTGCTTCTGCCAGCACATAAGCTGACTCATCACAGTTGCAGTATGCAGGGTCTTCAAAAAGTTCATGGGAAGTGGAATTAAAGGATCAGTATTGTGTTATCCCCAAAGAAGTGATATCCATGCATTATTTTTGTTTCATAATATTCATTTCCCATGAACTTTTTGAAGACTTCTCACACATGGATTGAAAAACTTTTAATAAACTTTTAAGGCCATTTTCCTTGAACTTTTGGAATTTTCTGTGGTTTTGCAAATGTTTTGATAGCAGCCAATTGAGTCTTTACAGTTTCTGCTTAGCCACCCAGGTGTAGCTTTGTGTATTGGTGTCCGCCTGATTCAGCCACACTTCAGACTTTATTACACAGAAACCTTTTCAACCAGGGGCCTTACAGCATTCAGAGAAATGTCAGGGGATTCAGTCTTACTGCCATGAAAAGTGGGCCAGCGGCTCTTAGAGGCTGGAGTCTGGATGCTAAACACCTGCACATGAACGGGGCAATTTACCTGCCTTGATGCTGGAAGTGAACGTTTACCCTGGAACAGGAGCTCATGGTGGACATGCCCTTGGAGCCGTGCAAGTCTTGACAGAGAGAGAGAGACGCCAGAGAGCTGGATGAGGCTGCGTGGTGGAGACATCAACTGAGAAAAGCAGTGAGAGCAAGGTGGGAGGAGGGTTTCTCAAGCTGCAGGGGCAGAGTGGAAGTGGTGAGGCTTGTCCGGCGGAATTACCCTTGGGTGTCCTCAGGCTGTTCCTCCTCACCCATCCTCTCCCTGTCCCCGGCCTTGTGCTCAGCTCTCTGATAGCCCTGCATGAGTGACCTTCACAGGGTGAATCCACTTGTCACACATTCTGACGTTCCACATTCTGGAGCTGCTGGCGTTGCCTGATTTCTGTCCTGGTTCCTTCACGCTCCATTGGCATGTGCCTCTTGATGAGCAGAGCAGTAGACAGAATAGCATTTGGGAGGGGGACTCAGCCTGGGAGGCGGGCTCAGTGTCTGGTGAGAAAGAACACTGTGGTGTCTGTCCATTGGGGCCTTACATGTGCCTGGCTTCAGTACTGAGTGTATAACTTAGGTATATTTTAAAAATAGGAGCATAATTGAGAAATAATTAAATTATCATGAAATTTATCTAAGTGTACAGTTTGGTGCTATTTCTTTTAGTGTATTCACGGAAGTTGTACCATCATAATTTTAGAATATTTTCATCATCCCAAAAGAAAACCCTGTACCCACTAGTGGTCGCCATCCTGCTGCTCACCCATCCCTTGCAACCACTAATCTACTTTCTTTTTCTATGGGTTTGTTTATTCTGGACATTTCCTGCAAGGGGAATAATATACTATAGTCTTCTGTGTCCAGCCTCTTTCATTTAATATAGTGTTTTTAAGGTCCATGTATGTTCCAGGCAGCTTCATTATGTCATCCTTTTTATTGGTGAATAATATTCCACAGTGTAGGTGCACACCTTAGGTTTGTCCATCCATCTGTGCGTGGACATGTGAGTGTTTTCCACTTTTTGGCTGATAGGACTAATGCTGGTATTAACAAGCAAAGAAATCTACTCATAGTTTTTTTCATAGTAAGCACTTGATGAACTTTTTGAAGATCCTTTGTGTGCATGGTTTATCTCTCACAATCTTTGCCTTTGAGAAGATTTCAACCAGTTTCCCATTAGTTTCTCTAACCCTCAAGTAATCTGACTCTTCAGTGTTTGAGCAGATTTCATGCATCACCTCCTTGCATTTGTAGGCATTAACAGATAAATGACAGTTTCTGGTTGATGCGTTTGGGGAGAGAAGGGAAAGCACCAGCAGTGTTCTTTTTAGCCCTCAAGTTTTGTTCATTGTCCATATGTTAGAAAACCATCTCGGAGCTGGCGCTGTGGTGCAGTGGGTTAATGATTAATGCCCTGCCTGAAGTTCGGCATTCCATATGGGTGCCAGTTCGAGACCAAGCTGCTCCACTTCCGATCCAGCTCTCTGCCATGGCCTGGGGAGGCAGTGGAGGATGGCCCAGGTCCTTGGGCCCCTGCACCCATGTGGGAGACTGGGAGAAGGCTCCTGGCTCCTGGCTTCAGATCGGCACAGCTCCGGCCGTTGCGTCCAATTGGGGAGTGAACCATCGGATGGAAGACCTCTCTCTCTCTCTCTCTCTCTCTCTCTGCCTCTCCTCTCTCTGTGTAACTCTGACTTAAAAATAAATAAATAAAAAACATAAAAACTAAGGCTGGTGCTGCGGCTCACTTGGCTAACCTCCGCCTGCAGCACCAGCAGCCCGGGTTCTAGTCCCGGTTGTTCCTCTTCCAGTCCAGTTCTCCGCTGTGGCCAGGAAGGCAGTAGAGGATGGCCCAAGTCCTTGGGCCCTGCACCCTCATGGGAGACCAGGAGGAGACAACTGGCTCCTGGCATCGGATCAGTGCAGCGTGCCGGCCGCAACATGCCGGCCGTAGTGGCCATTTGTGGGGTGAACCAAGGGAAAAGGAAGACATTTCTCTCTGTCTCTCTCTCTGTCTCACTGTCTAACTCTGCCTGTCAAAAATAAAAAAATAAAAAATAAAAAGTAAATAAAAAAAGAAAAACCATCTCAGTTGATGGAATTTTTCTCTGTTATTAAAATGCCTCTTTTAAAAAGCGACTTCTGCCCTTCTTAATTGGTAACCTTCCTTTTTTCTTCCTATCCTTTTCTCTTTCCGGTGACCTTCTGCCTTCTTCCTAATCCTGCCAGTAGTTGAAGTAGTGTTTTCGTGGCATTTCTGCACATTTCCTTGATGATGGGGATGAGGCTAGCATATAAGGGAAGTGTGGGGAGATGATGATTTTGCATTCCAAGCTGCTGTGCTTTGATTCTGACCTCTCTAATTATCTTCCGGATGGTGTGTTTTCTCCTGGATTATTACAACAAGTTGGAGCCAAGCTGACTTTTTGCCCTCTCTATACTTGTTTTACCAAAGAGCCAAAAATGACTTTTGGTTTCAGTCTGAAATCTGGAATCATTCCAGTGCTATTTTTGTGCACTAGATTAATAATTACATTGTGCCATCTCTTGCAGTTCTTACTTGACACTTACAAATGCATTTTTCTGACATGAGTAGCATGGTAAAGATCTAATGCTTGAAGCTGGGATTCATTGAATTGGTTCGTCCTCTTAGAGATGGGTGCATATTTTGCTCAGATTTACCTTTTATTTTTATTTTTTTAAATATGATTTATTTATTTTAAAGTCACAGTTACAGACAGGGAGAGGAAGAGAGAGGTCTTCCATCCTCTTGTTCATTCCCCAGATGGCTGCAACAGCCAGGCTGAAGCCAGGAGTCAGGAGCTTCAGCCAGGTCTCCCATGTGGGTGACAGGGACCCAGACATTTCAGCCATCTAATGTTGCATTCCAAGGCCATCAGCAGGGAGCTGAATGGGAGTGGAGCAGCAAAAACACGAACAGGTACCCTTACGGGATGCTTGCGTCTCTGGTGGAGGCTTTACTGGCTGCTGCACAACCACGGTTCCTCGATTGGCCTGCTGCAAACTGGTCTGGTGCAAGGAAGGGAATTGAGAGGCGGTTTTCCACAACCCCGACCGTTGTGAACTTTGTGATTTGGTGTGGTCCTCCCCCCAGTTGACCCCTGGGCAGCTCCAGGTGCTCAGGGTGCTCCCGGAAATCAGCCAGTTTGACATCTGAGATCGAAGTTTTGCCATTCCCAACTACTAGGCAGAGAAAAGAAAGGCACCATTACAGTATCAGGGGTAAGTGATGCCAGAGGTTTCTGTCCGAGGTGCTGTGTGAGGAGGAGGACACGCAGCTCTGACTGGACCCTGTGGGTGAGACGTGGAAGAGGAGTGAACAGGGGGATGTGATCAGCCAAGGACAGATTCCAGGAGAGTTAACTCTCAGAGGGACGCTGAGTCAGTCTGTGGGGCTGCAGTCAGCTTGGCAGGAGAGGCAGCAGGACCTCCAGGAAGGGCATAGGGGAAAACCCAGGTGAGGAATCCATACCTCTTCCTGGGAGTGATTGGGAACAAAGTGGGGTAGGGTTTCAGCCTGGATGAGAACAGATAGTGTGGCATTCACAGCTGCACAATGCACTGAAGGGTTTCGGTTGCTTCCTTGGTACTAGGAGCTGTGCTAAGACTGTCAGGTGCGTGATCTTATGGCAGGCTTACACTGAAGTGTAGGTATTTTGGCCATCTTACGTCACAGATGAGAAACAGTCTAGGAGAGCAATGCGACTGGAACACGTTAAGATTGCTCAGCCAGTGAGGGACACAGAGGTTGCAAAGGCTCTTCTGGCCCGTGAGAAGATGCCTTGTAGGCAAATTTATTGCACTTGGCACTGCCCGTAGGGTCCTCTGTGTCTCTATCAGCAGGCGTGTTGCTCCCAGATTTAGCTTCCTCAGGGCCTCAGATCTCTCAGAGTTCCTAATCCTATCTGCTTGCCTGCAAACCCTGTAGCATCATCAGAGAGGTTCAAGATCCATGGTTAAGATTTCCTGTCCAGTGACATATCTGCTGGCAGCCTCCTGTCCTTATGATGTCATCCACATGGACGCCTTCATGGCCCACACCCTGCACCAGCCACTCTCTGCTGCAGGGATGCCCAGGGCCACCTTGTGCAGGTAACTGATGCTATCCCGGCTGCTTTCTGCCCCACGTGGCTGGCTCCCTTCATGCCTTGGCCATTTGCTTTCTTACAGCACCTCCTGCCCCATCCTCCCCTTGTGGCTCCCTGTTTACTACACAGGCCCCTGAGTGGGCTGTGGGCTCTATGAAAGGAGAGGCCATGTCCCTCATTACCATGTTCCCAGGGTCCTGCTCACAGCTGGCCAAATGACTGAGGAAACAAGAGAGAAAAATGTATGAAAAATAATGGAGCAGGTGAGTGTGATTCAGCATAGTGCACTGGGAAGGAGCCGCCAGTGAGTTTCCCTCTTTGCCTTCTCCTCCCCACTTTCGTCTTCGAAGCCTATTTGAATTCTTTCCTCAGCACTCCATGGCCAGTACTTTGACCTCAGCCAGGTCTTGGTCACTCCTACCCTCCTCTGGCCTCAGTCAATTTAGATGAGGCTCAAACCAAGAAGGATGAGTGACCGGATCATGGCAGAGGGGGACAAGGATCCAGACCAGGTGCTCTGTCTGTTCTACTTTAGCCTTCTCTCTAATTCAGCAATACCCTCAAGTGCACATGCGGTGCGCTTCTGCCCCTCCTGGGAGTACCTGCCTTCTACTGAGCTCTTGTTGAGTGTCAGCAGCTGGGACTTTTACTTCCATTATTTTCTTTAGTCTTCACTGTAATTCCAGGAGTTGAGTATTACTACTGCCTTCATCCTCATTTTACAGATGGGGACAGTCATGGGCCAGAGACATGAAATATCCTGTTCATTGTCCTTGCAGGTTGCATAGGCCTGGAGAAATGAATCCTGCTGAATAAGATCCTAAGCCCATGTTTGGGTCTTACCTCACTCTGCCTCTCCTTATGTGCTATAACTCTCTTAGAGACCTTTATTCAGCATTTATCAAGTCTGTGGAGTAGGCCTGAACTGGGCACAAAGGGACAGATAAGCATGATTCTGCCATCGTGGTAGTGAAGTGTGAAATCATAACAGAGCTCACAGCCAGCATTGGAAAGAAATGGAGCAGAATAGAAAACATGGGGGTGCATCAAACATGGTCATCTTAGTCCATTTTCTCTTGCTATAATGAAATGCTTGAGGCTGGGTAGTTTGTAGCAAATACAGCTTTGTCTGGCTCACAGTTCTGGAGGCTGGGAAATCCAGAGCAAGGTGTAGCATCCACTCGGCTTCTGCTGAGGGCCTCCTTGCTGCATCATGTAGGCACACAGAGCCAGCTGCCAGCCCACGCTTCTCTCTCTCTTCTTTTTCTTTTTTAAAAAGATCATTCATTTATTTTCAAAGAGTTACAGAGAGAGGGAGAGGGAGGGAGGAAAGGAGAGAGAGAGAGAGAGAGAGAGAAAGAATCTTCCATCCTAATAGCTGCAATGGTCAAGGCTGGGCCAGGCCAAAGCCAGGAGCTTCATCTGGGTCTACCATATGTGTTGCAGGTGCTCAAACACTTTGTTAATCCTCTTCTGCTTTTCTTAGGCCATTAGCAGGAAGCTGGATTGGAAATGCAGTAGCCAGGACATAAACGGGCTATATGGGCTGTTGGCACTGCAGGTGGCAGCTTTACCTGCTCTGACACAATGCCGCCTCCCTGCCTTATAAAGCCACTAAGGCTATCTTGAGGGCCCACCATCATGACCTCATCTAATCTTAATAATCTCCCAAAGGCCTCACCTCCATATACCATTAATGTGAGCTTGGTGTCTCAGTTTCCAACACCTGAACTTTGGGAGACACATTCAAACCATAGCAGTTGCAGTGACGATGACCTATAAAACCGCACAGTAGGGGCCAGTGCTGTGGTGGAATGGGTTAAGTCTCTGCCTGCGGTGCTGGCATCCAATACGGGCACTGGTTCTAGTCCCAGCTGCTCCTCTTCTGATCCAGCGCTCTGTTATGGTCTGGGAAAGTGGTAGAAGACGGCCTGAGTGCTTGGGCCCCTGCACCCACGTGGGAGCCCGGAAGAAGCTCCTGGCTCCTGCTTCAGCTCAGCCGTTGCAGCCATTTGGAGAGTGAACCAGTGGATGGAAGACCTTTCTCTCTGGCTCTCCTCCTCACTGTCTGTAACTCTACCTCTCAAATAAATAAATAAAATCCTTTTTTAAAAAAGGAAAAGAAACCATACAGTTCACAGTGGAAAACCTGTCTCACTGTGGGGTGAGATCAGAATGCAGACGTTCCAGCACGGACTGCAGCGATTCTTAAAACGAGATAATGGATAAGCGATTACAAACCCAGAAGGAGCTGTGAAGACTGCACACATGCTCGCATAAGGGTCGAGGGAGGGCACTGGGATCTTCTGAGAGGACAGCATTTGGACTGAGGTGTCAAGGAAGAGAGTGGGAAGGCAGTGGTCTGGGCACAGAACACAGTGCCAGAGCCTAGGCCAGGAAGGAGCTGGGGAACTTTCTCAGGAGCAGGAAGATTACAGACACTGTTGCGTGGCCATGAAATCCTCCTCCTCCTCCTCATTGTCATCATCACCCTCTGCTCTAGTGAAGAAGAATCAAGAACTCAATTAATTAATATTACCCTGCTGATTCTGATTTTCCTCTTTTCACTGTTTTTGTTTCTCTGATTGTTTTTAAAGGACTTGTTGCTGTCTTTTATGAAAAGTTTTGCTTGTTGTCACCATTTTCCCCCAGTATGTGCATAGACAGTCAGGGTATTTCTAGACCAGACATCTCAGCCTAGGCAATGTGGACCCTTTAGGTTGGGTTGTAATTCATGTTTAGTAGCATTCCTGGCTTCTGTCCACCTGGGGCTAGTAGAGTACCCCTCTCTTCCCCACATTGTACCAGCCAAAATCATCTTTAGGCATTGCCATGTGTTGGGCGTGGGAGGTGGGAGGGAGGCAAAACCAGGAGCCATTGCCCCAGAGGAAACTCCAGCCCAACATGAGATGAAGTTGACATGACTAAGAACACACTCCACCCCATCTGTCCTTCAGGTTAGGTTTTTTTTTTTTTTTTTCATTTTTAATTATCTTTAATTGAAAAAGTCAGGTTTGGGGGCTGGTGCTGTGCCATAGCGGGTATAGTTGCCGCCTGTAGTGCCCGTGTCCCAAATGGGGGCCAATTCAAAACCCAGCTGCTCCACTTCCCATCCAGAACCCTTATGTGTGCCTGGGAAAGCAGCAGAGGATGGCCCTAGTCCCTGGGCCCTTGCACCCATGTGGGAGACTCAGAAGAGGCTCCTGGCTTTGGACTGTCCCAACCCCAGCTGTTGTGGCCATTTAGGGAGTGAACCAGCACTCCTATCTATCTCTGTAATTCTGCCTTTCAAATGAATAAATAAATCTTAAGAAAAAGTCAGGTTTTATGCCTGGAAATTGCTAATGACTTTAATAAAGGGAATTTGTATGTAACACTCTGTATCAAAGAAACCATCACATGAGCTCTTGAGGGTTTCCTTTCAGTATCTGTACTCTCCTAAGGGTAAAAAAAATAAGAGTTAATGAAGACTCAGATCTGTTTTATCTAATTGGTAGACTTCTTATATCTTCGTTCCTCCTGCACAAGTGGGCTTGGTGGCAGGCAATCCGTCCCTGGGCCATTTTTCATGAGGTTGATGCAGATTCTTTCTATAACAGGAACTATTTGCTCTGAGGCCCTATTTTCTCCAAGTTGATTTCCTATCTGTCGGTCTTCCATATTCTACTCTCTTCTTCTTCTTCTTCTTCTTTTTTGTTTGTTTGTTTGACAGGTAGAGTTAAGGATAGTGAGAGAGAGAGAGACAGAGAGAAAGGTTTTCCGTTGGTTCACTCCCCAAATGGCCGCTATGGCCAGTGCGCTGCGCCGATCTGAAGCCAGGAGCCAGGTGCTTTTTCCTGGTCTCCCGTGCAGGTGCAGGGGCCCAAGCACTTGAGCCATCCTCCACTGCCCTCCTGGGCCACAGCAGAGAGCTGGACTGAAAGAGGAGCAACTGGAACTAGAACCCAGTGCCCATATGGGACGCCAGCGCCGCAGGTGGAGGATTAACCAAGTGAGCCATGGCTCTGGCCCTCTTAACTATGACTCTTCTTAACTATACCTCCTTTCTCCTGGCAGGTGCTCCTTTGAAATGACTTGCTTTATTCTGAGTTGGGGGTTTGGAACGACATCTTTTCAAATCGCCAGTGTTTCTTTTGGAAAAAAGAATTCCATTCTTTACACTTGGAATTCTCTCTCCTACTGCTTAGGAATAATCTTGCATAACTAATGCCCTGTTAGCTGTTGCACATAGAAATGATGTAATACAGTTGTAAGAGGCTCTTTTTAAAATTTCCTGAATAAGACCTTGGGTCTTATTAGTCCTTTGAAATCATTGCACATTAAATCAGTTGTTCATTCAACTAATAACACATTAAGAAGTCAGGGGCCTGAATCTGCCCCTCACCTCTGAAGTGTTTCTCCTGTGGTATTAACCTCTCAGTGAGCCTGAACCTGAAAACCTGATAGGAAGGAGGCCCTGTTGGTTTTCCTTTGACCCCACCAACTGTTGTGAATAAATCTTTATAGACACTCATCCCCAACAGTGATCTACATATTTACCTGTATGCATGTTTCTTACTTCCTTCCCCAGAACTGCAATGTAAGCTCTAGCCACAGGGTCCAGAGCACTCCGGCAACAATTACTTGCTTCAATGAATAGATTTGCTAAATTTCTAAGTTTTTTCATCACTTCCATGTTCCAGACACTGTTCTAAAATTTATTCACTTTATTTATTTGAAAGGCCCAGGAACAGACAGAGAGAGATGTACCATCTCTTGGTTCACTCCCTAAATGCTTTTAACAGCCAGGGCTGGGCCAGACTAAAGCCAGTTTATTTTGGTGCTAAAGAAACTTTGAAATCCTTGCCTCATTTTTTCATAGCACACATTTTCCAGGAACTTTTTGAAGACCTCTCTTGTGCACATAACATACATGTGTACAGCAGTCTCCCCTTACCTATGGGTATTTTGTCCCAAGACCCTCAGTCTGTGCTCAAATTTGCCAGTCTTACCAAACTCCATTTATACTGTGTTTTTTCCTGTACATATTTGCCCATGATAAAGTTTTAAGTTATAAATTATATACCAGTGTACTGTAATAAGAGTTATGTGAATGTGGTGTGTTTTAGCTGCCATGGTTGGGCCTGGAGTTTGGGCTAGGATATACAATATGGATGCATTGGACAAAGACTGGAGTCATATCCTGCTGGTTCTGGGAGAGTGTTCCTCATGCTACTCAGAACAGCTGCTTAAAACTTGTGAAGAGTAATTCCTGGAAATTTGCTGTAGTACTTTTGTACCTCAGTCGAAGAGAAACCATGGATGGGGGGCAGAGGGACTGCTGGTCGCATATACATGAATATTTATACACTCACATTAATGTTCAGTGTTTTAGGGTATGTACACCTATTTCCTGAAAGCACAGTTAATAAAACAGACTAGAATTGCAATATTCTAAATCTTCATGTCCAAATTCTAAATTTCTCAGTCTACTCAGAGTGACAGGTGGTTGGCTTTGGTGTTCTACATTCTTTCCTGGGGGACACTTTGGGAGGGGACTTGAGTGGTGTTGTTGGGAGCTGTGAGGAGCAGATAAGGTAAACCCCTCTGGTGTAGGTTGGAGGGTTGGGAGGGACAGAGGCTCTTCTTCCCAATTCTTAACTGGCCAGCAGTTGATGGGACCAGACAAGTTCTGCCTCTGTGCCACCTTTGTCATCACTTTGTATGGAAGACCTAAGTGCCCTGCCCCGTTGTAGTCTTTGTGGAAAATTTACCTGGATTGGCACCAAAGGAATGTGGCAAACTGAGAAAGAGCGGAGGGTTCCAGCTGTTTCACTTTGGGGACCTTTTTATTATTTTATTTTTTAGGTTGCCTCAAAGCTATCCTCTGAGTCTTCTTGGCTTAAGTCTCTATTTCTTTAAATTTCTTTGGACATACATGTTTCTTCATTCCTGAATGCCTAGTACCTTTTTCTCTAATACCTTGTTATTATGGTTGTGGGACACCCCACCCTGTACTTCCTGGTGGCCTCTACCTCTGCCCAACCCTGCACACATGGCAGAGTTGGCTCTGTTGCCAAGAGATGTGGCTGCTGGGGCTGTCTCTTCCCCTGTGGGTAGCTGAGCCCAAGGAGCAGCTGGGGCAAGTGGCTCTAACTTGGAAGAGATGGGTGTGTCACTGCACTGGCCTCAGGCAGTTTCTCAGGACTGATTTTGACCAACTCTTGTGGTTTATGTGGCACAAATGCCAATGCTGAAATTTCCATTGTTTTCTAGAAAAATAAAACATGCCATTTGTCAAGCCTTATGAGAACCATTGGATTGGCACTTTTACATTTCTTAGTGTTTCATTCTCTTTTGCAATAACATACCATTTTTTGCCATGTAGGCAGCTGGTAGATGTATAAAAATCAAATTCCCAGTCAAAAAGACCTGTAAATATAATTCCACAAAATTATTAGGTATGTGTGAATATACATGCAAGTATGTGCATGTGAAAGTTTTAGGTTTTTCATGTTATCTACATCCTTGCTTTTTTTTTTTAACCTCTTGGCATTTTATTTTACTTAACCCATTATTGCAGTACAAATAGAATAAAAACCGTCAAGTAGTAAATGAGTAACATGGGACAAAACTCCATAATCAAATGATTTATCACACATAAGCTGGTTAAACTTTGGTCAACTGATGGATCCTAAGTTGACATGGTTGATCCTGTACCAAATCAGTTATGATAAAAGAGCAGAGTGGACCTCTAGAAACACATGCTAAATAAGCTCAGTGGTCAGCCCCTCAGTGTGAGAACCACTTACCAGACCTCATACCCCTAGGTGCAGCATTTATTGCCCTTACTTGAAATTTTAAGGAAGACAGGCTGAGAAGCCAACAAAGAAACCATGTTTTACTTTAAATGTGAGGTGGGTTTGCCTTGGCTGAAGGTTACGTGATTGCCGTTTCAGGAGGGTTCCTTGTGCAGCGATGTTTTCTAAACACACCTGGGATGATGTGCTCCAGTCCTCGAACAGACGTATTTGGACTATTTATGTAATAAATAGGAGCTTTTTTAATACTTAAACTACTTACATTAGTACTTAAATTATGTAATACCTAAATTGAAGAAATTATTAGGAATCTTTGAAATTATTGTGTGATCCAGCAAAAACACTGTAGGGAAAGCAAAAACTTGGCCAGCTTCTTAACTTTTTCTAATTTATGTCACTTGGAGAAATATGTATTTCGAGAAGTTCATTAAAAAATGGAATTAAAGGATGAAGCTTGCTCTGGTGCAAAATTATTTTTAAATCCATGCAGAGTGTTTTTTTTTTGTTTGCTTGTTTTTTTTTTTTTTTTTTTTTTTTTGACAGGCAGAGTGGACAGTGAGAGAGAGAGAGACAGAGAGAAAGGTCTTCCTTTTCCATTGGTTCACCCCCCAGTGGCCGCTGTGGCCAGCGCACCGCACTGATCCGAAGCCAGGAGCCAGGTGCTTCTCCTGGTCTCCCATGTGGGTGCAGGGCCCAAGGACTTGGGCCATCCTCCACTGCACTCCCGGGCCACAGCAGAGAGCTGGCGGAGGATTTAGCCTAGTGAGCCACGGCGCCGGCCCATGCAGAGTTTTTAAATATTACACGTTTTGGGGGCCAGTGTTATGACACAACAGTTCAAGTCCCAGCTGCTCTACTTCCAATCCAGCTCCTTGCTAATGGCCTTGGAAAGCAGCAGAAGAAGGAAGGAGGCTCAAGTGCTTGGGCCCCTGCTACCCACGTGGGAAACCAGGATGGAGATCCAAGCTCCTGGCTTCTGCCTGGCCCCGTCCTAGCCATTGAGACCATTTAGGGAGTGAACCAGTGGGTAGAAGATCTCTCTCTCTCTCTCTCTCTCTGTAACTCTGCCTTTCAAGTAAATATTATAAAATCTTTTAAACATTCCACATTTTCAAGTTCTTTTTGAAGATCTCTCATATCAGAGAAATGAACTATAATTTTTGTGATTCCCAAAGCATGGGTAGTCTTTTCGGATATCTAATAACCCAACGCCAAAGTCATTGCTTCCTATGGAAATACGTAGGCAACATAAAGAAAATGAAGTAGTTCTTCGTGTTGTGCTTGTTATAGGCCAGGTCAGGATCTTTTGGCAGAGACCGTGTTGAGGTTGTATTGTCAGTTTCAGAAGCTTTGGTGGGAATCGTTTTCTGTGAATCACTAAACGGCTGAACTCTTTCCACCCCTCAGGTGTTCACATACAAGCAGAGCACAATTACCCGCCAGAAGGTGGTCCCCATGCACCCCAGGGACGAGGAGGGCGTGGACGACATGGCCTCCCTGACAGAGCTGCATGGAGGCTCCATCATGTACAACCTATTCCAGCGATACAAGAGGAACCAAATATACGTAAGTCCCACCTATTTCGCTTTTACAAGAAAACCCCTCAACTTCGAGCAAATGCTGATTTTTGTTTTCGTGCCTTTTGAGAAACTCTAGTTAATGGAAGTCAAGCCGCTTTCAAGGATTTTGCTTCAAGGCAGTTGGTTAAGGAAATCTTCTCCTGGTGCTTTGCTTTCTGTGGAAGCATCTTCCGTGCATTTGGGTGATTTGACCTCTCTCGGGAGTTCTGTAAGTGTTCTTGGACATGAAGAAGTTACCAGAGTTGTTTGACTTCCTCAGTGAAGGGCTCGGGGAAGGCCTGGACTTGCAGGGTGAATTCATGTGTTTAGCTTCTTTCACTTTTTCTCAATTTTCCTCTTTCAATGGATTTTTACTTCTGCCCATCCTGGAAGAATATTTGAGGAGATCCCATCTTTCTTTTCTTTTTTAAGGTTTATTTATTTATTCCAAAGGCAGAGGGGGGATGGTGACAGAAAAGTAGATCTTCCATTCTCTGGTTCACCCCCCAAATGGCAGCAACAGCTAGCTCTGGGCCAGTTCAGAGCCAGGAGTTAGGAACTCTGTCCTGGTTTGCCACGTGGGTGGTGAGGATCTAAGTGCTTGACCATCTTCTGCTGCCTTCCAGGCACATTAACAGGAAACTGGATCAGAAATGGAGCAGCTGGAACTCAAACCAGCACTCCTTCATGCCAGCATCACACATGGTGGCTTAACCTACTGTGCCACAAATGCCAGCCCCTTGGAAATCCATATTTCTAAGTTGGGATATTCCTGTTTCCTACTTTGAGTGGAGAAATGGCCATATAAAGCAGTCATGCAGATTTTTTGCTCAACTTTTATGAAATCTGGATATGTTCATATTATAAAGTAATATTTAAAAATCCTTTGTGCAGATAAGACATTAGCTGTCAAGATTGATTTGTGTATTTTATTTCTTTTCCAACTTCCTGTTTAAAGAGTCTCCATAGGAAACTACTTACACATCTTTATCTTTCATGTCAAGTTCAAATTCAAATAGATTTTAAGAAATAGCCAAAATCCTAATACTGTTAAAAACTCATGATCTTTTAGTAATTTTTGTTCTGCAGGAGTTAGATTTTTTTTAATATTTTATTTATTTTGAGAAGTAGAGTTACAGACAGAGGGAGAGACAGAGAGGTCTTCCATTTGCCAGTTCACTCACCTAATGGCTGCAGCGACCCGAGCTGGGCTGATCTGAAACCAGGAGCCAGGAGCTTCTTCTGGGTCTCCCATGTGGGTGCAGGGGCCATCTTCTACTGCTTTCCCAGGCAAAACAGAGAGCTGGACGTAAAGCGGAGCAGCTGGGACCCAAACTGGCATCCATATGGGATGCTGGCAGCAGAGGCGGAGGCTTTCGCCCACTACGCACCAGCCCCAGCCCCAGCCCCAGGAGTTAGATTTAACTAGTCAGTATTTCTGTGATTCTGGTGACTAATATCAGACTTTGAAGGTACTAATTTCCCGATAAATCTTGGGAGTAGAATCTTGGTCTTGTTTCCTGCAACTGACACCAGGTTCAGGCTTTCTTCTTTTCGGTTCGTTTACTCTTAGACTGGGGAAGAAGAAGTATAGAGAAAGATGAGAAATTAGATATCTGTGGATTTCATGTTTAATTTTTCTCAGCCTAAAAAATTGTTTATTTGCCTTATTTTTTCATTGTGAAAGTGTCATTTTTGCCAGATTGAGCTAATGTTTGCCAAATGTTTGCAGAGAGCCCTGTCTAGGGAAATTCAATCGTGTTGTAGCCTTCTGATGTGCTGAGCTTGCTCCCCCTAAGTCTTTGGATTAGAATGCTTTCCATATGTGAGTCAGAAAAGGTAATGCTTATATGTGTCTATGCAAAAAGTGCTGCAAGTTCTGTGTTTTGCATGTGCCAGCAGCATGAGCGTTACCCCTTCGTTTCCAATAGCACAGCTCTTCTTGTGGACAACCGGTGAGGTGTCTGCTTCCTTCCGTAGGTGTCTGCATCACCACTGCCTTGTGCCCGCACTTGCCCTGTGAAGTACCCAACACCCTCCTGTAACTGGTGTTCACGTAGCGCTTTTCCTCCCTGGGTTTGTCAAGGTCTTATTTTGTCTTCTTCGAACCAAGGACACTGCCAGGTGCCTGGTAGTTGTGCAATAAATGTTTGTAAAATAAATGCCATACATGTTCCAGATAGCCAGAAGTTGATAATGAAACCTGAAGCTGGAATTTGGAATTTTTTTATTGGTGTATGACTCTTGTAGGTCAGTATTTTTGAACTCATACTTTGCTGTCTTTAAAGCAGAAACACAAGTCGTTACTAAACTTTTTCAACAGACAATAAAAAAGTAAGTAAATTAGAAGGATAAAACTGTGTAGAGCCCCTGAAAACATTTTTTTCTTTTCCTCTTTTCATGGTAATGATGTTAAACCTGATAGCTAAATTGCCCAATAAATCCTGTGAATAGGATCTTGGTCTTGTTTCCTGGAATGAAGGCCTTTTTTCCTCCCTTTTGAAGGAAAAACAGGACTCTTATGCATCCAGTTGGCAGTTCAATTGAGTTAATTAAGCCTTTCTGTGCTTTCCTTTTGAGACTTGCATAATTGTGTGATCATCTCTAAAGTGGCCACCGTGATTTTCTTATTATCACGGAAGCTGTTTTCTGGGGAGGCCAGTACCTTTCAGTCTCTGCTCATACCCAACAGGCCACTGTCAGAACAGCTGTGGTGTTGGCTACCTCGTGCAGCAACTCTGAGCGATGCCTGTGTGTTTGTTCGGAAAACAAAAAGACACTTGTAGAGTGCCAGAGGTGTTGTATTCGTTTTCTGTTTCTGGTGTCACCAAGTCCCTTAACTGTACCAACTCACAACAAGTTCAGTTTCCCACTGTTTTGTAGGGCAGAAGTCTGACAGGTTCTCACAGTGCCAAGAACCAGGTATCCGTGGGGCAGCCTGCCTCCCTCCCTGGAGTCTAGTGTGCTTACGTGGCACTGTTCAGTTGCTTGCAGCTACTATAGCGCTGAGGTCCTTGCTGCTTGCCAGCTGTCAGCTGAGGGCTGATCCCAGCGTCCGGAGACCACCCACATTCCCTGGTTCCATGGTTTGTGACCCCCTCCCTTCGTCTTTGAAGCAGGTTGCTGTGGATCAAGTCCCTCTTTTGGCTTCAGATCTTTTCTCCTCCTTTTCAGCTTTTAGGGACTCGTGATTAGATGGGGCTCCCCGGCTCATCTCCGCGCCTCCTCGGCAGAAGCTCCTTGCCATGTGCCTTCATCCCATCCCAGGTTCTGGGGACAACTGTGGGCATTTTGGGTAGGAGCCATCGCTGTTCCTTCATTAGTGCTCTCCTTTGAGTCACTTCATTGGGAATCCAGGCATTTGCCCCCACCACCACCACCACCACCCCCAGCCGCTGCTAGAGCCTCGGCCACCCCTTTATTTGTTGCCTTTTGATTGTTTTCTGCCCTGAGTGGCCACAGGACTGGTCTCCAGGCAGCAATGCCTTTGCTGAGTGCTCTTGGCTTTTACTCCTTGGGGCCACTCTTGACTTGGGGACTTTATTAGAATCTGTTAAACTGTTCTTCCCCCTGGCCTTTGGCATCTTCCACTGAAATGGGTAGAAAGCAAGAAAAAGGACCCTTAGAATAGACAAATCAGAGTTGAGCCCTCCTTTTCTCCACTAATCTCCCGTGGCTCTAAATGAACAGTTTAGGCTGTCAGTTGTTTGTTTGCTTAAGATCTATTTATTTGAAAGGCAGAGTCTGAGAGAGAGAGAGAGAGAAGAGACAGGGAGGTCTTCCATCCACTGGTTCACTCCACAAATGGCCAGAGCTGGGCCAGGCCAAAGCCAGGAGCCAGGCCCTGGGCCTCCCACATGGGTGCAAGGGCCTCCCACATGTGACCTGGTCCATCCTCCACTGCTTCCCCAGATGCACCAGCAGGGAGCTAGATCAGAAGTGGAGCAGCTGGGACTTGAACTGGCACCACATTTGGCAACTTTACCCACTGTGCCACAGTGTCAGGTTTTTAATGTATGCTTTTTCAAGTCAGCACAATCCCCTTACCTGGCAGGGCAGGGCTGCTTCTGAACATGTGAAAACGTTAGAAACTTCAGCCTTTTGTGTCTTTCTGTCCACCTTGTTCATCTCATACCCACACACACACACTTATTTCAAAAGTTTCTGTGTTCGACTTGGCGCCATATTGAGGGGCATTTGGAAGTGGTTTACAGCATCTTCCTGAGCCTGGAAGCTTGCAGTTTGGCCATGGGGAAATCTCATAGGGAAAAAAAATCAAGGCCAGCTCACTGCATGGAGCCTTGAACCACTGGGAGTTTCTTGTAGAGTTCCAGCTTGTGGGGATGACACAGTTTGGGTTCCACTCCTGAGCCTTACCTTGGGCCCCTTCCCTGTTCTGTGGCTGAATCCCTGCCCCTTGCATGCTCTTGAGGGGCAGAAGTGCAGACTTTATGGCAATGTCTCTGGGTCTGTATGGCTCTAGCCTTGCTGCTGGTCCTGTTTGAGTCCAATACCCTGATTGGGCCTGTATTCCTCTCTCCGTAATTTCCTGTATGAGGCCTTGCTGCTGGATTGCCTTCTTGGAGTTCCAGGCTTTTGCTGTCTGAACTTTTGCCATCCTCTGCTGGCTTCCCAGACTACAGCCCTACTCAGCATCCCAGCCTGCAGCCCCCAACCAGAAACTCAGGCTTCTGTCCTAAACCTGTTGGTTGTGTACTTTCTGCTGCAGCGGATGGGGGTGGGGAAGGACACCTCAAGTACCCTCACCTGCAAGCTTCTAAAGACTTAAGAAGATGAAGTGCCAGTATGTTGTGGTGCCAAAAGATAAGAGATAGGGAGGAGGAACCTGAAGGTGGGTCAGGAAACCTGAGTTGGCTGTGGAGGGGGTGTCAAGAAAGACCATGCAGAGGAGGGATAAGAGTTAGAAGGAAAAGCTGGTGGGCACTGCACAGGAAGACAGAGAGATGAGAGTGAGTTTGCTGGCAGGCCTTGCTAAATGGCTTATGGCAGAAGTGCTGGGGAAAGCAAGTTCAGAACGAATGGGCAGGTCGGGCTTAGGAAATCCTCCAGCATTTGTTCTCAGTCAAGATTTTCTGCCCCCAGGTGACAACTGGCAATAGCAGGAGGTTGTCTTAGTTAGTTAGGGGCAGGAGACTCATGATGTCCAGTGAGCAGAGGCCAGGGCTGCTGCGCAACACCACCTGGTGCTCAGGACAGTCCCCCAAGAAAGAATTGCCTAGCCCAAGATGTCAGTAGTGCCATGGCTGAATCTCTGTGAAGAGAGAAATATTGGGACAGTTGCTAGGAAGTGCTAGGGAGCAGGGAGGGGACAAGTTAGTGGTGATGACATGAAGGTTTTGGTTTTTTTTTTTTTTTTTTTTTTTGACAGGCAGAGTCATAGACAGTGAGAGAGAGAGAGAGAGACAGAGAGAAAGGTTTTCCCTCTGTTGATTCACTCCCCAAATAGCCGCTACAGCCAGCACTGCGCTGATCCAAAGCCAGGAGCCAGGTGCTTCTTCCTGGTCTCCCATGCGGGTGCAGGAGCCCAAGCACTTGGGCCATCCTCCACTGCCCTCCCGGGCCACAGCAGAGAGCTAGACTGGAAGAGGAGCAAGCGGAACTAGAACCTGACACTCATTTGGGATGCCGCTGCCGCAGGCGGAGGATTAACCAAGTGAGCACAGCACTGGCCTGAAGGTTTTAGAGTGGGGAAGAAGGCAGTGAGGGAGGGGACAAATAAGAGGAGCGTGGGAGACAGGTGAGGGAGGGAGGTTTGTCAAGTCTCTTGTCTGTGAAGACCCCCACTGACACACCTGGCAGCTCCTTGAGCAAAGTGGGAAGATGCATAGAGTTTGGGATGCCTGTCTGGCTGTGCTCCCTGGCCTGCATCAGCTCAGATTGTTCTACCCCCAGACACTAAGCCCAGTGCCGTCAAGAGCTGCTGAGGTTTCTGCTGTGCTGGAAGTTAAGCTGTGTGCCTGCTCCTGGGACTGCCGAACTCTGGGGTGTGGCAGTTTAGTTCTGTGCTGAATTGAAGAGAAGCCCATCCGCTCCACCGTAGGGGTTTTGTCAGGCTCTGGGTTAGCTGCACGGAGGAGACTCCTTTCCCAGCCTCCAGGAACGGCCGCAGACCACATGATGGGAGAGGCACAGCAAATTCAGAGCTCGCCTGCAATTGTGGCGTGGAGGCTGGCTCCAGAGGAAGCCCTCCCATGTCCACCCAGCCCCAGGGCTAATTTGTTGGTCTTGTGGAACAAGCAGTAAAGGGATCAGAATCAAACAAGCTCATTTTAAGCAATGAGGTTGTGTCTAAAGATACTTGCTTCAGAAGGTACAGAAGATGCTTCACAGCTAACGTATTTTTAGGCTCTTCAAAAATAGCCTCCTCTGGTTGGGTGACATTCCAGCCCCAATCTGTAAATGTGTTTGCTGTTGTTCCTGAATTAACTTTGAAGCCGGCTTCTGTTTAGCAAGCCCCAGCCAGTGAAGAAGCTTGTGCTTGCCATAGGCCTGAGCCGAGTTCACCTGCCAGGAAGGCATAGCCACCTGCAGTGTGGTGACCGGGCAGCCCCTGCTGTGTGGGTCCTGTTTGGGGACAGGCAAATTGAAGTCTGTGTTTCAGTTTTTTGACTTGAGGTTTCCCAGAGGAGGCTTTTTTTCTTTCTTTCTTTCATTTCCCTCTCTTTCCAAGGCCAGTGTCAAGTAACAGTGCCTGGCTCTCATGGATTTGGGATGGCCTGAAGTCCGGATGGGTAGCACAGTCTTGGCATGTGACCCTGGTTGGGAACAGCTGAGTACAGTGTGGATTGTCAGAGGTTCCTTGTTTGTTGGCTTTTTTTTTAAAAAAAGGAAGAAATCAAGACTCATGTTGCCAAAAGATGATTGTAACCATCTGTCTGACTATATGTATTTTTAAAATTTTACCAACTGTTCATGTTCTTGAGTGACCACTTCCACATCAGCACATGATAGTGGCAGTTAGGAGCTTTGTTTTTATGATTTCTTTTCTTTCCTGACTCTCCATTGGTTCCAGTTACTTTCAACAAGGAGAGAATTTGAATCAGAAATTGAACTGGAGGAATTATCTGTTGTGATCTAGTTTTCTTTGCAGCAAACTTGAATGCTTGGCATTTTTTAAAATTGTTTAAAAATGTGTTTCACTGGACTGTGGCAAACAATTTTTTTTTTTAGAGATTTATTTATTTACTTGAAAGTCAGAGCTACACAGAGAGAGAAGGAGAGGCAGAGAGAGAGAGAGAGGAGAGAGAGAGAGAGAGAGGTAGGTCCTCCATCCGCTGGTTCACTCCTCAGTTGGCCAGAATGGCCGAAGCTGCGCCGATCCGGAGCCAGGAGCTAGGAGCTTCCTCCGGGTCTCCCACACATGTGGAAGGGCCCAAGGACTTGGGCCATCTTCTGCTGCTTTCCCAGGCCATAGCAGAGAGCTGGATTGGAAGTGGAGCAGCCGGGACTCAAACAGGCGCCCATATGGGATGCCAGCACTGTAGGCAGCAGCCTTACCTGCTACACCACAGCATCGGCCCCGGCAAACAGTTTTGTTATGCAGAAGACAGTGGGCAGAGCAGTAGAACACAGAACATGAATTTCTTTGGCGGATTAGTGGTCAGACTACATGCACCCGAAGTATCTTGTTGAGTTAGCTGTGCACTCCAAGGATGCAGAGTTACTTTATCACAGTCATTGTTTGTTGAAAGAGTGAACAAATGAAAGCTACTTCATTGATTGGTGAAGATAGACAACAAGCAAACCATTGGTAACAGTGCAGCACAACAATGAGTGATAAAATTATTTACCTGGAGCACAAAGAATGAGCATCAAAATGAGGTGAGGGGCCAGCACCATGGCATAGCAGGTAAAGCTGCCTCCTGCAGTGCCAGCATCCTGTATAGGTGCTGTTTTGAGTCCCAGCTGCTCCACTTCCAATCCAGCTCTCTGCTATGGCCTAAGAAAGCATTGAGGATGGCCCAAGTCCTTGGGCCCCTGCACTTGTGAGGGAGACCCAGAAGAAGCTATTGGCTCCTGGCTTCGGATCGGCGCAGCTCCAGCCATTGAGGCCATCTGGGGAGTGAACCAGCAGATGGAAGGCCTATCTCTCTCTGCCCCTGACTTTCAAATAAATAAATCTTTAAAAAAAAAATGAGGTGAGGAGAAGGTCAGAAAAATAATTCTACAAAGTTATTAGTTGCACTGAGGTTTGAGCATTTGTTGGGGAATTTGGTCTCCTAGCGGGAGATCACCCAGTGTAGAGATAGAAAATAGCGTGGTGGATTTAGATTTATTGGATGTGGTACATTGGAGACATTGGAGTGAATGTTGCATGCCGCTGCCTGTCAGGGCCATCAAGAGAAGGTGAGCAGGGGCCCAAGTTGGCTTGTGAAAGCTGTAGAGGACAACAGCTTGTGGCCATAGGCTGCGGGCTGGGAGGAGAGGTGGCCAGTAACTAGATAGTTACCAATCAGGGGAGCTGGAGTAAAGATTCTAAGAGGTAGAATCAGTTTAACTGTGTTTTGGGGACATGTAGGCTGAATTTCCATAGGATGATTGGATTACCCAGTTGGGTAGACTGTGCTGCCACTTGTCAGGATGTGACTGTGTGAGAAGAAACAGGTGTTTTAGGGAGATTAGGCTTGTCATGTTGACTTTGAGCCATCTATAAAGCATCCAATGAAGATGCCCAAGGGACCGTTGAATACAGGGGTCTGAAAGCTGAAGTTGCCTCCTGCAGGAAGGAAGTTGTAGCCCATTTAGCTGAGATGACTGAGACAGAAGGAGAGAGAGGAATAGTGTTTGGGAAATAAATCTGGATAACAGCTCCCACTTTAGAACAATTCCTCCCTTTAGGAAAGTATGCCATGGTACTGACTATTTATTTATTTATTAAAGATTTATGTATATGAAAAAGTTACAGAGAGGGGAAGAAACAGAACTTTTGCTGGTTCATTCCCGAGATGGCTGTAATGGTCAGAGGTGGGCCAGGTGGAAGCCAGGAGCTTCATCCAGGTCTCCCACATCAGTGTTAGAGGCCCAAACACTTTGGCCATCCTCTACCACTTTTCCCAGGCCATTAGTAGGAAGCTGGATCAGAAGTGAAGTCACTGGGACACGAACTGGTGCCCATATGGGATGCTGGCGTCACAGGTGATGGCTTTACCTGTGGTGCCACAACGCCGGCCCCATGACACTGACTTTAAATGACCCATGTCCCTCGTATATTTCAGATCACGTGATCCTCTTCATCCAGCTTTGCTGTCAGATGAAGCTCTTCTCGTTTGATTTTTGTTAGCCATAGCAACAGTGATGAACTCTTAATTTGTGTACTACTTCCATCTGGCTGTCATGTGAGGCAACAGAGGATGCAACATTATTACTGACAGCATCTTGGGCCCCAAGGGGGTGAGAGGTGTTTCAAGGAAGGTAGCTCTGAGGCTCAGGATCTTGCATCTTGTGACAATGCTGTTTCGATTTAGTTATTCCTGGGTTGAGATTTGTCTCTTTCCATATCTGTAAGCATACTCCATAAGTATTTGAGGTCACTTGGTCACTTTCCCTTTTCTGTGTTATACTTGATTTTAAAAAGAATTTTATTGTCTGAATCTAAGGTATACAACATAATGTCATGATATTCCATGTACACAGTGAAATAAAATTATCCTTGCCTTTTTGAAAACCTGGAATTGGTGAATTTAGGGTGAAGACATGCCGGGAGTTTCTCCCAACATTTTAAAGCAATTTGTGCTGCAGCTGTTCCAAATTATTAATGTGGGCAAGAAAGTGTACTTTTTGGTGAGTGATGTGGAACTTTTCTGACTAGAAAAAAAATTTTATGTGCCTTAAAATAGAATGTAATTTCTATTTCTGAACAGCCGTTAAAATGACCAAGCTATTTATTCCTCACAGCATTTGGAATCCACTGTGAGGGGACCTGTACCTGTTTGAGAGTGGCATGTGTCCATAGTCTTTAGACTGTGTGGAGTCATCGTGGCCATTTTTAGAGCAGTAATAATACCTTTTTATAGAGTGAGGAATGATAGAGGCATGCAACAAATGTTGTCTCACAGCTCTTGGGATTTCTTAGGACACTTGATCCTCGCTTCACTTGATACCTCACAGCTAAGCTGTTCTTCCCCCGCCACCCCCCAGCTGCCATCTTGACTTAGATTCTGCTATATTATTCCCATGAACAGCTTTCCTGATTATTCAGCAAACCTCTTAGACAGACAGCCTGCCTTCTAGTGACAGAATCATCCAAGCACAGTGAAGAGCAAGGCGGTTTGCTTAAGGTTTTGGGGAAAGGATGTATTTAACTATCATTATTTTTGCTGATGAACCTCTAGAATTTCATGTACTTTCTCTTTCTTGAATGAACTACTGGGAACTATTAGCATGGTTGCCATTTTCCCTTACACCTCTGAGCAGATTCAGAGGTGCCATTTGGCACATATATGGGGAAAATACCGGTCCTAACCCAGCAGTAAATAAAGACCCTTCAGTGGCCTAGAGACCTCCTGCCCCTTTGATGGGGACCTGTGGTGAGTTACCACCATGTGTCACTTACCATGAGGACGTGTTCTGAAGAATGCAGCCATGGGTGGCTTCATCAGTGCATTGCACTAGTTGACTATGATGCCACCAGGAGATGTCATCTTACGGGACTACCATGGCATGACTGCAGTCCAACAGACCTTCGGCTCTTCTATTACCTTTTTGGAGATTGGATTGAGGGAACAAGGCCATGGGAGACATCATGGGAAAAGGAGGAGACTGTGGAAATTGAGTCAAAGCGAGGTGAGGTTCTAAACAGACCAGGGCAGCACTCATAGAGGGAAAGAGAATGGTTTCTAGACATAACTCAAAAGCAGAGTGTGCCAGACATGGAGACACTGGGCCAGACAGGGTTCTGAACGTGGGGGAGTGGTGAAGGCAGTCAAGGAGGATCAGTGGCTGAGCAGCACACAGTTGGAAAACCTGGGTTCTCAAGCTCGCTCTCCCTTCGCAACTGTAGGGATAGCATTTTACCATCCCTTTGCCTATTCTGTCATCCGTCTGAAAAGGTGGGAGCAGTGACCTTAACCTACCCACTCCACAGGATTAGGTAGGAGCAAATGAGGGCGCTTGAGGATATGCACCCAGCTCTGTTGGCCATGGGACCTTGAACTGTCAGCATTACATTGGAAGCACGTAGGCCTAATTGTTATTTAGAATCCTGTGACAGGTGAGACATTTCTGAAAGCTTAGGAGTCTTTTAAGTAGTGACTCAAGTCGTCAGTGAGAAGGTGAAATAGTGCAGCTTGTGCAATCATGTTTTAAGAGCTGCATTTACCCCAGTACAGAGTGCAGATCCTGGAAGGAGACATTTTTATTATTAATGAGGCAAACTTTAAAAATGTTTAAAAGTAAGATTCTTTTTGAAAAAAAAATTATTTATTTATTTGAAAGAGTTAAACAGAGAGAGAGGAGAGGCAGAGAGAGAGAGAGAGAGAGGCCTTCCATCCGTTGGTTCACTCCCCAGTTGGCTGCAATAGCCAAGAGCCAGGAGTTTCTTCCTGGTCTCCCATTTGGGTGCAGGGGCCCAAGGACTTGGGCCATCTTCTCCTGCTTTCCCAGGCCACAGCAGAGAGCTGGATCAGAAGTGGAGCAGCCGGGTATTGAAGCTGCAGGCTTAACCTGCTACGCCACAGTGCCAGCCCCTAAAAGTAAGATTCTTTATACAAGCCAGACATACATTTTCCATATTCTTTAATTTTTTTTTTTAGGAATAGGTTTCAGATTATTGAGTCTTACCTCAAATTAACCCTGGTTGTTGGATGTTCCTGTTGGTATGAGTAAGTCTGTCTGTTGAATTTACCATTAGTCATGCCATCATGTATTTATTCATTATTCTGGCTCTAATGAGATTATTTCCTCCATCAAAATCTAAATGCCTTCTGTTCTCTCCCTTACTAAATGATCTACAATTTGTCACTAGAGAATTCTTGTTTGAGTTAAACTTTGAAAGGACATACTCTAAAACTTTTTATTAAAGTAGTGAAACATAATTCTTCTCTTCATTTTCCCTGTTTTCTATGTTGTTTTTTCCATTTCTCTCTTTGCACTTAGAAAAACAGATTCATGTATTCTATCCAACCCCCAGATTCTCAGTATAACTTTCTTAATCAAAATTTTAAAAATTTTGATAAAATGCACATAGAATGAAATTTACCATCCAAGTGTTCTCAGGTGTACAGTTTGGTAGCATTAAGGGTATTCACATTGTTGTACATCAATCTCCAGAACTCTTTTCATCCTGCACAATTTAAACTTTACCTGTCAGGGCAAGTGCTGTGGCTTAGTGGGTTAAGCTGTCTCCTGCAGTGCCGGCATCCCAGTGCCGGTTCAAATCTCAGCTGCTCCACCCAATCCTGCTCCCTGCTGATGCACCTGGGAAAGCAGCAGAGAATGACCCAAGTCCTTGGGCCCCTGCACTATGTGGGAGACCAGGATGAAGCTCCTGGCTTCAGCCTGGTCCAATCCTAGCCATTGCAGCCATTTTGGGAGTGAACCAGCGGATGGAAGACTTCTCTCTCTGTGTATCTCCCTCCCTGTAAAAACACACAAACAAAAACTCTACCCTACCAATTAAACAGCTCCCTCTTCCCCACTCCCAGCCTCTACCAGCCGTTATTCTACCTTCTCTCCTGTGGACAGGACTGTTCTAGATCATACAAGTGGAATTGTACAGGATGTGTCCTTATGTCTTCAGGGCTCATTCAATATTGTAATTTGTGCTCAAAAGTCCTTTCTTTTTAAGATTAAATAACTCCATTATATGGATAATAACACATTTTGTGTATCCCTTCATGAATCAATGGACACTTGAGTTGCTTCTACCTTTTGTCCTCTGTATACCTAATATTTTTTATACATTCCATAAGAAGCTTGAAAAACCACTTGACTCTGGAAATGTACAAGAGAGAAAAATAAAATGCTTGGAGAACAAGATTTAAGGAAATCCTTAAGAAGAACAAATTTGGATGTGTTATGAATGTGTGTGTTAGCTAAAAAATTCATGGAAAATGGGGGCCAGCGCTGCGGCTCACTAGGCTAATCCTCCGCCTTGCGGCGCCGGCACACTGGGTTCTAGTCCCGGTCAGGGCGCCGGATTCTGTCTGGGTTGCCCCTCTTCCAGGCCAGCTCTCTGCTGTGGCCAGGGAGTGCAGTGGCGGATGGCCCAAGTGCTTGGGCCCTGCACCCCATGGGAGACCAGGATAAGTACCTGGCTCCTGCCGTCGGATCAGCGTGGTGGGCTGGCCACAGTGCGCCGGCCACGGCAGCCATTGGAGGGTGAACCAATGGCAAAGGAAGACCTTTCTCTCTGTCTCTCTCTCTCTCTCTCTCTCACTGTCCACTCTGCCTGTAAAAAAATAAAAAAAATTAAAAAAAATTAAAAAATTCATGGAAAATGGGATCCAAATATAAGATTATTTTGGTTCAAATATTTTGAAATTTTTCAATAGTATACAAACTTTCCAAAAACTTGTAGAAGAACCCTAGGATTCATGGATTTCAAATATTTTGCACCAAAATTTCTGTTTTAACTACATTTTCTTTTTTTTTAAAGATTATTTTATTTGAGAGACAGAATTACAGAGAGGGAGAGACAGAGAGAAAGGTCTTCCACTGGTTCACTCCCCAAATGGCCTCAACAGCCTGAGTTGGGCCAATCCAAAGCCAGAAGCCAGGAGCTTCTTCTGGGTCTCCCACATGGGTACAGGGCCCCAAACACTTGGTCCATCCTCCCCTGCTTTCCCAGGCCATAAGCAGAGAGCTGGATCAGAAGAGGAGCAGCGGGAACATGAACTGACACCCACATGGAATGCTTGTGCCTCAGGTGGAGGCTTAACCTATTGTGCCACAGCACTGGCCCTTTAATTCCATTTTCCACAACCTTTTGAAGAACCCTTATATTCTATCTGTTCTAAACTCTATACTTAGAATATTTTAAATCTATGTTGGAACTCCTAACCACAAAACAGAAAGGATCATAATACTAGCTCCTACCTTCTTAGAAAAAGTCTTGTTGAAATATGTACTTAAGTACAGGCAGCTTCTAAGGGGCTCCGAGTTTATTTTTAACTTACCTTAAAAGTGAAAATTTTGGGGAGAGGTATTTGACTAGCAGTTAAACCACTAAGTGGGCCACTTGCATCCCATATTGGAATACCTGGCTTCAAGTCCCAGGCTCTGTTCTCAATCCCAGCTTCCTGTTAGAGCGCACCCTGGGAGGCAGCAGGTGATAACTTAAGGACTTGGGCCATTGCCACCCAAGTCAGAGACCTAGATTGAGTTCCCAGCTTCTGAGTTTGGCCTGGCCCTGCCCTGGCCATTGCAAGCATTTGGATGGTGAACCAACAGATGGGAACTCTGTCTCTCATAGTTTAAAAAATGACATTTTTTAAGCATGTTACATTACCAAGAACTTTGGGAAAAATTGTTTTGATTCACTGTATTTTTTTTTTAAAGATTTATTTATTTGAAAGTCAGAGTTACACAGAGAGAGGCGAGGCAGAGAGAGAGACAGAGGTCTTCCATCCAATGGTTCACTTCCCAGATGGCTGAAATGGCCAGAGCTGTGCTGATCCAAAGCCAGGAGCCAGAAGCTTCCTCTGGGTCTCCCACTTGGGTGCAGGGGCCCAAGGACTTGGGCCATCTTCTCCTGCTTTCCCAGGCAGTAGCAGAGAGCTGGATCAGAAGTGGAGCAGCAGGGACTCAAATGGGTGCCTGTATGGGATGCTGGCACTTCAAGCCAGGGCGTTAACCCACTGCGCCACAGTGCCGGCCCCGATTATGGTGTCCAAAATAAAGTAAAATTCTGGCTTGGTATCTTCTGGTGACATAAGTCTATGACAAAACTGTCATTTGTCTAGTCTTCAGTCCTTTCAGCGATCTTTCCAACACAGCAGGCCCCAGGAGGAGAAACTTGTGGCCTTGTACTCCAATACATGCAGAGTGGAGAAGGAGCCTTGGAAGCAGATGGCAGAACGTGGATGCTCAGGAGCTGGGCTGGTTTTAGTGTCCATGGGAAGATTGCATCTGTCTCTTGTGCTACAGACATTGACTATATGGGCTGAAAGCATGAATAAGACCAAAATTCTTCAAGAAAATATTCATTCGGCCTCATGGATTTAGTACCACAAGGGCATATGTTGTACCCTTCAGAAGTTTTCCATCAAAATGGGAAAACTCCAGGTTTTCTTTCACAAAACAGTAAGAATCAGTCATGAGCAATATTTGCATGAGACTTCTTGCTTCTTTGGAACATACAACACTGAGGACCATGTTTTCTGCATGGTAACTCCCTAATCTGATTGACAAGTGGGGAGTGCATGTTCACCCCCTGGTTCTAAGAGCCAGACCTGAAGTTCAGTGTGATTTTAGGGAAAGCACAGAACCTCCAGAGTTGTGGTTGTTGGCCGTGAGTAACGTCTCCCTTTGACTAAACCAGGTTTGCTGGTTTTGGTTTTCATCCTCAAACTGTGCTTCTTGAGGCCATTGGTGAAAGCCTTCAGTTTCTCAGTGAAAAGGGTGGGGTGACTTAGTAACAGAACAGTCTTCAGATGGGCTCCAGTTGTTTTTCTGAGCCAGCAAGACTAGGGGGGCTTCAGGTCATAGGTGCGGTGACATCAGCCAACTCAGTTGGGAGAAGCCTTGTGATGCTGCTTCTGAGGTCCTGCTTGTGTGACCCCCTGGGAGGTGGGCCCCGTATTTGCAGATCTCACAGGCAGCATTCATGTGGGACATCTGCTGCAAATACCCAGTTTCCTGTCCCCTGAAGAAGTGCTGCTGTCTGTGGGGATGGTGCCACCTGGACCTTGATGCCTGGGTTGTGTGTGTGGCCTGTAACTGCCTGGCCACCTCACTGTCGACTGGAAACATTTTATTTTATTTTTCATATAATGACTTAAGTATCTCTTCTTTTTTTTTTAAGATTTTATTTATTTATTTGTTTATTTAAGAGGTAGAGTTACAAACAGTGAGAGGGAGAGACAGAGAGAAAGGTCTTCCGTTCGCGAGTTCACTCCCCAAATGGCCGCAACGACCAGAGCTGTACTGATCCAAAGCCAGGAGCCAGGAGCTTCCTCTGGGTCTCCCACTTGGGTGCAGGGGCCCAAGGACTTGGGCCATCTTCTCCTGCTTTCCCAGGCAGTAGCAGAGAGCTGGATCAGAAGTGGAGCAGCAGGGACTCGAATGGGTGCCTGTATGGGATGCTGGCACTTCAAGCCAGGGCGTTAACCCACTGCGCCACAGTGCTGGCCCCGTCAAATAAACATTTATTTTAAAATATTAACCTATATATATTAATATATAATATATATTATATATAATATATATTAACAAATATTTTTAAATATTAACAACTGAATGGTGGATAGTACATTCCCAGTATTATATAAAGAACACCTATGTTGTTCCAAAAGTTCGTCACTTTTCCAAATGGAGACTCTGCATGTGTTAGGCCATCACTCCCCACATCCCTTCCTACCTCCCCCTGCCCTTAGCAACCACCGGTGTCTCTGTGTCTGGATATGTAAACTTCTGAGTCTGGATTCTTGAACTTAGTGGTGGCTTCACAAAGGCGTTCTGCCTTTTGGCTGTAGTAAAAACGGCTGCTCTGAACATGCATATACAAGCATTTGAGTATCCACTTTCAATTCCCTTTGATACATTTTGTTTTGTTTTGTTTTGTTTTTACAGGCAGAGTGGACAGTGAGAGAGAGAGAGACAGAGACAGAGACAGAGAGAAAGGTCTTCCATTTCCGTTGGTTCACCCTCCAATGGCCGCTCCGGCCAGTGCACTGCGGCCGGCGCACCGCACTGATCCAAAGCCAGGAGCCAGGTGCTTCTCCTGGTCTCCCATGTGGGTGCAGGGCCCAAGTGCTTGGGCCATCCTCCACTGCACTCCCGGGCCACAGCAGAGAGCTGGCCTGGAAAAGGAGCGACCAGGACAGAATCCGGCACCCTGACCGGGACTAGAACCGGGGTGCCAGCGCCACAGGCGGAGGATTAGCCTATTGAGCGGTGGCACCAGCCCCTTTGATATATTCTTAGGACTAGAATTTCTATTGTGATATCTCTTATGTTTGTAACTTTTTTTTTGGTTCAAATTATCTCCGAAATACTGACTTTCTTACATTGGAAAAGCGGTCCGTGATGTTCCTAGCAGTCACCATGAATATAAATGACTACAAATTGCTGTAATATGGGGCAGATGCTCGCAGGATCTTTGGACCTTTTGTCTAGTTTTTTTTTTTTTTTTTTCCCTTGGTTGAATTGCTGCACCTCAGCAATGGATGTGGTAGGAGAAGCCTCTAGAATTAGATTGCCTGGGTGGAAATCTTATCTCTGCCACTGATTGAATATGAGGTGCTGTTTGCAGCCTCCCCTTCACGCCTCAGTTTCCTTACTTGGAAAAAAAAAAAAAAAGTACCAGGTGCAATAAACCTACAGACTTTCCGAGTCCCTGAGAGGGGGAAAGAGTTCAGGCCCCATGGATTCACCTGCTAGGGCTGTATCACGGAATACACAGATGAGGAGGGTTAAACATCAGACACTGATTCTCCCATAGCGCTGGAGAATGGGAGCCCAAGATCGGAGTTTCGGCTTGGTTTCTTCCTCGGCTTCTGAGTGACTGCCTTGTCCTTGTGCCGCGGGTGTCCTTCGCTCTGTGCGTGTGTGTCCTGGTGACTTTTTCATGTCTACATTTTCTTGTCCTATACCGTTCATCAGAATGGATACCGGCCCCTTTCTTGGCCTCATTTTGACTTAGTTGTCCGTTCAAAGACCCTGTCTCCAAATGGGGTCACATTCGAGGTAAATGGGGTCAGAGCAGCAACACACGAATGCAGGAGGGGGCAGAAATTGCTCTTGGCACCCAGTAAAGCCCTTGGCACCCATGCCTGCACTGCATGAAAGGCACAGCAGGCGGAGGTTGCAGGATGCTGCTTCCCCCTGCGTGCAATTTACTGTGTCTGTGCCTGAGACCACGTAGCCGATGAACAGCTATGTTCCTATGGCAGGGGCCTTAAGCACAAAGCTTCAAGCTTTGATAACACTGTGGCCAGCCGTTTGCTGCCTAAGTAAGAGGAGCCTCTGGATTCTCTGAAGGTTTTTGCTTAATTTCTGTCCTGGAGGTTATGTCAGAAGGTAAGCCTGTCAATTATCTGAGGTCCGGATAGATTATATGTTACTTCATGAGGCGTTGCATTTAAAGAAAGAATACCAAGCATATCCCAAACAGTCTTGGGTCCTTTGAAAAGCTGTGTCTAACTGTGCAGCGCATAAACCTGGCCATGCTGACTCTGTTCAAGTGTCCAGTTCAGTGACGTGAAGTACATTCACAGGGCAGTACATGACAACTACTAACCCCACCAGGACCCTTCCCATCCCCAAATGTTTGAAAACTCTGTGTCCATTCAGCAAAACTCTGCCCCCTTTCCCAGCCCCTAGTTACCTGCAGTCTGTTTTCTGCGTTTCCCGTGACTTGAACTTTGCTGCTGCTAACAGCCAGTGGAGGAGGAGCGAAACCGTACTGGACAGCTTGTCTTAGGAGGAAGGCATCAGGATAGGAAGGCTACTGGGGAACAGGGATTTGGGCCTGGGCTGCTTCTCTTCCTTCTCCACTCCATTTATTTGTACAGAGTGGCACGAGTTTGCACCGGAAAGACATGGGGAGCAGGCAAACATGGGAAGCCAGATGCTGCGTCCCTCTGCGCCCGCACAGCAGTGGACTTGGGTGCGATGAGCCCACTGGGCAGGCAGCCAGCAGTGCACCATGGAGGGAGGAGGTCCCCTGGTGGCGACGGCATATGTCTCCAGGCCCCCGCCCATGTAATGAGCCCGTGTCCCACCCGTGTGCTTGCAGACCTACATCGGCTCCATCATCGCCTCCGTGAACCCCTACCAGCCCATCGCCGGCCTGTACGAGGGCGCCACCATGGAGCGCTACAGCAGGCACCACCTGGGGGAGCTCCCACCGCACATCTTCGCCATTGCCAACGAGTGCTACCGCTGCCTGTGGAAGCGCCACGACAACCAGTGTGTCCTCATCAGGTAACCCTGGCGGGGGAGTGGGAGTCCCAGGCCCTGCCCACAGCACTCCTGCAGCCAGCTCCAGGCACACTGCCTGCTTAGCCCAGAAGAGCTTTTGTACCTGCCTGTGGAGTTTTCCGTGGGAACAGATCCGTAACTATAGCTTGCAGAAGGCACAAGGGTTCCCCTCGCAGGGCACGTGGACCACGTTGGCTTGCTCTTGTCCTCAGTCATTATTCCATTCCACTCCTGTTAAAAAAAAAAAAAAAAGGCAGCTTTATTTTTCTTAATGGCTCTTTAGGACTTTTTTAAAAAATATTTATTTTTATTTCTTTGAAAGACAGATTTCCCACCCATTAATTCATTCCCGAAAGTACCCACAACAGCCTGGGGTGGTGCAGGCTGAAGACAGGAGCCTCAGAACCAGTCTGGTCTCCCACATGGGTGGCAGAGACTCAAGTACTTGAGCCATCACTGCTGCCTCCCAGGTGCACATCAGCAGGAAGCTGGAGTCAGAAACGGGACTATGACTGAAACCAGGCACTGTGACACAGGGTGCAGGGGCCCAAGTGGTGCCTTAGTGTGTCAAATGCCTGCCCCTGTTCTTTGGTTTAGACGTGATTCTTCCGTTTAAGAAAATGTTGCGTAATTCTTTCACTTGAAAAATGTTCCACATATTCCATAACACTAGTCAGAATGCTTGTATATCTGAACGATGTCTCTCTTTTTTCTCCAGTGTGATAAATTTACTCTAGATACAATCTCCCAAATTTAAGAAATGTTAAGAATTGCGTGCTCTTAAAGTTTATGTTTGAATTGGCTGTAAAAGAGGCTAACAATGTATTTATTAAGAGAATGGTATAAGAGCACGTTTAGTTCGATGGAGGAGGAAGGAGCTGGCATTCCTATTTTAGCTGAGACTTACTTTTTTTGGAATAAAGCCCTCCTGTCAAAACCTTTATCAGGCCGGCGCTGCGGCTTACTAGGCTAATCCTCCACCTTGAGGCGCCGGCACACAGGTTCTAGTCCCGGTCAGGGCGCCGGATTCTGTCTGGGTTGCCCCTCTTCCAGGCCAGCTCTCTGCTGTGGCCAGGGAGTGCAGTGGCGGATGGCCCAAGTGCTTGGGCCCTGCACCCCATGGGAGACCAGGAGAGGCACCTGGCTCCTGCCATCAGATCAGCGCGGTGTGCCAGTCGCAGCACGCTGGCCGCGCGGCCATTGGAGGGTGAACCAACAGCAAAGGAAGACCTTTCTCTCTGTCTCTCTCTCTCACTGTCCACTCTGCCTGTCAAAAAAAAAAAAAAAAAAAAAAACCTCTGACAGCCTTGATGTGGCTGTTCCACAGTGGTGCCCCCAGGCGCCACACAGGAAACCACTTTTGGGGGCGTGCGCTTCTTCCTGGTAGTGTTTACCTGGTATCCTTCTTGGATTCTTTGCGCTTTTATTTATTGCTTGAAAATTTATTTAATGGGGCCAACACTGTGGCATAGCTGGTAAAGCCACTGTCTGCAATGCCAGCATCCCATATGGGCACTGGTTTGAGTCCCAGCTGCTCCACTTCCAGTCCAGCTCCCTGCTAATGTGCCTGGGAAAGCAGCAGAGGATAGGTACAACTGCTTGGGCCCCTGCACCCATGTAAGAGACCTGAAAAAAGCTCGTGGCTTCTGGTTTCAGTCTGGCCCCACCCTGGCTATTGCAGCCATTTGGGGAGTGAACCAGCAGATGGAAGCACTCTCTCTGTCTCTGCCTCTCCTTCTGTGTAACTCTGACTTATAACTAAAATAAATAATTTATTAATAAATACTTATTAACTATTAATAAAATCATTACTCTTTTTTAAATATTGATTTATTTATTTACTTATTTATTTGGAAGGTAAAGTTGGAGGGCGGATACACAGAGATCTTCCACTGGTTCACTCCCTAAATGGCCACAATGGGAGGTGCTTAGCCAGGCCAGAGCCAGGAACACATAAATTCCATCTGAGTCTCCCACATGGGAAGCAGGGGCCAAGCACTCAGGCTGCCCTCTGCTGCTTTCCCAGGTGCATCAGTAGGGAACTGGATTGAAACTGAGGCAACCAAGACTCAAACTGGCACTAGTATGGGATGCCGGAGTCACAGGCAGTGGCTTAACCCATTTGCCATAGCACTGGCCCCAAGGATTGTTTGCATTTTCAAACAAGTGGGAATTACATATATGTGAACATAAGGTACTGGCAGTGGAAACAACTTGGGTAGTGGGGCTGTCGATGTATTCAGTTAAGCAAATTGGGATTATCCCAACACTCACAGGTGTCAGAATGAAGGCGTTGCTTAGTGTACCAACAGAGCTTTTGAGAGTCATGTGCCCACTAAAATAACATGACTATGACTAGACACGCTTTGTGTAGGCTCTTTTAGATGACTTCATAAAAGTTCAGTAATTAGAATTTAAGTCCATGCATTATATAATTTAGTAAGACTAACAGAAAGACGACCAAATCTATTTTAATATCTAATTGTTGTCCACACTTAGATACTAAATATTTGCCACAGATAATTACTTGTGTTTATTACTTTCCATGGAAAAATGAGAGCATGACTAATGTATCACTTGCTACACAGAGCAGCTTAAGAAGAAAGTGAAAAACCAAATGAGACCATTGTGTGTGAGTGTGTGTGTGTATGTGTGTGTAATAAAACGGAAAGGGGTTGGCATTTTCATGCCAAAGACTGTGGTATTTAAAAATAAGGGGGACCGGGGGTGGGGTGAGTCCCAAAGAGAAAGCAGCCTTTATGTACTGCTGATGTGAGAAGAGTAACCGTATTTATCTAAATTAATACTCAGGAAATAGACTTGAAGAATAGATTTCTCATTAAAATGTGTTTGGGTTTTAATAGATCTCTCCAGCAGCTTAGTGGGGAATGGGGCTATGGGAATTAGGAGAAACTTGAGTATAAAAGTAGGATTTGCTGAGCACAGGATCCCGTCAGGTTTCCTTGGGTATAATCTGCCCCCTGGTGGATGTGATGTGTTTTACTACTTTCAAAACATTGTCATGCTAATGCCTTTAAAAATCACAAAATAAGCGTATTTGGAACTCACCAGGATTTCCTAGATGAGTTTTTCTCCCATTTCCCTTAGCACACATCACTGACCAAGCTCTCCAGCTGCTTGGTGGTAATGCCAGGTACCTGGGCTTCTAATTCAAGCCTCTTTCTTGGATCTCATTTTCAAAGTTATTGCTTCTCTTAAACTTGAGTTTTATTTCATCTTTTTTTGCACATTTAAATGGCAGCGTATGCTGACATAAGTAAAAACACGTCACAGTATAAACACAGTTGTGAGTTGCTCAGTGACAGGGTCCATTCCGAGAAATGCATTGCCAGATGATTTCGTTGTTTAGACATCACAGTGTGCCTGTGAGGTCACTCCATGTGGCCTCAGAGCAGACAACAGGAGATTGTAACACTGCTATCCATGCAGCACACGTCTTTTAAAGCAGGCTTGTTCTTAGAAGTAGCAGGAATACATGCTAAAAGATTAATAACAGTATAGGATAATTAATACATAAAGCAGTAACATAGTGGTTTATTTCATGTACTGTACATAACTCTGTACTTTTAAACAACTAGCATCACCATCAACACCTAGCAGTGTGTTGTGTTGTGATGTGATGTTGTGATGTCACTAGGTTATTGGAACTTTTCAGCTCCTTTATAATTTTTTTTAATTTATTTATTTTACTTGAAAGAGCTACAGAGAGGCTGAGGCAGAGAGAGAGAGAGAGAGAGAGATGTTCTTCCATCTGCTGGTTCACTCCCCAGTTGGCTGCAACGGCCAGAGATGCACTGATCCGAAGCTCTTTCTCATCTCCCTTGTGAGTGCAGGGGGCCAAGGACTTGGGCCATCTTCTACTGCTTTCCCAGGCCATAGCAGAGAGCTGGATTGGAAGTGGAGCAGCCAGGACTCGAACCGGCGCCCACATAGGATGCCGTCACTGCAGGTGGCAGCTTTGCCCGCTGTGCCACAGCGCCAGCCCCTCCTTTATAACCTCACGGAAAATCCTTTCTTGAGCAAAATGTCAACTGTGAATCACATGACAATATGTATGAATTTAAACCTTACTTAACTGATTTTTTCATCAAAGTGATTTGACCTCAACTGATCTAGTACACTTTACCTCTCCACTAGCTTTAGTTTCTCCTACTTTTTTTTTTAAAGATTTGTTTATTTGTTTATTTATTTATTTATTTGAAAGTCAGAGTTACACAGAGAGGAGAGGCAGAGAGAGAGAGAGTAGTCTTCCATCTGATGGTTCACTCCCCAATTATTTGGCTGCAACGGCTGGAGCTGCGCTGATCAGAAGCCAGGAGCCAGGAGCCTCCTCCGGGTCTCCCATGTGGGTGCAGTGGCCCAAGTCTGGGATATCGTCTACTGCTGCTTTCCCAGGCCTTTACAGAGAGCTGGATTGAAAGAGGAGCAGCTGGGTCTCAAACCAGCACCCATATGGGATGCCAGTGCTTCAGGCCAGAGCATTAACCTGCTGCGCCACAGCGTCAGCCCCCAGTTTCTTCTACTTTGTGTGAAGGGCAGGCAGGGTTTAGTTTTTTTTTATAATCTTCTCAGTATCTTTTAAGGCAATGAGGCATCTTTAAAAAGTTCATGAAATATGCATATTAAAAAACTGTGTGGGGGCCGGCACCGCAGCTCACTAGGCTAATCCTCCGCCTGCGGCATCAAGCACCCTAGGTTCTAGTCCCGGTTCAGATGCCGGATTCTGTCCCAGTTGCTCCTCTTCCAGTCCAGCTCTCTGCTGTGGCTTGGGAAGGCAATGGAGGATGGCCCAAGTGCTTGGGCCCTGCACCCGCATGGGAGACCAAGAGGAAGCACCTGGCTCCTGGTTTCAGATCGGCACAGGGCGCTGGCCGTAGTGGCCATTTGAGGGGTGAACCATTGGCAAAGGAAGACCTCTCTCTGTCTCTCTGTCTGTCTAACTCTGCCTGTCAAAAAATTTTTAAAAATTAAAAAAAAAAAAAAAAAAAACTGTGCGGGGCCGCTGCTGTGGCATAACGGGTAAGGCCGCTGCCTGCAGTGCTGACGTCCCATGTGGGCACTGGTTCTGGTCCCGGCTGCTCCATTTCTAATATAGCTCTCTGCTATGGCCTGGGAAAGCAGTGGAGGATGGCCCAAGTCCTTGGGCCTCTGTACCCTTGTGGGAGACCCGGAGGAAGCTCCTGGCCTCCGTTTGGATCGGCGCACTCTAGCCTTTGCGGCCAATTAGGGAGTGAAGCAGCGAATGGAAGACCTTTATCTCTTTCTCTCTCTCTCTCTCTCTGCCTCTCCTTCTCTCTGTGTAGCTCTTACTTTCAAATAAATAAATCTTTAAAAAAAAAAAAAAACTGCATAGATTTCACAGATTTCTTGCACCAAAATAAACATGCCTGTTTTCCCAGACCTTTAGAAGTGCTCTAACACAGGGTAGGCAGACCCGTGGCTGATTTGAATTCGTAGCTCTGTAATCCAGCTCATTGCGGTATTCAGCAGCTGCCCAGCAAGTGCCGAGTGATGCAGACGACCTGTTGGTTCAGGGTCTCCACTAGCTTTGCTTGTTCTGGTTTTTCTTCTCGCATGTCTTTTGTATCCTGAAATGCTGCTGAACTGTGTCGTGTTTTTCTATTTCTGGAAATAGTTTTAGAGATGATGGTGTTAGAATGCTGCACAAAACTTGTGTCTTGGATTGGAAAGGCACCGCTCAGAATAAGACTTGGGACAGGGCTCGTATTCACGTCACACAGCAGATAAAGGAGCTGGGGTTGGGAAGGCAGAGAGAGGGAACTGCCGTCCACTGAGAAGACTTAATTTGTATGAGGTCAGAGGTGTCCTGATAGCATTTTCTGCTGGGAAACTGAGGCTAGGCACTGTGGAGGGAATGACTTGCGAAAGAGACTTGCGCTTTTCTCAATAAACACAAGATTTGAACTTCAGTCCCTTTGACTGCAAAGTCTGTTATTTCCAGAATAGGGTCCCGCCTCCTAGTACTAGTTCATGCCTTAAGGGCTTTGTTTGGCTTTTTAAGGCCTTTGGACTTAATCCTTTAGATCGTAGAAAAGTTTTCCTAATTGTGCTAGCAAGTGTGGACGTGATCCGATTTGTATTTTCAGACAGTCGTGTGACTCAGGGGCATTTGATTCACAGGGAGGGGAATGTTGGGTTGCTGGGTGTCGCTCCCCCTCTTCGTGGAGGAACGACACTAAACCCTGCCTAGGCTTCACATCCGAGTCACGGCACCATTATGTCGCTCCCCCTCTTCGTGGAGGAACGACACAGGACCCTGCGCTGTTCTTTCGTCTGCTCGGCCCTCCCCGGGTTTGCTGCTGGTTCTTCCCGGGTTGGCTACTATCCCTTCCACCTCCGTGGAAGGGCAGTTCCCCCTGGCCACATTCCCCACTTCCGCAGGGGAGCGGCACACCGCCGGCCGGCTCTCTCGGGGGCTGCACAGGTGTTCCCCTTAGATGTTCCCCTTAGATGTTCCTGGTGCATGCCGTCTCTCTCCTCTTTTATAGTCCTCCTCTGCCAATCCCAACTCGGCTGCCCACACGCCGAGTACGCTGCTCTCCTCCAATCAGGAGCAAGTCCTACAGTTTATTGGTTGAACTGGAGGCAGCTGTGCAGAAGCTGTTTACTTCTCTCCCAGCGCCATATTGTGGGAGAGCAGATGCATAGAATAAGTCTTAATTCCAGTAACTCAGTCCAGTCCGGGCTGCTCCCCACAGCTGGGCACCAGTAGAAAGTGCTGTGGGAAGGGTTGGTGTTGAACACAACCATGTGTGCATTTTAAGATTTTTTTAAAAGATTTATTTATTTGAAAGTCAGAGTTACACAGAGAAAAGAGAGGCAGAGAGAGAGACAGAGGTCTTCCATCCGCTAGTTCACTCCTCAATTGGCCGCAGTGGCCAGAGCTGCGCTAATCCAAAGCCAGGAGCCAGGAGTTTCTTCCGGGTCTACTGCTTTCCCAGGCCATAGCCGAGAGCTGGACTGGAAGTGGAGCAGCTGGGTCTCAAACTGGCGCCCATATGGGATGCTGGAGCTTCAGGCCAGGGCATTAACCTGTTGTGCCACAGCGCCAGCCCCAATTAATTTATTTTATTATAAAAGCAGAGTTAGAGAATGAGGAGAAGAGAGAGATCTTGCATCCACTGGTTCACCCCCAAAATGGTTGCTATGGCCAGAGCTGGGCAGATTCAAAGCCAGGAGCCAAGAGCTTCTTCTAGGTCTTCCACGTGTGTGCAGGGGCCAAAGCACCGAGGCCATCTTCCACTACTTTCCTAGGCTCTTTAGCAGGGAGCTAGATCAGAAGTAGAACAGCTGGGTCTTGAACTGGCACCTATTTGGGATGCCAACAATGCAGGCGGAGACTTTATCCACTATGCCACAACACTGGCCCCAACACGTTTGTCTTTCCACAATGTCAGATCTGTCTGTCAAACACAGACAAACAAGTCAGCCATAGCAAACCTGCAAGGTTAGCGAGTAGTGGGCATTACTCCCTCCAAGGAAGAGAGAAAGGAATAGTGGAGTGGAGTCCCTGGAGTGGAAGGCTCCGGTCACCAGGCAGGCGGACATCAAGTTCACTGAGGTTGCCGTTTCTTCAGACTGACTTGCTTGCAGAGTCACTTTGCGGCAGCTGGGAATTGTTAAAAGTGGAAATCCCTGCAACACCAGGAGGGCAGCGTTGTCTGGGGAGCAGAGCCGAAGTTCCTTGTCTTCTAGGCCATTTTGGCAAGAGTTGTCTCCCTCTCCTTAAATGAGTTCTTGTGTCATCTTGGAACTGAGCTCTGGTTCTATGTGTTTGGTGGATAAGCCCTTCATTCATGTCACTGGGCTCAGCCAGAGCTGCTCCATTTCCTATTGCAAAATGGAGTCACTGTGGTCAGCCTTCCTCAACCTCCATATGGGGTCAAAGAGTTTGTATTTTATCCTTCCTGGGTGAGACCACCTATGTAGCAGCTGCTGAGCTCTCCGCTTCATAATGAGTGCAAAGGGGTAAGCAGAGGCGGGCCAGACTGTGCTCCAATAAACCTTTATTTATAAAAACGGTAGTTTGCTGGCACCTTCGCTGCCCGTGGAAAACTAGGTGATCAGCCTGTCAGTGGGTGACGGGCGCTGTGTGCAGGCAAGCTCTGGATATTTCCTCCCTGCTTTCCTAATGACTTTGTTCCATCTTTGACCTCATGGCTGCTGATTCCTTGCCTTCTTCTCCTGTACTGGGTTGGTGGCCTTAAATTTCTAGAATGTTACATCTCAGGAGAAGATTTCTTAATTTGTTTCTGTGCCCTCCTTAACCAGCCCATGTGCCTCAGCGAGCTGGCCCGCTCCTGTCCGCAGGACTCCGTGTTCTGGCTCTCTCCCAAGTTCTCTGGCCACATCTCAGCTCCTCTGTCATTTTTCACACCCTCCTCTTCTAACCCAGCCTGCATCGTCTTCTCTGAGCGCACATGACCCCTGTAAACTTCCACACGCCCCTGCCACCTCCTCGGAGTTGCAGATTTACGTCCAAGTGCCCCTGAGGTGTCATCACTGAGGTGCCTCATGGATGCCTCATGGCGACGTGCACTAAACTCGTCACTGTGTCTCAGAAACGTGTTCCTACCCTTGTGTTTCCTGTTCTCAGCCAGTGGCCTCTCCATCCTGCCTGAGATCCTGGAAGTGATTCTTTGATCTAGAAGTTAGATTTTTGTTTCTTGGGTCATTTGTTTGTTTGTTTGTTTTGTCTCCAAACTGAAGTAAAGTACAGCAAAGTGTGCAATTTGAGGAGTTTTGACAAATGTGCTAAGTTATATTACCAACATTCGGGTCATCACCTAGCAGGCTCCTGGGTCTCAGGAATTGTTCCCTGTTCCTGGTGCTTACTGTGTCTCTCATCCGCTCCCACACCCCCTCCACCAACACCCCCAGCCAGGCCCGCAGCCTCCCTGTGTGTCAGTCTTCCTTGGGGTTCTCCCCTGTCTTCCTGCTGCCCCCCATCCCTCTCATGTGACTTCTGCCCTAGCATCTGTGGCCCTGCTTTCCCTCTCACTTCCCTCCTTTCTGTCCTCCACCTGGGCATCAGAGTGATTCTTTAAAACCTTCGCCTTGGTCAGGACACTCCTGCCTAAAAACTGCCTTCTGAATTTGCATTGTGACTACTAAAAATTCTCAAGTGTTTTAACCTGGCCTGTGAGATCCCACATCAGCATTTGTGTTTTCTTTTTCCTTCTTTCTCTTTTTTGTTTTGTTCTCATTGTTATAGTTACAAAGGTGATTTGTGCTTTAATACCAAGATTTCCCTAAAGCCCGTGTGTGTGTGTGTGTGTGTGTGTGTGTGTGTATAGCCCCATTGAGACCACAGCAGAGGACGATAGCTGCCATGAGCCAAGGAGAGCTCAGGCAGGGGAGCAGGTGGTGAGGGGTCTGGATCAAAGTGTCCCAGCTACAGAGAGTCCTGCTACCTTCATGTTAATGTCCAGAACCTTCTGGTTTATTCTATGAGCAATTTACTTATTTTCATTTTTTTGCCTTGTTTATGGAACATTTCCATATCCTATATAAGAGTAGTCACCACTTATATCCTAGCACAGTTCTGTCTGAATTATGTGGGACTGCTTTCCAGATCACTAGTTCTTCAACCTGGCTTCACGGTAGAATTGTCCAGAAAACTGTAAAGAATGCTGATGACTGAGTTCTGCCCCCGCCAGGTGTGGATGACGAACATACTGGGTGATTTGGATATGCTGCCAAGTTTGAGAACCAGTCTTGTAGAGTGCTGTACACATCTGAGTTTTGTTTTTGTTTCGTGGTTCACGAAAGAGATGCCCTTAAGATGTTTGAAGGAGGGGCTGGCACTGTGGCATAGAGGGTAAAGCCGCCACCCACAGTGCCGGCATCCCATATGGGTGCCAGTTTGAATCCTGACTGCTCTACTTCTGATCCAGCTCTCTGCTACGGCCTGGGAAAAAAGAAGATGGCCCAAGTCCGTGGGCCCCTGCACCTGTGTAGGAGACCTGGAAGAAGTTCCTGGCTCCTTACTTTGGTTTGGCTCAGCTCTGGCTATTGCAGCCATTTGGGGAGTGAACCAGCGGGTGGAAGACACCCCCACACATACTGTCTGTCCTTCTCTTTATGCCACTGCCTCTCTGTAACTCTGCCTTTCAAATAAATAAATAAATAAATAAATAAATCTTTGAAGAAAAAAAAAAGATGCTTGAAGAAGGTAAGATACAATGAGAAAATCAGCAGACATTGATATCTGTGACTCAATCTCCAGCCATAGGTATTCTTCCCATGCTGTTATCTTCTTCAAGTACTTTAAAAAAAAAAAAAAAGATATGTTTATTTGAAAGGCTTTGGGGGGAAGGAGAAAGAGAGATCGATCTTCCACCCACTGGTTCACTCTACAAATGGCTGAAATGGTTGGGGTTCAGCCAGGCTGAAACCAGGAACCAGGAGCTTCTTCCAGGTCTCCCATGTGGGTGCAGGGTCCCAGGGACTTGGGCCATCTTCTGCTGCTTTCCTAGGCACATTAGCAGGGAGCTGGATTGGAAGCAGAGCAGCCAGGACTTGAACCAGTGCCCATAAGGGATGCTGGCACGGCAGAGGGAGGCTTAACCTTCAATGCCACAGTGCCAGCCCCAAGTCCTTTTTTTTTTTTTTAACTTAGCGAAGAGGTTTATTAACCTTTGTTTCAAACTTTATTCCCAGGCTTTTCAGCTTAATTAGCTGTAAAGAATGAATGGGCGGCCGGCGCCGTGGCTCAATAGGCTAATCCTCCACCTTGCGGCGCCGGCACACCGGGTTCTAGTCCCGGTCAGGGCGCCGGATTCTGTCCCGGTTGCCCCTCTTCCAGGCCAGCTCTCTGCTATGGCCAGGGAGTGCAGTGGAGGATGGCCCAGGTGCTTGTGCCCTGCACCCCATGGGAGACCAGGAAAAGCACCTGGATCCTGGCTCCTGCCATCGGATCAGCGCGGTGCGCCGGCTGCAGCGGCGGCCATTGGAGGGTGAACCAACGGCAAAGGAAGACCTTTCTCTCTGTCTCTCTCTCTCACTGTCCACTCTGCCTGTCAAAAAAAAAAAAAAAAAAAAAAAAAAAAAGAATGAATGGGGTATAAGCAAAAACTGAAAGGATCTTAAAAATATTAGAGATCTAAATTTCTTCAAATCATAAACAAAGCGATTTTAAAAAGCGGTCATAATATAAAATAGCAGCTCCCACTAACTTCTTCAACTTCTTCTTCAAAAACTGACTCCATTCAGTTTGCATGATTCTCAGAAGCCTCATCAGAATTCTCCATGAGATCTGGAACTTCATCATCATGGTCCTCTCCACTGGTGCTTGGGCAGAGCGTCGGCCAGCCTCCTCAGCCAGTCAGGCTGTGTGCACCGCGCTGGTTTCAGATGCTGGGGAGCATTTCTGCTGGCTGCTTGTCTCAGCACAGCCTCTAATGGTGAAAGTGTTTGCTGCCAGAGAAGTCTGAATTTCAGGGTTGTTACTGTGGATCACTTTCCTTGGTTTGTAAACCCGTTCACCTCTTCAACACCATAGATACCGTTTGCCTCTAATTCCTTTAAGGAGAGCTGAAGATTTTCATGTCTGCTGTCACTGTGAACCACCTTCTTTCTGTGACTAGTTCCTTGCCCACCAGTGCGCACTTGCGCCTGCAGTTTGGCGAGTTTTTCCTGGTTCTTGAGAGTTTCTCTCATCGTGTCCATGAGTAGGGGACTAGAGTTGGTGCTCCATGGTTCTCTGGCAGACTCTGCTGAGAATAAGGGCACACAATTGGGGGTGCAGAGTGGCAGCTAGAGGCAAGTACGTCTTAAGTACAATGAACGCTCAGGGCAGTGAGAATCCTGGGTTTTCTTTCCCTTGAGCAAGTCCGCGCTGTGGAGTTTGAGCAGCTTCTTCTCCGTGGGCGTGTTTCTGCTGTATTCTGTTAGTCAAGATGGGCCAACTATTGTCACAAACACCCCCATATGCCGAGGGCTCTACAAAGGGATGGTTTATTTCTTGTTCATGGGTCGGTGAGAGACCTGGCTTTGTCCACCTCATCTGTTTTGGAGATGGTACCTAGGTGGCAGGTGCAAGGTGGAGAGCCCAGAGGACCACAAACAGGGTCTATAGCTACCAGGCACGGAAAGAACAAGTATCCCTCTTGCCATCTTGGGTAGCTGGCCACATTCAGGCCCCTTGTTACCAGCTGACTGCTGTACCTATCACAAGGAGTGTTGTCCAGGTTTGGGGCACACTACAGCATTGTTTCTGCCTCATCACTGTAACTAGAACTTGCCCCATTGTTTTGTTTTCAGTAATTCTGTCTCTATCAGCTGCTAGGTAAAAAGTGTTTTTTTTTTTTTTTTTTTTTAATATGGAGAACCACTTAAATCCTTCCTTGTTTTGTGTTGATTACTCAGCCCATTGTTGCTGAGGGCCTTTCCTTGGCGTGCCAGGCACCAGGCTGGGCTAGCACCGGTTATGCCAAGATAACCCCTAATCCCTGTACCAGGAAGATTCTGGTTGCTGATAAAAGAAACCCCAACCAAAGTTGGCCCAACTTAACCCTGGCTATTTATTATCTCAAACAGCAGGGGGCCGGGCAGTTTCAGGGTTGTAGATTTCACCACTCCACCACTCCTGTAGGGCTTGTCTCTGATGTTCTTGGCTTTGCATTATGATCTCAAGATAGGTGTGGATTCTCAGGTATTTGTTTTCTCCAGGAAGTGGGGGTGGACGAGGACAGACTGTCTGGTCTCTCTTGTGTGTATGCAAACCTCCCCTGGAGCCCTCATCACCCTTGACTTTATGTCTCTGGTGGAGACAAGGCCCAGCCCAGCCCTGGCGCTTACAGAGTGCATGGAAGGACTGGGGTGATGGACTGGTGGAGAGTTCCCATGGGCCCGCAGCACCCAGGTTGGCCCCGATGGTATCATCTCTGAGTCATTTCCTCTCTTGAATTGTAAGGGCTTAATCATTTACCAAATTTCCAGCAAAATTCCACTTTCCTGATTACCTCCAGGTCTCGGCACTCCTTGGAACTTCTCTTTGGAACTCAGCTTGGCTCATCTGTTTATCCGCTCATTTATGTTGTGAGGCAGTTGTGGACGTGCTGCCTCCTGGTGGTGTCTGGCTCTGCAGTCACATATCCCTTTGTTTTATTTCCGATCTCCCAGCCTGTTTGCTGCCTCTGTCCTCCCTCTGTGCTGAGTGTGGTGCCTGACACAGCACTGAGTGTGTTTCTCCTTCCAAATCTCATCCCTAGACCTTCCTCTCCCTCTGTAGCTCAACTCTGCATACCCAGGGCCTGGCCATTACATGCCTGTGCCTCTGCAGAATGCTTCTTCAGCCTAACACTGCTCCGAGTGTTACCTCCAGAGCTGAGGTCCTCCCGAGTGACCCTGATGGGCCATTCTTCGCTTTCTGTTCTGCACTCGGCTCTAAAGCACCAGACTCAATCCTAGCCTCTTTCTCTCTGCTGCCGTGGCCCAGACCAGCAGTCATAGACCCCATTCTCCCTTCAGGATCTGTCCAAGCTGACCTGGCTTCTGTGATTTCCCTCACGTTCTCGTCTCTCCCAGAGTTCTTCTTTCCTCTTTGCCTGCCTGATGTTTGTTGGACTATGCAGGCTTAACTCATCCACTCCACTTCTCTCGTAGTCCTCCTACTGAGTTGCTTTGTTTGTTTTTCCTTAACGATCACTAATGTATGACCTCAGACAGACCTGGTGTTTGGTTCTGATGTGGGCACTCAGGCACTGCCTCCCCTCCTAGAATTACTGTGAGAAGAAAGTAACTTAGTGTGGATCATGTACCTGCGTGTTTATTGCCTCTCCATCTTAATAACACTTAAGAGCTGGCACTGTGGCATAGTGGGCTAAAGCCTTTGCGGTGCTGGCATCCCCTTTTGGCGTCAGTTCTAGTCCCGGCTGCTCCTCTTCCAATCCAGCTCTCTGCGATGGTCTGGGTATGCAGTGGAAAATAGCCTGCCTGGCTCCTGGCTTCAGATTGGCTCAGCTCTGGCCATTGCAGCCATTTGGGAAGTGAACCAGCGGATGGAAGATCTTTCTCTCTGTCTCTCTCTCTCTCTCTAACTATGCCTCTACCTCTCAAATAAATAAATAAAATCTTTTTTTAAAAAAACTTAGGAATGATTGCATTTCCATGCATATCTTCCTGTTTTAACTTCCCCAGAAAGACACTGTTAATGTACTTATTTATCTAGCATTCACCTGACACCTGCCCTGAGCAAAACAGCTACATTTGTGAACAAAACACTGACACACCTTCTCTTGCAGAGCTTACTTTTCACAAAAAGGTGGTTCTGGGAGCAGGTGTTTAGCCTAGTGTTTCAGACATGCATCCCTCATCCAAGTTTCTTTGTTAGATTCCTGGCTCTAGCTCCTGATTCCAGATTCCTGCTTATGTGGCTCCTGGGAGGCAGCCGTGCCAGCTCAGTAGTCGGATTCCAGTTATCCATGTCGGAGACCCCTGGCCTAGCCCTGGCTGTTGCAGACCTTTCGGGAATAAACCAGTGGATGAGAATTCTTGTGCTTTCTCTCTCTGTGCCTCTTAAAAAGATAAAAGGTCTGTTTACCTCCTATGTTAGAAGAGGCCTGTGTGAGACCAGATACAGAGTGACCTGCAGGAGAAAGGACTTCTTTTTCTCCATAATGAGGCTTTCTTAGGCATTTTTAGCTCCCTTTTCCCTAGTTCTAGCTGTTGATCTGTTGCAGAATTGTAATGACTTTGGCTGAGCTCAGTTTCTTTGTTTTGTTTTTGTTTTATTTAAATCTTAGGTACTTGGAAGCACAGATGTCTGTGTTTTGTCTTTCAGTGGTGAAAGTGGGGCTGGTAAAACCGAAAGCACAAAGCTGATACTCAAGTTCCTGTCGGCCATCAGCCAGCAGTCTTCAGAGCTGTCCTTGAAGGAGAAGTCATCTTGCGTGGAACAAGCCATTCTCGAAAGCAGGTACTTCTCTACCATCCCCTTGTTCCCAACTCCAAATGCACTTTCCTTAGGGGATGGGAAGGTTAAAATAGCTTGGTCCACCTCTGTTTCTAGACTTTTGTCTGCAGTTCCTTAAGAAAGCTCTAGACCTGCATCCACCAGTGTGCAGCCTCCGTCCTACGGCAGGGCCCCTGATCCAGCCTCATGTGTGTCGGAAGCACCCGCATCCAGTGGGGCAGTAGGATTGGAGTCTGTGGAAGGGAAGCACTTGCCCAGCTTTCTGGAGGCCTTACCAAAGCACAAGCTTTGACCCCCGAGCCACTGTGTAAGGCTCAGCCTAGAGATAAACAGGGCTTTGCTCTGCATTCAGCCCTTGGGAGACTCAGTGTGAGCAGAGGGTGTATTTGTATCTTCTCCCCTGGAAGGGGAGCAGTGATATGTTGCATGGCAGGGAACCTCAGAACTTTGAAAGAGGGGCTGTGTGGACAGGCATCATCTGAGCTATGTAAATACATAATCGCCTGATGTCTGATTTATGCCTCATCAGATTTTAGAACCAACAGGGGCATTACTGATCCTGTTGTTAAGAGATTTGTTCAGTTTGCTGCCCAGGTCCTACAGCTGTGACAAGTTTTCTTGGGTTTTTTTGTTTTGTTTTTTTTTGTTTGTTTGTTTGTTTGGTTTTTTTGACAGGCAGAGTGGACAGTGAGAGAGAGAGACAGAGAGAAAGGTCTTCCTTTTCCATTGGTTCACCCCGCCACAGGCGGAGGATTAGCCTATTGAGCCGTGGCGCCAGCAGTTTTTGTTTTTTTTTTTATTTTATTTCTGCATTTAAACGTTGATTTTTCATTGAGGTGAAACACGCACACCATCAAGTCCCCCATGTTACAAGGTGTACAGCTCAGTGGCGTTCAGACATTCACGTCATTGTACAGCTGTCAGCACCCTCCCTCTGCAGAACCGCCTCATCTCCTCCCTGCAGCCTATCCTCCTTAGTGGGACCCTGCCACACTCATTTGCATTGTTCACAGTTGCTTTCAAATACAGCAGCAGTGCTGAAGAGCTGTGACACAGCCTGCAAAGCCTGGGAGTCCTGTGCAGAAACTGGGTGCTGATCCCTGAATTGTCTGCAACAAATGGGTGAACATGCTCAGTGTCTAGAATTCCACAGGGGGCTTTTTCTGAGTAGTTGTTAGGGGAAGCCCAGGCTCATCTGTGCAAGGGATGGGCCCCTGTGGTCTCCCTAAGTGTGTAACATTTTTTGCCAGCACTGCCAGCTGCAAGGCCTCTACTCCCCATTCGAAGTGGATGTGCGGGGAAAGCCCAGGGCAGTGTTTGGGAAATCTGGCGCTTCTGGGAGTAAACAGTCACCCCAGCTCCTCTGGGTTTCAGACATTCCCTGCAGTCATACATCTTTGGTGACATTTGTGAGCAATGCTCTTGGCATTTTCAGATCTGCCCTTTTAATCCTCTCTGCTGCCCTCTGCTCTCCCACAGCCCCATCATGGAAGCCTTCGGCAACGCGAAGACAGTGTACAACAACAACTCTAGTCGCTTTGGGAAGTTTGTGCAGCTGAACATCTGTGAGAAGGGCAATATTCAGGGCGGGAGAATTGTAGATTGTATCCTGCTTCTGTTCTGGTTTTGTCTACAGTGTCTGTTTCAATCAGAGGAAGCTCATTTCACTTACAATGAGGAGTCAAAAGGCATGAAATAAGACCTCTCTGGTTCCACTGGGTTATAGTCATAACATTGTTGACCTGTTAATTATTCTGTGAGATAAAGAACCACTTTCCTTTGATAGAATGCATCATGAGACATCAGAAATCTGTTTGCAATGGATTTGTCAAAGAATCAGGTACCTGTTAGCGTTGTCATGTTTGGAATTGGATTTAGGTGAAATAGTGTGTGCCTGCTTTGCTTGTCTTTGGGCACTGGAAGTGTCAGTGTCAAAAGAAATGGGAGCTGTGATTATTTGGGTAAGAAAGGAAAGTAAAAGGCTGGTGGAGTGTGTCATATCCTTATTTTGTTCCTTGACTTACCATTGCTTTTTACATGAAGATTTATTAGAAAAAGTAAGTAAACCTCATTTAATTTACATTTTCCTCCAAAATGACTGTTTGCAGAAATCACTGGGATGTGAGTTAAGGAAAGAAAGCATCACTGAATGTAAACCTGATTTATCTCCACAGAACCGAGTAGTAAGGCAGAATCCTGGGGAGAGGAATTATCACATATTCTATGCGCTGCTGGCAGGGCTGGAACATGAAGAGAGAGGTGAGTGAATGAGGCAGCATCAGAGATACGGGGATACACAACTCAGTTCCATGCACAGCACATTAGGAAGTGAGAAGACACCTGTTTTGATGTAGTTGCCGTTCTACCAACTACAACAAAATGTGTATCATGAGAGTACCACTGGTTGCTGAATTCATTTTTGAGCCAAACATCATAGTATTGTAGGGAGAAAATTATATAGATTTCCTGAATTTTTCTTTTGTTTACTTTGGAGTTTTGATATATTTTTACTTTTTAAGAGATTTATTTACTTATTATAGAAAGAGCTCTTCCATCCATAGGTTCACTCCCCAAATGGCCACAACAGCTAGAGCTGGGCCTGTCCGAAGCCAGAAGCCTGGAGCTTCTTCCTGTTCTCCCATGTGTGTCCAGGGGCCCAAGGACTTGGGCCATCTTCTACTGCTTTCTCAGGCCATGGTAGAGAGCTAGATCTGAAATGGAGGAGCCAGAACTCAAACCCATGCCCATATGGGATGCCAGCGCTGTAGATGGCAGCTTTACCTGCTATGCCACACGATGGCCCCCTATTTTTACTTTTTTTTAAGATTTATTTATTTATTCAAAAGACAGAGTTACAGAGAAAGATAAAGAGACAGAGAAAACAATCTTTCATCCACTGATTCACTCCCCAGATGGCCTTAATAACAAGGGCTGGGCCAGGCCAAAGCCGGGAGATTCATCTGGTCTCCCACATGGGTAGCAGAAGCCCAGACACTTGGGCCATCCTTTGCTGCCTTTCCTAGGCCATTAGCAGGGAGCTGTATCAGAATTAAAGCAGCCAGGACATGAACTGGCACCCATATGGGATGCTGGCGTTGCAGGTAACAGCTTTACCCACTATGTCACAACGCTGGCCCCAAATGTAAAAGAAATTTATGCAAAAGAAGCTAGTTTTATTTTATATCTCACCCAAATAAAACTAATTCTTAAATGTTTGGGTTTTTTTTTTTTTTTTTTTTTTTTAAATTTTGAAGCATGGAGCCATAGAGAGGAGAAACAGAGATCTGTCCATTGGTTGATTCCGAGGGTGACAGAGAGAGAGATGACAGACAGATGATGATCCAACCATTGGTTCACTTCCTCAGTGTCTGCAGTAGCTGGGACTAGACCAGGCAAAAGCCAGGAGGCCAGAATTCCATCCAGGAGCTCAATCTGGGGTCTCCCACAGGGGTGGCAGCAACCCAAGTACTTGGGCCATCAACCACTGCCTCTCAGGGTGTGCATTGGTGGGAGGCTGGATCAAAAGTATAACAAGGACTTGAATGTAGGCACTCTGATATGGGAGATGGGTCTCTTAACCATGAGGCAGATGCCTGCCCTTGTGTTTGATTTTCAAAATATAAAAAAAGGATCCAGTTTCTAGTAACATTTTCTGACCCCATTTAGTTTAATTAAATTTTTTCTACTTTTCCTTAAATGATGACCATAAGGGAACTGTATTATCTTAATTAGGGAAATGTTACAGAAGTAACAGAATGCAGACTGGGATTTTGCATTTTCCTGGACAGCTGAGTATAACTGTGTTTTCCCTTATCTTTCTACAGAAGAATTTTATTTATCTGTGCCCGAGAACTACCACTACTTGAATCAATCTGGATGCATAGAAGACAAGACAATCAGTGACCAGGAATCCTTTAGGGAAGTTATCGTAAGTTATTTTTCAATTTCTCCTATTATGAGTGACAGATTCCATTTTCTGTTTCAAAAAAAAATGTTTTAAGTCACAACGGAAGCAATTATATTTGGAGCAGTGTGTGAGAATAGGTAACAGTGCTCCTTTCTTACTCTGTAATATAGGCAGTTTTCTGACTGGAAGGAATTCTAGGAATCCCTTTTCTTTAGTATATGGGAGTCTTTGTGTCATTCAGGATACAGGGGCGGCTTACTGGGGACAGAGCATTCAGAATGTGGACCCTCCACCCAGAAAAGCAAAAGACAAAAAAAATTCCTGAGCATTACACTGGAGCAAGAAGGATCCCTTATTTTTTGAGCTTTTCATGCATGCTTTTGAAAAATGAGATCTGCACCCAAAAACAAATCTGTCAGCTGTTGGACCAGGTGACTGCACTGGGATGTCATCCGGTTCTCCTAGCCTAATTGTGACAGCCACTTCTGATTCCATGAACACCCTCTGAGTCAGTCACATGAGCTTGTTGAATATCGTAAGGACTTGCCTAGGAGGTGACTGTATCCAAGAGGCCTTTTCATCAAGCATTGCTGTAACCCATGTGACCAAGAATGGTCAAGAGATCTCATCCGGGTGGAGTCTTTCCCAGAGTCCGTCCTAGAAAAGGTGGACAGAAGGCATCTGGAGCCGATTCCTCATCATTGTACAGTTGTCCTCAGGCATCTGTAGGAATCGATTGTTTGCACCCTTTCAGATATCAAATTCTGCCAGTGCTCAAGTCCCTTACATGAAATAGCATAATATTTACATTTAAACCACACACATCCTCCTATATGCTGTAAATCATCTGTAGCTTACTTAGAATGCCTGCCACAATGCCAATGCTATGGAAAGAGCTGTTATACTCTGTGGTTTTGGAAATAATGGTAAGGGAAAAAGTTGGTACAAGGCTGGCATTCCATATGAGCATCAGTTTGAGTCCTGACTGCTCCAGTTCTTCTGATCGAGCTCCCTGCTGATGTGCCTGGGAAGGCAGTGGAAGATGGCCCAAGTGCTTGAGCCCCTGTGCCCCATGTGGGTGACCTGTATAGAGGTTCAGGCTCTGGCTTCAGCCTGGCCCAGCCCCGTCTGTTGCAGCCATCTGGGGAGTGAACCAGCATGTGGTTCTCTGTGTCTGTCTGTCTGCCTCTCTCTCTCTCTCTCTCTCTCTCTCCTGGTAATTTTGCCTTTCAAATAAATAAACCTTACCAAAAAAAGATAAACAATTTCTGCATATTCATTTCAGACAATTTTTTTAAAGATTTTTTTTGAGCTGCACTTGGTTAAATCCATGGATGTGGAAGGCCGACTGTAATTGTAAATATGGCTAACATTTATCAAATGCTTACTGTTTTAAACTCTGTCTCCTCTTAACATCCCTGTGAGGGTAGGAAGCTTGGTTGTCTGCATTCTGAGAATCAGGGGTGTAGGTAACTGGCCTAACCTTATTGAGTACCTGGCAAAGCCAGTATCCAGACATACTTAACTTCAAATCCCAGCCTGGAAAGCACAACGCGGGTGCCACATGCTCTGTTCCATGCCAGCAACTCTGTTCCATACCCTCTTGGTGTCCTCTTAGATTGCTCAAGCCTGTGGAATGAAATAAAAAAATCATTTCAAGCAGGTATAAATCATGCATCATTTCTCGATGTCTCATGTGTATCCCAGATTCGGAAATGACAAGCTAGGCCATAACACCGTGATCCTGTTCCCCTCCATTTATAATGTGGGCTGCTTTGTCTCAGAAAGCTCCTTCCTTTATTTAACTCATTAACAAGTCTCCTGCAGATAGCACGCTAATTGTAGACTCTAGGAGGTATAGGATCTGCTCTACAAATTGGTTTTTATGACGTCTTTTTCTAAGGACTTTTGGGCTTCTGTATCAATGGGTTTCACATCTTCAGACTCAATCATCTTCACATCAGAAATACTTGAAAAACAAATTGCATCAGTACTGAACATATATAGACTGTTTCCTAGTCATTGTTCCCTAAACAATATAGTAGGACAACTACTTACACAGCATGTACACTGTGTAGGTATTACAGGTAGTCTAGAAGTGACTTAAAGTCTGCTGGAGGGTGTGGGTGGGTTCTGTGCAAACACACACCATTTTATAAAAGAGACTTGAGCACCTGAGGATTTTGATTCACAGGGGTCCCAGATCCCTGACAGATACGAAGAAATGCTGTGTTTTAAATTATCTTTCCCAATTCTATCTTTATCTCCTAGTCTTCTCTCACTACTCAGACATTCATCATGATTCATCTATTTGGATCTTTCCTGAGAAGATAATGCTAGAATAAATTCTCAGTTTTGATGAGAAGGAGGTTTTTTTTTTTTTTTTTTTTTTTTTTTTTTTTTTTTTTTTTTTTTTCCTCCTACGTTTCTGGTTCTTTGTTGAGGCTGTCGAACAGTAATCTGTGATAAAAGAGCATTGAGTTTAGTCTCACTGACTCCCAGCAGCACTGAGCTCCCTGGCCACTAGGGTGCACCTGCTGTATAGGATTCCCTGGAGGAATCACCCTGAGGATGCTGTTACTCTGCCTCCTCTTGGGCTATCATTTTCCCATTCCTAACTGCACTCTTTTCATTGGCTGTGAGCAAACTTGTGGAGTTTGCCTTGTTCTTGTGATTGTCAGCTTTTATTGTTGAATTGAAGTAAGAAGCCCTTGACATTGAAATTTGGTCTTGGGATGAAAGGATGTATCTTGAGAGAGGGAGAAAAATTTATATACATAATTGATATAATAACATATTCTTGTTATGTAGTCTGTTTACAAAGTATGTTTATGGAGATTAAATGATAAGCTTAAAATTGCTTTCTAGTGTTGTCCCACCCTAAGTATTGATGAAAAACTAATTAATGGTTATTAAGATCATAAGCATGACATTTTCACTGTTATTGTATAACTTTGTTCTGGAAGTTACAAGCAGTGGAGCAGAAAAAAGAAACTAAATACACAACTTTTGGAACAGAAGGAGAAAAAATATTCCTTTCTATAAACAATAAAACCTGAGAGAATCAAAAAATTAGAGAGGTTTGCATTGTGGCACAGCAGTTTAAGCTGCCACCTGCAACTCCAGCATCCCACGTGGGTAATGGTTTGTGCACCCCATGGGAGACCAGGAGAAGCACCTGGCTCCTGGCTGCTGCCATCGGATCAGCGCGGTGCGCCGGTCGCAGCGCGCCGGCCGCAGCGGCCATTGGAGGGTGAACCAACGGCAAAAGGAAGACCTTTCTCTCTGTCTCTCTCTCTCACTGTCCACTCTGCCTGTCAAAAAATAAAAATTTAAAAAAAAAAAAAAAAAAAGGAACCTAGAGCTCCATCTGTTCTCCCACGTGGGTGCAGGGGCCCAGGTACTTGGGCCGTCTTCTGCTGCTTTCCCAAGCATGTAAGCAGGGAGCAGGATTGTAAGGGGAGCAGCTGGGTCTTGAACTAGCTCTCATGGGATGCAGGCATAGCAGGTAGCTGCTTAACCAGCTGTGCCAGAATGCTGACCCCATTCATGTTACATTTTTACAACAAACAGTAACTTCTTGTGATTATTTGATGATTATGTGATTATTTCCTGAAATCTTACTTTCTGTGATAACAGCTGGCCTTTGGTGCCTGTAGGCTCCACGTCTATGGTATTGATACAAGCAACTACAGACCAAAAACATAGTCAGGTCTGCAAAGGTCGTGCCAGCACTGAGTATGTGCAGACATTTTTCTTGTCATTATCCCCTGAACAGTACCATGTGTCAATGATTTACATAGTATTGACATCGCATTGGTATTCTGAGTCCTCTAGAGATGGCTTAAAGGATTAGATGGGAGGATATGCATGGGATATAGGCTAATGCACTCCATTTTACATCGAACATCCCTAGATGTTTGAGTCTATGAGGGCTCTTTTTTAAAAATATTTATTTATTTATTTGAAAGGCAGATTTACAGAGAGGCAGAGGCAGAGAGAGAGGTCTTTCATCTGCTGCTTCATTCCCCTGATGGCCACAATGGCCAGAGCTGCACCAATCTGAAGCCAGGAGCCTGAAGCTTCTTCCAGGTCTCCCTTGTGGGTACAGAGGTCCAAAGACTTGGGCCATCTTCTGCTTTCCCAGGCCATACCAGAGCTGGATCGGAAGTGGAGCAGCCAGGACTTGAACTGGTGCTCATGTGGGATGCCAGCACTGCAGGTGACAGCTTTACCCACTACATCACAGCACCAGTTCCTATGAGGGATCTTGAAACTCATCTCCAGAGGATACCAGGGGGTAGCTCTGTAGGAGAATGAGCATCAGAACGAGTGGCACATTTACTGCCTCACACAGCGCTCTGCTGCTAAAAGTGGCAGGCACCGTTCACAGAAGTCACTAATCCTGCTCAAGTGGATTTCTGTGTGCCAGGCACTGCTTTAGGCACCAGAGAGCCTGCAGTGAACAAAACCCTGTCTTCTGCTAGAGAGGTGAATAAGATTATAACAGATTATGCTGTCGGGGTTCATGCAATTTGTCTCATACCTCAGTGTCAAATGCCATTTAAACGTATAGCTTCATACTTTGATCCCTTGAAATTCCTTTCCCGAAGTGGGTGGGAACAAAGGAAGAAGGGACCATGTTCTGCTGAGGCTCAAGGATAATTTGCGGAATATGTTGACGGTGAGAGAAGTCACTTCTGTGAATTAATGTTTGAAAATGTCACTTCTGGTGACATTTTCATTTTTAGCTACTAAAAAAAATTACTTCCTATCAATTTTAATGTCAGTGGATGTACCCTGGTAGAGGGACCTTTTGAACACTGGCTTTTGGAGCACATGTTTAGCCTAGCAGTTAGGATGCTGGTGAGGATGCCTGCATCCATCCTGTGTCGATTCCTGCCTCTGGCTCCTGGTTCCAGCTTCCTGTCAGTGCAGACCCTGGGAAGCAGCAGGTGATGACTCAAGTAGTGGTCAGGTGCTTGGGTCCCTTCCACCCATGTGGGAGACCCGGATTGAGTTCCTGGCTCCTAGCTGCAGCCAGGCCCATCCTTGACCCTTGTGGGCATTTGGGGAGTTAGGAGCAGATGGGATCTTGCTCTGTCTATGTTATCTCTCTCTACCTCTCAAGCAAATAAAAAGTAAATTCTAAAAATGAAAGAACTGTGAGGATTTTTTTTTTTGTATTTTTAAAAATCTTCCTTGGCACAGTTTTAGAGGCTGGGTTTTTCCTGGGCATAAGCAGTGAACTTGCACTCAATTTCATAGCCATTTTTTATACAGACTTCCAAATTGCATAGTAAATCGTTTAGTCTGGATGAAAGGCCATTTCAAGTCAGTAGTAACAACTGATTTATTTTATTGCCTGCATTTGACCTACCAGGATGGTGACTGATGGAATGTGTGTCAGGTATCAGGAGTCTTTGTGCCATCATCCATTCATTCTCACTCCACAAATAGCATGTATTTTACAATGTGCTTGACTATGGACCAGGGCTGGGATATCCGTGTGTTTCTAATGGAATGTGGCCGTGTACCCCAGGCTTTCAAAGAATCAGAGGAAAATGCAATGCATTATGAAAATATTATAAAAATGTATGTCCCAAAATAAAAATCTATTAGTTCCACTTTTCATGAACTTTTTTCAAAGATTTATTTATTTATTTGAAAGCCAGACTTACGAGAGGGAAAGAGGTAGAGAGAGAGAGAAGTCCTACATCCGCTGGTTCACTCCCCAAATGGCCACAATGGCTAGGCATTACTTTTTCTAATAGAACAACCTTTTTATATGAAGCCCAGATACCCCCTCCTTTATGACCTCTGGACTTGCTTTCTTTGTTTTGTTAGAGTTTGAAACAAGTGACTCCATTTTAATTCTGACAGTTTTCACAGAATAAAAGTAAGTTATATTTTATAATGTATGTTAAATATTTTATATTTTATAAAACACACTTTTTTTTTTTTTTTTTTTTTGACAGGCAGAGTTAGGCAGTGAGAGAGAGAGAGAGAGAGAGAAACAGAGAGAAAGGTCTTCCTTCCGTTGGTTCATCCCCCAAATGACTGCTACGGCCGGTGCGCTGTGCCAATCCGAAGCCAGGAGCCAGGCGCTTCCTCCTGGTCTCCCATGCAAGTGCAGGGCCCAAGCACTTGGGCCATCCTCCACTGCCTTCCCGGGCCACAGCAGAGAGCTGGACTGGAAGAGGAGCAACCAGGACAGAATCTGGTGCCCCAACCAGGACTAGAACCTGGGGTGCCAGTGCCGCAGGTGGAGGATTAGCCTAGTGAGCCGCAGCGCCAGCCTTAAACACACTTTTTTTAAAAACTTTTATTTAATAAATATAAATTTCCAAAGTACAGCTTACGGATTACAGTGGCTTCCCCCCTCCATAACTTCCCTCCCACCCACTACCCTCCCATCTCCCACTCTCTCTCCCATTCCATTCATATCAAGATTCATTTTCAATTATCTTTATATACAGAAGATCAATTTAATATATATTAAGTAAAGATTTCAAAAGTTTGCACCCACACAGAAACACAAAGTGTAAAATACTGTTTGAATACTAGTTATAGCATTAATTCACATTGTACAACACATTAAGGACAGAGATCCTACATGAGGAGTAAGTGCACAGTGACTCCTCTTGTTGACTTAACAAATTGACACTCTTGTTTATGGCGTCAGTAATCACCCTAGGCTCTTGTCATGAGTTGCCAAGGCTGTGGAAGCCTTTTGAGTTCACCGACTCTGATCATATTTAGACAAGGTCGTAGTCAAAGTGGAAGTTCTCTCCTCCCTTCAGAGAAAGGTACCTCCTTCTTTGATGACCTGTTCTTTCCACTGGGATCTCACTTGCGGAGATCTTTCATTTAGGTTTGTTTTTTTTGTTTTTGTTTTTGCCAGAGAAACACACTTTTTTTAACATGACTGTATTACGTAATAAAATACAACATTGCGTCATGAATAAAGTATCATCAAGTTACTAGTAATTTACAATGCACAAAACAGCCTTTCTGTTGCCTTGCCTCATCTCAGTCACCATCATTTATCCGGTGGTCCTCTGAGATCTCTGAGCTTTATCACCTCCTCTCTCCATTTCTTTATTTTGTTTTCTTTCTTAAGATTTATTAATTTGCTTATCAGAAAGACACAGTGACAGAGGGAGAGAGAATCTCCCATATGCTGGTTTACTCCCTAAATGGCCGCAACAAGCGGGACCCATCCCTGCTGAAGCCAGGAGCTATGTCTCCCGTGTGGGTGGCAGGGACCCAAGCACTGGGGCCATCATCTACCGCCTTTGCAGGCGCATTATCAGGAAACTGAATGGGAAGTGAAGTGGCCAGGATTCCAGCTGGCGCTCTGATACGGGATGCAGGCGTCAAAAGTGTTGGCTTAGCCCACTGCACCACACGCTCAGTCTCTGTTTCTAGTGTGCCAAGCTGGCTTCCTGCAGTGTCTCATGGTTGGGACAGTGCCACGTATTGGTCACCTCTTCCCGTACGTACAGATTCATAAGCATCTAATTTTTATTAATGAAAGACTTCTCTTGAAACTGTTCAATATAACTTTGTGCTGGTTTTATAACTAAATAGTTTTTGGCATGTCTGAGCCATCCTGAAAGTTTCCCAGGGTTTTTCTCACTCTTGAGCCATATTGTTGAGGTAATAAAATAATAATAAGCTTTAAACTGGCTACTCTTGCCAAAGGGGTAGAGATTGCTTACTGAAAAGATTGTAATAGGACAGCAAGGAAAAATAAGAGGAGGAGGCTTTTGCTAGCAGCTTTAGCACACACCCACGCTGGTGATAATTATTTGTAGTCGTTAAATTATCCCATGGTATGATTACTGCAATTACTATTATCACCACAACCTAACTGGTTAATCACTTGGAGTCAGAGTTGAAAGCAAGGAAGTCACAAATTTATTAATATAGTAAGCATTTTTATTCTTTTATTTTCATATCTCAGTTACCTTTGTATTTATATTTTTTATTTTAAATTAGGTTATTTTAGCACTTTTTTTTTTTTTTTTTTTGACAGGCAGAGTGGACAGTGAGAGAGAGAGACAGAGAGAAAGGTCTTCCTTTTGCCGTTGGGTCACCCTCCAATGGCCGCTGCAGCCGGTGCACTGCGGCCAGCGCACCGCACTGATCCGATGGCAGGAGCTAGGTACTTATCCTGGCCTCCCATGGGGTGCGGGGCCCAAGTACTTGGGCCATCCTCCACTGCACTCCCGGGCCACAGCAGAGAGCTGGCCTGGAAGAGGGGCAACCGGGACCAGAACCCCGTGTGCCAGCGCCGCAAGGCGGAGGGTTAGCCTAGTAAGCTGCGGTGCCGGCCGGATTTTAGCACTTTTTAATTTTTTTATTTTTATTTAAAAAGCAGAGGGAGAGACATCTCTGGCTCACTCCCCAGTGCCTGCAATAGCCTGGGCTAGACCAGGTAGAAGTTAGGACTCATGAGGCCGGCACTATGGCATAACCGGTAGAGCTGCCACCTGCAGTACCAGAATCCCATGTGGTTGCCAGTTCTAGCCCTGGTTGCTCCATTTCTGATCCAGTTCTCTGCTATGGCCTGGGAAAGCAGTAGAAGATGGCCCAAGTCCTCAGGCCCCTGCACCCACGTGGGAGACCTGGAAAAAGTTCCTGGCTCCTGGCTTCGGATCTGCTCAGTTCCAGCTGTTGCAGCCACTTAGGGGAGTGAACCAGTGAATAGAAGACCTCTCTCTTGAGCCGGCGCCGTGGCTCAATAGGCTAATCCTCCACCTTGCGGCGCCGGCATACCGGGTTCTAGTCCCGGTTGGGACGCCGGATTCTGTCCCGGTTGCCCCTCTTCCAGGCCAGCTCTCTGCTATGGCCAGGGAGTGCAGTGGAGGATGGCCCAGGTGCTTGGGCCCTGCACCCCATGGGAGACCAGGAAAAGCACCTGGATCCTGGCTCCTGCCATCGGATCAGCGCGGTGCGCCGGCTGCAGCGGCGGCCATTGGAGGGTGAACCAACGGCAAAGGAAGACCTTTCTCTCTCTGTCTCTCTCTCTCACTGTCCACTCTGCCTGTCAAAAAAAAAAAAAAAAAAAAAAGAAGAAGACCTCTCTCTCTCTCTCTCTCTCCCTCTGCCTCTGCCTCTGCCTCTCTGTAACTCTGCCTTTCAAATAAATAAATAGATCTTTATAAAAAGAAATTAGGAGTCAGAAACTCAGTCTGGTTTCCTATGTGGGTGGCAGAAACCTAAGCCCCGGGCCATCATCTGCAGCTTCCCTGGGTACACATTAGTAGGAAACTGGATAGGAAGCAGAGATGGGACTTGTTCCCAGGCACTCAGGTATGGGATGCAGGTGTTGCAAGTGGCACATCAGCTCTCTGCCACAATGACCACCCTTTTCCCCAGTTTTTAAAGTATTTTCACATATGCTTTTTTTTTTTTTTTTTTTTTTTGACAGGCAGAGTGGACAGTGAGAGAGACAGAGACAGAGAGAAAGGTCTTCCTTTGTCGTTGGTTCACCCTCCAATGGCCGCCACGGCTGGCGCGCTGCAGCCGGCGCACCGCGCTGATCCGAAGGCAGGAGCCAGGTACTTATCCTGGTCTCCCATGGGGTGCGGGGCTCAAGCACCTGGGCCATCCTCCACTGCACTCCAGGGCCACAGCAGAGAGCTGGCCTGGAAGAGGGGCAACCGAGGCACACTCCAGCGCTTCGACCAGGACTAGAACCCGGTGTGCCGGCGCCGCAAGGTGGAGGATTAGCCTATTGAGCCGCGGCGCCGGCTGCTTTTTTAAAATTGATAAGCACTCAGCAAATAATTCTTTCGCGTTGTGTCATTTTTTCCCTCATGCTCATGAATGGATGGTGTTCCTGTTTCTGATTAAGTAATTCATGGTCTTCCAATTCTTTTCATACGTGACTTTATTGATGTTTATACTTGTAATAAAGTGCTCCCACTGAAAGTATACATTTCAGTCTACATGCCATCTGCCTGCAACCATGATTAAGACCATGAACGCTTTCCAAGCAGTCCCAACCACCCACCCCAGGCCCTAGGTCACTACTGATCTGATTTCAGTCACTCTCATAGACACTGATTTTTTAGAGATTCCTGTAAAAGAAATGATACAATGTGTATTTATCTGTTTCTACCTTTCTCCAGTCCTCTACTTCACGTGCATCTCTATTCTTTCCTTTTCCTGGTATTCCACTGAATAGACAGTGATTTTTACAGTCACCCATTAATAGTCTTGTTTTTCTATTGTAAGAATATTGCCAGTAATATTAAAAGACATGCTAGGGCCAGTGCCATGGCTCACTAGGCTAATCCTCCGCCTGCGGCGCTGGCACCCCAGGTTCTAGTCCTGGTTTGGGCGCCAGATTCTGTCCCGGTTGCCCCTCTTCCAGTCCAGCTCTCTGTTGTGGCCTGGGAGTACAGTGGAAGATGGCCCAAGTCTTTGGGCCCTGCACCTGCATAGGAAACCAGGAGAAAGCACCTGGCTCCTGGCTTTGGATCAGCACAGCATGCCGGCCGCAACACGCCAGCTGTAGTGGCCACTTGGGGGGTGAACCAACAGAAGAAGGAAGACCTTTCTCTCTGTCTCTCTCTCTCTCTCTCTCTCTCTCTCTCTCTCACTGTCTAACTCTGCCTGTGAAAAAGAAAAAAAAAAAAGACATGCTAGAAGGTAAGGTTCTTGTGCCTGTTACATTCTTTTTTTTTTTTTTTTTTTTTTTTTTGACAGGCAGAGTGGACAGTGAGAGAGAGAGACAGAGAGAAAGGTCTTCCTTTTGCCGTTGGTTCACCCTCCAATGGCCGCCGCGGCCAGCGCGATGCGGCCGGCGCACCGCGCTGATCCGATGGCAGCAGCCAGGAGCCAGGTGCTTTTCCTGGTCTCCCATGGGGTGCAGGGCACAAGCACCTGGGCCATCCTCCACTGCACTCCCGGGCCACAGCAGAGGGCTGGCCTGGAAGAGGGGCAACCGGGACAGAATCCGGCGCCCCAACCGGGACTAGAACCCGGTGTGCCGGCGCCGCTAGGCGGAGGATTAGCCTAGTGAGCCGCGGCGCCGGCCCTGCCTGTTACATTCTTAACTAAATGTTAACCTATTTGGTAACTGCTGCAACTCTTTTCAATTTTATAAACTTTCTTCCCAGGTTGATTTTTTTAAAAAATAATTATAGGTTAAAAAAAGTCATGTTTTATTTATATAAAGCTATTGAAATATAATTGTTTCAATATTACATTCATAAATTCCTTTAACATCTATTTCACATTCTTACAGGTTTGTTTACTGAATTTAACTTGTTCATTTGTAGTATTGTTAGTATTGTAATATTTTTTTCTGTGAATGTGTTAACGCTGGTGAGTATTTTATAAAGCTTTTCTGCCATTGATATTTTCCTTGGAACAAATTTCCTGTATTGTTGGAGATTACGTAGATTTCTTTTTTAAAAAAAATGTCATTTAAAATGACAAAATTATGTACATATGTGACCTAGCACAATGCTGCCACATAATTGTGTTGTTTGCCACAAGGATCATACTGACTTAGAGTACCAACAATCAAATGTATAAATGTCCCTGTGTCACCAATGTTTCTTATCACTCAGAATATTTTTTTTTTTTTTGCTAGTTTAATAGGAGTGATCTCAGCTTTAATTTCCTTAAGTGTGATTTCTTGGAAGGAAAACGTTACTCCTATGAGCAGTGTGTGTTTTGTTTTTGTTACACGTGTGGCATTCAGTGGAGCTCTTCTGTGAGTTTCCTTCTCGATTGTTGGCCTTTCTTTCTGGTATTACTGCTTTTTCCTTGTAAAGAAATTAAACTTTCCACGTTTCATAATGCAGTTGTTTCCTCTTGCCATTTCTGTTGCTTCCAGGGGGTGCGTGGTTTCCTCCATCTCCGTCTCTGGTAGTCATTGCGTGGGTCCAGGGCCCTTTGTAGGTTATTTTCCTCAGTGTTGCCCACACACAGTTCTGTCCTGGGGTGTGTGTGGTTTTCTTTTCCTCTTAAGTACTTTTTTCCCTCACAAGGATGTGGCTCCTAAATCACAATAGAAAATGAATGAATTTCAGATATGATTCAGAAAACACCTGGCTTAACTTGCTTAGATATTTGTCAGTAAGGAAGCCCTGTAAGTGCCTGTTTAGCTTTATTTTCCCTAGCACAGCATTATGGTAGCTGCCGCATAGTCTCCTGAGGCCAACATAGACCTTCAAAATCCCTTTGAGAAACTAAAAGGTGGGATGACTGTCTTGGGATGAAAGATCTGAATCTATGCATGTTTTCCATCAATATTGATTATGAAAGTAACTGAGCTCCTGGTGCAGTTTTATTCCACCTCTTGGGGTCCCCGTTGTGTTAGACCATTAAGACAGGGCCCCAAAGTTTACACTGAACAGATCTCCTGAAGTCTCATCCTTCTCCCTTCCTCAAATCTGCCCTCTCCCTCTGATTGTTATGTATAAAGAGAATGACAGGTGTTCCGTTATGCTTTGGTTTGTATAGAAAAGAAACCCTTTCTTTATCACTGTTGTTAAGGTGACTCCCTAAGGTAATCTTTGTAGCATGAAGACAAGGCTATATTATAAGGCAGGTATTTATTTTTATTACTTTGATTAAGTTAATTAAGTTACCCGTGACCGTTGTATGAGTTTTTCCTTTATCTCTTTTTTTATGTGTACCTGTGTAAAGGTTGCATCACTTTAAAAATGAGTGGTAGAGTGGGCCTTGTGGTGTAGTAGATTAAGCCAACCACTTGCAACACCCGCATCCCATATCACAGTACCTAGGATTGAGGACTGCCTCCATTTCTGATCCAGGTTTTTGCTAATGCATGTGGGAGGCAACAAATAGTGGCCCAAGAACTTGGGTTCCTGCCACCCACGTGGGTGACCCAGATTGAGTTCTTGGCTCTTGGCTCTTGGCTCCTGGCTTTGGCCTGGCCCAGCCTCAGCTGTTATATTTGAGGAATGAGCCAGGAAATAGAAGATTATCACTCTGTCTCTGTGCCTTTGAAAAAAAAATATGAATGGATGGATGGATACTTCAAAAATGATTTATTATGCATATATTTCTTTTTTTTTGCATTTAGAATAACACCTGAGGCTAGTACTGTGGCACAGCCGGTTAAGCTGCCCTCTGCAGTGCCGGTATCTTGTATGGATACTGGTTGAGTAACAGCTTCTCTGCTTCCAGTCCATCTCCCTGCTAATGCTCCTGGGAAAGCAGCAGAGGATAGCTCAAGTGCTTGAGCCCCTGCATCTGTGTGGGAGACCTGGAAGAAGCTCCTTGCTCCTGGCTTTGGCCTGGCCCAGCCCCAGCCATTGCAGCTATTTGGGGAGTGAACCAGCTATGGAAGATTGATCTCTCTCTCTCTCTGCCTTTCAAATAAATAAATAACTAAATCTTTTTTTAAAAATAGAATAGCATCTAATAAATTTTTTAAAAAGATTTATTTATCTATTCAAAAGGCAGAATGCTAGAGAGAGAGGTGTCCTCTATCTGCTGGTTCACCCAAGTGGCCACACCAGAGAGGGCTGGACCAGGCCACAGCCAGGAGCCAGGAACTCTGTCGGGGTTTCTCATGTGGGTGGCAGGGGCCCAGAGACCTGGGCCATCTTCCGCTGCTTCCCCAGGCACATTAGCAGCGAGCTGGACAGAAAATGGAGCAACTACAACTTGAACCAGTACATGGACATGGGATGCCCGGCCCCACATCCAGTAATTTGATTGTTAGGAGCGTTTTCCCTTTTCCTCCGTGTGACAAAGCAACACCCACCTCACGGCGTTGACTTCCTTGCAGACGGCGATGGCAGTGATGCAGTTCAGCAAGGAGGAGGTCCGGGAGGTGCTGCGGCTGCTGGCAGGGATACTGCACCTCGGAAACATCGAGTTCATCACTGCGGGGGGCGCGCAGGTCTCCTTCAAAACAGGTGAGGGGTGCCTGCCCACCCCCCCCCCCATGCTGTTCTCCTCAGAGGAAACACACCTGAAATACCGACTGCCTGGCCTTTTTACAAGAAAAGCCTTTCTTAATAGAATGGAGGGCCCCAGAACTAACTGCATCTGATGTCGGGGCGTCAGTTAACAAGGGGTCAGTGGGTGTGAAAACTTGTTCCTCGCCGGGATGACACCTGTGGCCTCATCCTTACTACAGAAGAAGGAAGGTGGGTCAAAGACGTGGAAATAGAAGCAGTGAGGATTTGAGGTAGGGAGAAGTGCCGTGAGTCAGGTGGTGCGGTGCTTCTTGTAGTTCTGCAGGGGTGGCCCAGTGCTAATGGCCAAGACCGTGAGTTTTCCCATTCACAGTGCTAGGCTCATAGGCTTGTAGCCAGCTGCAACCTGCAGGTTCCTCTGTTATTTGACCCTTTAACTTTAGCGGCTTCCATTCTGTGCAGGACCTCAGAGATTTGTTGTGAAGTTAAAATGGTCTGATAGACATAGAGCTATGTCAGTTGTCATTTTCTGGGAGTGATTTATGTATTGTATTTTTAAACATATTCTGGTGGAAGCAATAAATGAGTTCCTGGAAGCTGAGAATTTGGATGAGTTCAAGTTCAAATTAACCGAGTTCTGTAGGCAAGTAGTTCCCAAGCATTTGGTCCCACCCCGCTCCTCTTGCTATTCTCAAAAGTCATTGAACCTCAAAGAGCTTTTGTTCATGTGGGTTCTATCTGTTCAAGTTTACTGCATTAGAAATTAAAACCAAGCCTTTAAAAATATTTATTAATGTATTTGAAAACAACAATAAGGAACTCATGGCATGTTAGAATAAACATCTTATTTTATTTAGAAGACTGTTTTCCAAAACATAAGTAAGTCAGAACTCTTACACTGTCCTACATTTTTTCAAATTTCTTTAGCATTTGGCGTAATAAATGACAACTGGATTCTTTTACCTGCTTCTGCATTTAATTTCATTGTTTAAATGCCTTGTGTTATGTAGCCTTTGGAAAACTCTCTTGACTACTGGTGAAAAATAAGAGTAGAAAACCAAATAACATCTTAGTAAAGGTTAAGCATCCCTAATGCAAAAATCCAGAATGCACCAAAATTTCCAGTTTGTTGTGTGCTGTCAGTAATACCGCAGGCCGGCGCTGCGGCTCAACAGGCTCATCCTCCACCTGCGGCACCGGCACACCGGGTTCTAGTCCCGGTCAGGGCACCAGACTCTGTCCCGGTCACTCCTCTTCCTGTCCAGCTCTCTGCTGTGGCCCGGAAGTGCAGTGGAGGATGGCCCAAGTCCTTGGGTCCTGCACCTGCATGGGAGACCAGATGTACCAGCTGCAGTGCACCGGCCATAACGGCCATTGGAGGGTGAACCAACGGCAAAGGAGACCTTTTTCTCTGTCTCTCTCTCTCTCTCTCTCTCTCTCACTGTCCACTCTGCCTGTCAAAAAAAAAAAAAAAAGTAATACCGCAAGCAGAAAATTACTCATCTGACCTCATGTGACTTGTCACAGTCAAAAGATAGGCACAGGGGCCAACATTGTGGTACAGCAGGTTAAGCTATTGCTTGCCATGGTTTAAATCCCAGCTGTTCTGCTTAGGATCCAACTCCTGCTAATGTACCTGGGAAGGCAGCAGAGGATGGCCAAAGTACTTGGGCCCTGCCACCCTTGTTGGAGACCCAGATGGAGTTCCTGGTTCCTGGCTTTGGCCTGGCCTAATCCTGGCTATTGCAGCCATTTGGGGAGTGAACCCGTGATGGAAGATTGCTCTCTCTGTCTCTCTCTCTCTCTCTTACTCTGCCTTTCAGATAAATAAAAAAAAAAAAATGCAGGCATGAGAAAAATATTGAATAAAATTACTTTCAAGCTGTTTATGAAATGTGTGTATGAGCCTTAAATGAATTTCAGGTTTAGAGGGTCTCATCCCTAAGAAAACCCATTATTCATATGCCAGTATCCAAAATATGAAACACATTTGGTCTCAAGCATTTTGGATAGGAATGTACAACCTATATTCCTAAAGAAAGCAGTCACAAATCTGACAGGGTCTCCGGGACCTTACAGGATTTCGAAACCACACTTTGCTGGGCGCTAGATTCTTCTGTGCTGCTAACCTAAGATTCACGAAGGGAGTGAGTAACGTAACCATGTAATGTGTGTTCTGTAAAGTCTGCCTGAGAGATTCAGGAGTGTTCTTTGCTGCAGGGTGTGGCAGTGCATCCATGGGCTTAGAACCCATTTGGAGTCCAATGACTTGGTTGTTGTTGGGATCCACCTTTGTCTTCTTGTTGGCTTTCAGCTTTGGGCAGGTCTGCAGAGTTACTAGGGCTGGACCCAACGCAGCTCACAGATGCTCTGACCCAGAGATCCATGTTCCTCAGGGGAGAGGAGATCCTCACGCCTCTCAATGTTCAGCAGGTACGCACTTTTCAGATCCATGGCTTTGATTCCAACAAGTAACTGTAGTGACTTGTTCAGAGTGTAATGATAACAGAAGTGTTGGATACAGACAAAGCTATTGAACTGTCTCCTAGGAAACAGAAGTAGCATAGTGTTTTGAGAAGAGGTCTAATACAGACTACCTGAGTTTGAGTCTTGGCACTTTCCAATTACCACTTGAATAAATTGGGAAATTTATTCACCGTGCCTCAGTTTCCCTCTGTAAGGATAATTCTCATACCCCATTCATTGCATTCTTGTAACTTATAACTCAACATACAAAGTTGAGCTTGGAAGCCCATTATTTAAAGGAACTCTTGTGTATCCCACTATAAAATCCATAAAGTCAAGTGAGCTCCAGTTTATTCCTTCTCTAAATATCTGTATCTTCCCAGATGGTATTGATTTGCTTAACACTGGGGATCTGGGGGGCCTGTGTCACCTAGAGCTGTGGTCTCCCCCACAGGCAGTTGATAGCAGAGACTCCTTGGCCATGGCACTTTATGCACGCTGCTTCGAGTGGGTGATCAAGAAGATCAATAGCAGGATCAAAGGCAAAGATGACTTCAAATCGATTGGCATCCTTGACATCTTTGGATTTGAAAACTTTGAGGTAGGCTGCCAAAGACTGAGACACATGAATTCTTTTCTGTCCATTTACTGTCTGCTCTTCAACAAGTCTCTTCAAACACACACTGGTGTTTTTCTGCGCCGATTTTTCTTCATCTTTATGGGGAATAGTGAGGATGCTAATGATGCTTATTGAATGGCTTTCCCCCTTAGGTTAATCACTTTGAGCAGTTCAATATTAACTATGCAAATGAGAAGCTTCAGGAATATTTCAACAAGCATATCTTTTCTTTAGAACAACTAGAATATAGCAGGTAAGCACTCAAAAGATCCCTCTTCAAAAACGTTTTTAAAAATCAACTACATTAGATCACTTTGAAGAAATATTTTTATTTAACTTGGCCCTTTTAAATCTTTCTCCAGAGAGGGATTAGTGTGGGAAGATATTGACTGGATAGACAATGGAGAATGCCTGGACTTGATTGAGAAGGTAATGGATGTTGAAGAATGGCTATAGTCCCTAGGGTGTCCAGCTGGGTTGATTCATATTTACAAGAACAAAGAATCTTGTGCGAACACGCACATCAAAGATGTGAATGTTTAGAGCACAATGGGCCATTTGGAAATGTAAATGTAAATGTGCAAGGTGGAATTTAAATACTTGGCTGCCTTAAAACTATTGTCTCATAGAACTCAGTATTTGAGAGTCAACAGTGTGTGAATTGGCTTCACTTGGAAGCAGGAAAGCCTTGCCAACATCAATAGTAGATGTGCCAGTTCTAAAAGTTTTATCCACAAAATTGCAGTGGGCTCCATTTTTCAAAGGATTTACTTAGAATTCAAATTAATTGGTTTTCTTTATAGTGTAGGAATATGAAATTCTCTAAGAAATCACTCTATCATTTTTATATTAACCTCTGACTGATGGAGAGGAGAAAGAGTTCTCAGATAGTTTGAGAGGTACACATTCACCTCTTAATCATTTGACCCTTTTCTTTCCTCTTCTAGAAACTTGGCCTCCTAGCTCTTATCAATGAAGAAAGCCATTTTCCTCAAGCCACAGACAGCACCTTATTGGAGAAGTTACACAATCAGCATGCTGTATGTCAAAATCTGCCTGTTCTTAATTATGTCTGAATAGCAGATCTGTGGATTAAGATTACGTACAAGATGTCTCAGCACTGTTGGCTCAACTTTTCTCACATTTAACTTTTCTCCTCTCTACTTGAAACTCTTCTGTTAGCGGAGCCAAGTTGAAATAAGTCAGGATTGGGATTGGGGCTACTTGTCAGAATATGTCCAAGTGTTTTGTGGATAGAGAACTGAAAATTGTTAGCCTACTCTTAATGACATAGTCAAGAGTTGCATGGATGGTTTTGACAAAGTACATCTTATGTCTTGCCCTACAACTCTGACACGTGGCAAGATTTGATATTGGTTCCACCATCTAGTATTTAATATTATTTGGAAGTCAGAAGAAATCACTGAGTGAAATAAGGCATTACTTTTTTTTTTAATAGAATAACCACTTTTATGTGAAGCCCAGAGTTGCAGTCAACAATTTTGGAGTGAAACACTATGCTGGAGAGGTAACTTCTTACTAAGATACTTAAAATATCTCCCCACTTAGTATATAGAGGAAATCATAGATTCAGAAACTAATCATGCCTCTATTGAAATGATTTATCTTTGTGAGTTTAACATGAATGGAAATGCTTATGACCTGAAGTTATTCTTTTGATCAGTTCTGGTTTTATTTTTTTTTACAACTAGGTGCAGTATGATGTCCGAGGCATCTTGGAGAAGAACAGAGATACCTTTAGAGATGACCTTCTCAACTTGCTAAGAGAAAGCCGGTATGTACGTCATTTTCCTCCACAAAGTCAGTAACAAACAAATTAAAATTTGTGCAATTACCCTAGGAGGTAGCAGGAGATGGCTCAAGTAGTTGGGTCTCTGCTACCCATATGAGAGACTCAGATTGAGTTCTCAGCTCCTGGCTTTTCACCTGGACTGTTTCTGGGAAGTGAACCAGTGGATGGAAGATCTGTCTGTCTCTTTTCCTCTCTCTCTCTGCCTTTCAAATAAAATGAAAAGTAGATAAAAATTAAAATAAATGAAATTTGTATAAATGTATTATAATTATAAAACAAATTACTATTCTGGAAACACCTTGATGTAGTATCTTCTTCCCAGACAATATTTTGCCAGTACAGTGACTCAAGATATAGAATAATTGTAACAGCATTGACTGACTCTTAATGAAGGACTAAAGTGACCCAGAGCCAAGAGTTTGGTACTGTTATTGACCACATTATATTATAAAGATGAGGAAACTGAGGTTTGGTGTGGCTAAGTGACTTGCCCGAGACCCTCAATTGGTAACCAGTGACCTGTAGAGCCTAGTTGATATCAGGTCTGCTTGGCCCAAGATATCAGGCTATTATTCAGCTGACCTGCTTCTTCATGGCAAGCCTGGAGCCATATGCTGAATTAATTTCTGCCTTGGTGTTATAGGAGCCACATATCTCTAGTAAATATAAGGGGTGTCAAAAAAATAAGTGTTAATTTAGCCAGAACTATAAATTTATTACACAGTCATGAATTGTAAATTCACACCATTAAATGAATAGCTAAAACATGCAGAAATTTTTCAAATGATTAGTTTAACTATTTGTGTAGAAAATGTCAGGAACCTTCCCATCTTTAGAAGAATTTGTGAGAAAGCGTTTGGGAAAAAATGCTTATCTGAGAGTTTTCAAATACCTGTGTCCAATATGAATCTGTAACACAAATAAATATTATCTAAAGAAGGAAGTAGTACAACTGTTAAAAAGCTGTAATACTTTTAGAAATGTAAATATCAAGTGGCCAGTCTGTCACTTGGAATTGGGACAAAAAGGAGCCAATCGGAAGTGTCAGTGTAGAAGCTCAGCAGTTGATGTGTGTGGTCTTTGTTGCTTTAACTCTCCTTTGTGAAGATTTACTATTTACAACAATGTCAGTTCATTTTATATTTAGGTGAAGTTTCAGGCCTTTGAAAATCAGGGATGTTTATTTTTTAAAGAAAGATTTTATTTATTTGAGAAGTAGAGTTACAGAGGAAAAGACAGAAAGGTTTTCCATCTGCTGGTTCACTACCCAAATGGCTGCAACAGCTGGAGTTGGGCCGATTAGGAGCCAGGAGCTTCATCTGGGTCTCCCACGCAGGTACAGGGGCCCAAGCACTTGGGCTGTCTTCTATTGCTTTCCCAGGCCATAGCAGAGAGCTGGATGTGAAGAGGAGCAGCCAGGACCCAAACTAGCACCCATACTGGTGCTGGTGCTGCGGGAGGAGGCTTAGCCCACTGTGCCACAGTGCCAGCCTCAAATGAGGGATGTTTTAAACATAACATAACACGTTGCCTGTTGGAGCAGTTGTGTAGTTGTTAGGTTTAAGTTGATGTGTGACTCTTCAGTGGCAGTCTGTTCTAGTGAAAAAAGCAAGGTGGGTGTGCTGGATACCTTTGTTCTAATGGTAAGCGTTCTGGGATGGGAATGAGGAACTGGGCCTTTCTGCCCCAGGTTTCCCTCTGCAGATCCAGGGGCTTGGGCTGTTTGGTCGCTCCCTTCCCTTTCACCTTTGACATCTGTGACCTGTTAGTGCAACCAGAACTTTTCCTGAGAGAGAGCTCAATGCACATTTAGAGAGATTCAAAGAGTGAACATTGACAAGCACCCGAGAACCAAAATGAAAAAGGTTGGAACAAAGTGAGAAGCCGCCAGGAGAAGCACGGGTGCTGTCGCCTTGGGAGTGCAGATACCAGAACAACCTCCCTGCCCTTTCTAGTGACAGTGAAGCAACCCAACCTCCCTGCTTTATAACCCATAATACCTTCCGTGCATGGGAGATAAGAAGTTACTGGGAAGCCTGTTCTTTAGTAATACTGGTAATGAGTGTCATAGAACTCTTTCCTAAGAACTAACAGCAGCATGTAAAATATGCCAGACACTCTGATCTCAGCCTTTTGCATACATTTTCTCATGTCCATCTCATCAGATCCTCAGGGAATACTTCTAAAGTTGTCACCATTTTCCAGATAAAAGAAACTGGAGCCTAGTAAGAGGTGAAGCATCTCACCCTAGGGATGCAGCTGGGAGATGGTGGAGGCAGATTTTGGACCCTGGTCTGCCTCACTCCAGGGTGGTGTCCCGCAGTAGTGCCCTTCTATAGGTTAATTGGTTGGATCTTTGCAACCTCAGGAAATGGGTGAAAGAGGTATCTCACTTCTACAGGCAAGGAAGCTGCAGCTCCAGGGGATCGAGTGGCACCCCAGAAAATGTGGCGCTCCTCAGTGGGGTGCCACCCTTGGATCACTGCCAACCCCATTCTTCTCTGCAAGACTTGGTGCTCTGAAGGCTGGCTCATTTTTTTCAGTGCCTAAAGCTCTTTGGCAGTGGTTGGGTTGAAATTGGAAGCTGTCTTAGCCCTGCCAGGCCTTGGCGTAATACTTCTAATTATCAGTGGGAAAATGCCCCATAATTGCAGTTACCCAGCACGTAATAATCAGGTATGTGAGCCTCACGATCTCCCTGCTGTTCCTTCACACAGATTCGACTTCATCTATGACCTATTTGAACACGTTTCAAGCCGCAACAATCAGGACACCTTGAAATGTGGAAGCAAACATCGGCGGCCCACAGTCAGCTCCCAGTTCAAGGTCAGTCTCTACCGCTGGCTTTGATGAGTTGGTTGTTACTGTGGTTTTAATAATTGAGGGGGCTGGTGCTGTGGTGTAGGTTAAGCCTCTGCTTGCAGTGCTAGCATCTCATATGGGCACTGGTTCAAGTCCCAGTTGCCCCACTTCTGATCCAGCTCCCTGTTAGAGTGCCTGGGAAAGCAATGCAGAATGGCCCAAGTGCGTGGTCCCCTGCACCCACATGGTAGACCTGGAAGAAACGCCTGGCTCCTTGCTTTGGCCTGGCCCAGTCCAGACCATTGTGACCACTTAGGGAGTGAACCAGTGGATGAAAGATTTTCTGTCTCTCTCTCTTTCCTTCTCTGCCTGTATTTCTGCCTTTCAGATAAGTAAGATCTTTAAAAAAAAAAAAATTGAAAAGAGGTGTTGGGTATATGTGAGTTCCATTAGACTATTTAATTTTATTTTCCTTTATCATGCTTTTAAAATAGCAATTTATAAATATGTTTCTCATATGAAACATGTAGATTCTTTTCTTTATTAAATGAGGAATAGCTAATTTTTCCAAGCATTTGAAGTAAAAGTTCTTAAGAAGATATCTTTGGGCTGGCGCCGTGGCTCAATAGGCTAATCTTCCGCCTTGGGCGCCGGCACACCGGGTTCTAGTCCCGGTCGGGGCGCCAGATTCTGTTCCGGTTGCCCCTCTTCCAGGCCAGCTCTCTGCTGTGGCCAGGGAGTGCAGTGGAGGATGGCCCAGGTGCTTGGGCTCTGCACCCCATGGGAGACCAGGAGAAGCACCTGGCTCCTGGCTTCGGATCAGCGTGGTGCGCCGGCCATTGGAGGGTGAACCAACAGCAAAGGAAGACCTTTCTCTCTGTCTCTCTCTCTCACTGTCCACTCTGCCTGTCAAAAAAAAAAAAAAAAAAAAGATATCTTTGCCTGTCTTTGATTACTCCGGTTTGTATTTAATAATGACCATTTGCATATTTAAATACAACCATAAGAATATTCTTATTTGCATTTTAAGATGTAAGCATTTTATGTAGTTTAGAGGTAGGACAAACGAAGACCATTTCCCCAACTTAATTGTTATACTCTCAAGTGGAAAATGTTAACATGAAGAGGAAATGGCAGCATGTAATTCAGCACGTTTTTATGTCTGCCTTTGTGAGGCTGTCCTTGATTTGGTTCTTCAGTGGGCTGCACAGGGCTGGGTTCTGTGTGACACCTGTTGTATGAGTACAAGACAGGGGAGATGAGTCAGGATACGACCAACATGGCAGCAGGTTTAACTCCTGTGGGATGTGATATTCATAGCTACCATTTACTGCATACCTCCCATGTGCCAGTCATTAGGCTAATCACACTTCACATAGTTGTCTTGTTCATTCTTTACACGTAACCCTACAAGTATATATGATGTGCCCGCTTTAGAGAGAAGAAAAGTGAGGTGTAGTAAAGTGGAGATCGCTCAGTCCCTCAGAGGACTGACTCAGGGATTTTACTTGAAACTGGGGTCTCTGTCTCTGAAACCTGTGCTCTTAGTCTTCCAGCGAAGGTGCTCAGTTTTCTTTTTCTAGGTCAGTTTTTCCTGGAGCTGCCTGGGAAGGTTTTGTGCATTTGTGAGACCTGACTTGGACAAGAAGTGGAGGAAACGGGAAGGGCCAGGTGGACTTCCAGGTAGAATGAGGGCAGGAGGAAGACATCTCAGAGACAGAGATGTGAGACCTCCCTCCAGAGGCATCAGCAGATAGGAGTCTTCTGGACAGGACACCAGCCGAGAATTTAGGTTGTTATCAGAATAGGAAGGGCAGACAATGTGAAGAGGCTTTGTCCGCTGAGAAATCCTCAAGATTTCTGAGCAGAGAGTTGTAGTGTTGTAGACAACCTAGTTGTCTTTAGCATCAAAACTGTAAGAAAACAGAGGGAACACAAGTGGATTAAGAGACATGTATGTCAACCAACTACAGTAATTAAACCACACTTGGATTCTGATGCAGAAAAACAAAATGCTTAAAAATTATGAAATCTAGGATGAGCGTGTGGCCTAGGTCACATATGTACTACTACATTGTAGTAACTGGGTTTGAGTCCCAGCTCTGCTTCTGAGTCCAGCCTCCTGCTAATGTGTCTTCTGGGGAGGTAACAGGTAATGGCTCAAGTAATTGGGTTTCTGCCTCCCATGTGAGAGACTTGGATTGAGTTCCCAGCTCCTGGCTTCAACTGACCCAGTGTGCCATTGTGGGCATTTGCGGAATGAGCCAGGCCCTGGGAGCTCTGTCTGCCCATATTTCCTTCTTCCCTCTCCTCTCCCTCTCTTCTCTTCTCTCCCCTGTCCTGTCCTCGCCTCTCCTCTCCCTTTCTGTCCCCTCCCCTCTCCTCTTCTCTCCCCTCCCTTCCCTTCCCCTCTCCTCCCTTACCTCTCCCCTCTCATCCCCTATCCTCTCACCTCCCCTCCGCAGCCCCTCTTATCCTTTCTCATCTCCCTCCCTCATCCTCTTCCCTCCCCTCACCTCCTCTCCACTCTCCTCCCCTCCTTTCTCCTCTCCTCTCCCCTCCACTCCTCTCTCCTCTCCTTTCCTCTTCTCTTCCCCCCTCCTCTCCCCTTGCCTCCTGTCCCTTCCTCTCCTGTTTTTAAATTATGAAATTTGGGGGAGTTGAACATTTTAACATGAAATGTGAGATTCTTGTACATTGTAATTACATAATATTTTAAAGTATTTGACCTTTAATAATGCATGCTGAAATATTGATGGATAAGATAATATGGTATCTGGGATTTGGCTTTCTTTTTTTAAAAAAAGATTTATTTATTTATTTGAAAGGCAGAGTTAAAGAGGCCAGAGGCAGTGAGAGAGGGAGAGGTCTTCCTTCTGCTGGTTCACTGCCCAGATGGCCACAACTGCCAGAGCTGAGCTGATTCGAAGCCAAGAGCCAGGAGCTTCTTCTAGGTCAAGCACATGAGTACAGGGGCCCAGGCATTTGGGCCAACTTCTACTGCTTTCCCAAGCAATAGCAGAGAGCTGGATTGGAAGTGGAGCAGCCAGGACTCAAACTGCCGCCCATATGGGATGCTGGCGCGGCAGGCAGTGGCTTTACCCATTATGCCACAGCACTGGCCCCGGATTTGGTTTTCAATGGGAGATGGGAGTAGTATGCATGGAGACAGAGATCAGGCAGAATGCAATAGCTTTGAGCTGAAGCTGGTGATATAGACTCATTAAATACATTATCTGCTTTGGTGAATAATAATAATAATTTTTAAAAAACCCTTCATAACAAAAATTTTTAAGGAAAATAGTAGTATAGATTGATCTGATGTTTATAACCTGGTGATTAGAAGGCAAGAGTGAGATATTGTGGCTCACAGGACATGAGCATTGGTATTGGCTATTTTGACAGAAATAATGAATTAGGGAAAATAATTACAATAGAAAATCAGATACTTCACAGTTTTTCTGTACAAAACATTGAGATATCCTAGGGTTCCTTTTGCTTTATTGACCAAACATTTTTTGAAATGGCACTATTTCAAAGGAAGAGAAAAATGAGTTTTTATACTGTGAAATAATCTCAGTTACAATGAATTGTAATGTTTCTGCAGTTTTATATTAGGTTGACAAGTAAAAGTGAAAAAACTCTTTACTATTCCTGATTTATATTGTTTTGCTTTTTATTCTTATTTCTAATAAGTACTTTGATGCTGAGAAATTTAAAGAGTGACACACTAAGACTAAATCAACATGTACTTTTTCCTCCCTAATAGGACTCACTGCATTCCTTAATGGCAACGCTAAGCTCTTCTAATCCTTTCTTTGTTCGCTGTATCAAGCCAAACATGCAGAAGGTAAGATTTATGACAGTCCCAGACTGAAATCTCGATTGAGTCTTCCAAGGAGCAGCCTCCTGGGGTGGCTCCGTACAGATGTGGGGTCTCCAAAGTGCTGTCGTAAATGGTTAGAAATGGACAAGACGCTGGTATAACCAGTCCATAAATGAAAAGCTCCCTTTGCCCCTTGAACCTCAGTCTGCCTTTGAGTGATGCTGTTCGGCTTTAAGATCTGTTCGTAAAGGAAACCTTGGGAAGCCTGCCTTTTTTGTATTTTCTTTCTTTCTTTTAACCTTTGGTTTCAAATTCTTGAGGCCGGCTCCAGTGTGATCCAGTGTGTTTCGAGGAAATAGTTGGTGTGGGTTTTTTTTTTACTGTGGTTGATTTCTTTGAGCTTTCTGTTCTATTGCTACATCGTTAAACATCACGCAGAGACTGTAGCGCTGGGTTTTAAATACTTCAGCTAGTTGATCCTAACTCATGAGAAGACACCACAAAGATCATCCTTAGTTTTAATGTCTTGGCTATGTGATTTTAGCTTTTAAATGTTGTTACGTGATCAGAAACAATGTGAATTTTAAAAGGAGATGCTACCTAAACAAAGAAAATGTAGTACTATTAAATACAAGCAGTTGCTGAATCCAAGGCTAAATGTGCTGTTGCCTTTTAAAGTGTTTTTAATGAAATTAAGTTATTTGGATTTGGCAAGCCAGCCTCTCTGGAGCAATCCTGTGGGTGTAGCTGAGAAACCTGATCTGAACTGCTTCTCAGTAGGTTTACATTCTATCTTGATAGCTTTGCTGGTGCCACATGTTATTTTTTTATACTATTGACCAGTTGCCTTTGGCTTCATAGTACGCTGATTCCTTGTTTCTAGTTTAAAGATGTATACTTGTAAGAACCACAATATGGAGTTCTCTGTCTTTCGTAGGAGCAAAATCAGGTATCACTAAGAGTAAACTGTTCAGTTTGTTACCTGACGGTGAAGTGTGATGGTAGGAAGTTGGCATTTGTGTCACATAAAGTGGCTGGGTATTAGGTAGAGGCTCTATAATGACTTTATGTGCGCTGTTCTGGCAGTTGGAAAAGCAACTCCTTTCCTCATCTTTCAAATTTATATTAAAATGTTTCAGAAAATGGCAACATAAATAATACCTGGTGATAAGCAGTATCAGATATTAGTAGTTAGAACATCTTACTGGGCCGGCGCCACGGCTCTCTAGATTATCCTCCACCTGCGGCGCCAGCACCCCGGGTTCTAGTCCTGGTTGGGGCGCCAGATTCTGTCCCGGTTGCTCCTCTTCCAGTCCAGCTCTCTGCTGTCGCCCGGGAGTGCAGTGGAGGATGGCCCAAGTGCTTGGGCCCTGCACCTGCACGGGAGACCAGGAGAAGCACCTGGCTCCTGGCTTTGGATCAGTGCAACACACAGGCAGTATCGGCCACTTGGAGGTTGAACCAACAGAAAAAGAAAGACCTTTCTCTCTGTCTCTCTCTCACACTGTCTAACTCTGCCTGTCCAAAAAAAAAAAAAAAAAATCTTTCTGCATAGTAGTATTTCTTGTAAGCAGGTTTATATTCCACTTGTCATGCCTTGTGTTCCCATGACAATACAGATGGCCGTGATGTCTGTGGTGCACACATGTGTGAGCTCCATCAGCATTCCTCCCAATTTTGGCCACAAGAGAAGTAATATATCCTGTCTTTCCACCTGCAGACACACACAGGACTGGAAGAGGGGCAACCGGGACAGAATCCGGTGCCCCGACCGGGACTAGAACCCGGTGTGCCAGCGCCCAAGGCGGAGGATTAGCCTATGGAGCTGCGGCGGCGGCCTGGTTTCTGCATTTTAAAAAATGCGCCCACTCCCCCTTCTGTTTCCATGTGTGTTGGCTCCTGGCCCCTGACATCTCCTGACTGGAGACATGATAATTACCAACACACTAAAGGCACTAAAGAATGGGCCACAGGAGGCAGAGAAAACATCCTAGTCCTGTTAAAGGCCTCCAGAAGTGAAGGCTCAGAGACTGGAGCCAACTTGTCTGAGAGTAAAGGTGTTGGTGTAATGTGTGTCAAAATGCTGATGGGAACAGAAGAGCAACTTAGGGCTGCTCCAGTAGTGTGCCTGTAGTTCCACTGAAAATACCCAGACTGCTACTGCTGATTATGTTCAATGAAATTCATGTAAGCATCCCTTATTTGGAGCTTTTCACAAATGTCTGTAGTTCCAGGATAGATTCTTCTAGAAATTTCACAGGGAAAAATCTTGCCTTCCCTCTCCCCAGAGATGAGTGTGTCTGGAGCAGGGGAGACAGGTCTCTGTTATCACCCCCATTTTCTTCTCCATTCTGTTTATCAGGAGAACTTGGGAGGTTGCATTTAAGTGTGGGCGTGTGTGTATTTTGTGCATGATTTAAGCACAAGGATCACGGATTTGGGCAGACTCCAGAGAATTGGGGGAGGGGGGCAGGTTTTTTGACCAGAGTTGAGGACGGCAGCCATGAATCTGTAGAAAAATCAGTAGCTGCTTTTGTGCTCTTAGCAGCAAAGGCAAGACTCTCACAGAGGGTCCCCCAAGCCGTAGCCCCCCACCATGGCCTGCAGGACAGGCTGCCCTCCAAGTGTTTGCATCCCATCATCGGCTGCTGGGCCCTAAAGAATCTAGAAATTCTTTGCGTGTCTTTGTTTTATGAGTTACTTGTTAATTTGGGGTTTGTTTTGCTTTTTTTGTTGTTGTTGCTGTTATTTGGGAATTTTGTGTTTAATTTTGAAAAGGTGGTACAGAGGGAAACTGTTATAAATGCAGGACCACACATGTCAGTGCAGCTCTAACAACGCGTGGACTTGTTTTCTCTTTTATAAATGGCCTTTCTCCGAGCTTGGGTGTTGTGTGGAAGGCACTTCACTAGCTCCTTGAAGACTCCTCCTGGTGCTAAGTTATGAAGCCCATAAAAAAGCACCCGCCCTGGCCTCCACAAGCTCTGGAGGGAATCTTCTATCGCGTTTAGGATTTTCAGAGTTCACAAAGGGCAGGCTTCTCTATTAGATGGTTTTTACTCCGGCGACATGGCCTTTTAGCTCTTTTCTGCTGTGATTTGCTTAGGCAGTAGCAGTAGCTGACCCAGAGTGCCCCAGCCAAGCACAGAGAATTTCTGCATCAGAAAAAACCTGCTTGGCCACATCAGGATCTCCCCCCAAGGGCGCCCACAGCCTGTGATCTCTCCCTGCCTGGTATTTTAGCAAATAAATTCTAGTCAGAAAAGTCTCTCATTAACATTCCTCAGAAAAGCCCTCAGGAGGTTCAGGACAGATTTAAGGAGGGAACAGACTGATAAATATCAGCAGGCTCCTCCTAGTGTGAGAACTCCTTGTCTGCAGAGGCCAGGGCCACCTCCTGAAGAATCCATCCAGGCCACCCATCCAGGAGAGCCTGGATGGCTCCCCTCCACGTGTACTGTGTACTGTGTACTGTTTACTGTGGGTGTGGGGAGGACCTGGGTTTGAGGAGGGAAGTGTTAGGAATTCCAGCAGCAGCCTTACCTTTGTTAAATATATAGTTTATTTCTCATTTATTTGAAAGGCAGAGAGATAGCGATTTCCCATCTGCTAGTCCATTCCCCAAATGCCCACAGCAGCAAGGGCTACCAGACCAGTCAGGAGCAAGGAATTCAATCCAGGTCTCCTGTGTGGGATACAGGCACCCAAAACCTTGAGCCATTGCTGTGCCTCCCAGAGTGTGCATCAGCAAGAAGCTGGAATGCAGAGCAGGCCAAGGACTCGAACACGGGGGCTGCGGTACTGGATGCAGGTGCCCTAGTGGTGCTTAACGCAGCACCGAAAGCCCGACCGGCTTCACATTTGAGCCTTGGTATAACACTGCCCTGAAAGATTCCGTCAGGTCTCCTCCAAAAAGGTGAAGACTCAGGTCTCCTTGTTTCTCTGTGGCTGGGGGCTGATAGGGAAGTCACTTAGCAGGGGTAGCCTCTAAAGCAAGAGGAGAGGAGTGATGGGCAGGGTTGTCTGCACTGAAGGAGGCCAGAGATCAGGCCCCAGGGCGGGGAGACTGAGGCTCTATTGAACTTGCAGTCCAATCATATTTTCTGGAAGGTAAGATCTGAAGAAAGAGGATGACCCTAGAGAGACAGGGTTAGCCAAGACCAGTTGAGGGTAGAAGGTTTTGAGTCACCATCTGTCTCCTGCCTTGAGGCACAAGGACACCTAAACCTTGCCATACAAAGGGCTTCTTCAAGGACTCTGGAGGTGACCTGTGTCCCCCTCTTTCATGTGCTACTTTCATATCATGCTAACTCCCTCATGATGACACCTTCCTGACCAGGACCACACAGGAAGTGAGAACTCCAGGAGACACTGGAAACAGGAGCCTTTGGTTTCTACAGGCATGATAATTTGATGAATGGACTTAATGGATGTGAAACTTTTAGTCCAGGGATTCAACTTGGTGTAATCCAGGGGCTAGCAGCCATTCTCTTTCCCTACCCCTTTTTTTCAAACACACATCAAACATTTGTTTTTGTTTTTGTTTTTATTTATTTATTTATTTATTTATTTTGACAGGCAGAGTGGACAGTGAGAGAGAGAGACAGAGAGAAAGGTCTTCCTTTTGCCGTTGGTTCACCCTCCAATGGCCGCTGCGGCCAGCGCGCTGCGGCCGGCACACCACGCTGATCCGATGGCAGGAGCCAGGAGCCAGGTGCTTTTCCTGGTCTCCCATGGGGTGCAGGGCCCAAGCACCTGGGCCATCCTCCACTGCACTCCCTGGCCACAGCAGAGAGCTGGCCTGGAAGAGGGGCAGCCGGGACAGAATCCGGCGCCCCGACCGGGACTAGAACCCGGTGTGCTGGTGCCGCTAGGCGGAGGATTAGCCTAGTGAGCCGCGGCGCCGGCCCAAACATTTGTTTTTAAAAAAGAGACATTTTGATAGTAATGTAGCACATTTTCCACCTTAAATTTTTGGACCTGAGGTCAGTAGTGTGGTACAGCGGGTTAAACAGCAGCCTGTGGTGCCCGACATCTCATGTGTGTACCAGCCAGAGTCCCAGCTGCTCTGCTTCCAATACAGGTTCCTTCTAAGAAAGTGGGAAAGCAGCCAAAGCTTGGGTCCCTGCCACCCATCTGAGAGACCCAAGTTCTAGGTACTTGGCTTTGGCCCAGTCCAGCCCTAGCCATTGTAGCCATCTGGGGAGTGAACCAGTGAATGGAAGACACTCTTTCTCTGTCCGTCTTTCTGTCTCTCTCCTCCCTCTCTGTAACTGTCTTTCAAATAAAATAAATACAATCTTTTTTTTTCTTGACAGGCAGAGTTAGACAGTGAAAGAGAGAGAGAGAGACAGAGAGAAAGGTCTTCCTTTTTCCGTTGGTTCACCCCCTAACAAATGGCCTCTATGGCTGGTGCACTGCGGCTGGCGCACTGTGCCAATCCAAAGCCAGGAGCCAGGTGCTTCCTCCTGGTCTCCTATGTGGGTGCAGGGCCCAAGGACCTGGGCCATCCTCCACTGCACTCCCAGGCCACAGTAGAAGAGCTGGATTGGAAGAGGAGCAACCAGGACAGAATCCGGCACCCCAACTGGGACTAGAACCCGGTGTGCCAGCACCACAGGTAGAGGATTAGCTAAGTGAGCCGCAACACCGGCAATAAAATCTTTTTTTAAAAATTTGGCCCTATTATATTTCTCTCATGTCTTTTTTTTTGCTTCCTTTTATGCATCTCATTTCTCATTAGTCTTCTTGAGATTTTTTTTTTCCAGCAACCTTTTATGTTTCTTTTTGGGCTTTTGCTCTCTAATCCTTTCTTGTTTATAAAAGTATAGAGCTACCCAAGTCCTACTCTGCAGGGGGAATCTTACCCATTTTTGACCCAGATGATAGCACAGTGTCCAGGCAGTTGCATGTGCTTGGTAAATGTTGAATTGCTCAGAAAGGCAGATTATAGAGATGCTTGTGGTAGTGAGCATTCACCTTGTCAACAATAACGACTCATGTACCATCTTTGACCTTTATTGCAACAGGTTTCATCCCAGTTAATTTATTTTATTTTGGACATAGTTTTCGTTTTTGCTCATCCTTGATTTGTATTGTTGGAAGTTACTCTGGAGATACAGTAGTAGTAGCTAAATTTTGTTGTAATATCCTGGCTACGCACCAGCCTTCCCAGGATAACTTGGTACTCTACTCTGCCTGTCTCCCTTGGCTGACCCTTCTCAGACAAGGACCCCTCAGGTTCAAGGCCCTTTGGGAACTGCTAAACAGAGCAGCAGAGACTCAGTCACAAACATTGCTTCCTCTGGGGCTGATGCTTCATCCTCAAATACTCAGATCTCTAAATGAGGCGTTTCCCCTAAGGACTTTGTGATCTGCCGTGATTAGGCCGGGATGCACCATATAACAAAGGTTTAAACTTACAGGTTAAACATTGGGTTTTAACATTCTGATTGAACTTTCTGAAATTAGGGTGCAGTGTTGTGGTATTAAATTGGTTAAGCCGCCACTTGGGATGCCCATATGCCATATCAGTGTGCCAGTTCAAGTCCCTGATGCTCCACGTGTAATCCAGGTCCCTGCTTAATGCACTTGGAAATGCAGTAGATGATGATGATGGCTCAGGTATTTGGGTCTTTGCCATCCTTGTGGGAGGCCCAGATAGAGTTCTGGGCTCCTTTATCCTGATCCAGTGCTGGCTGTTGGGATGCAGTCACTTGAGGAGTGAACTGGCAGATGGAAGATCAATCTCTTTCACTCTGATTTTCAAATAAATAAATAAATAAATCTTGAATAACTTCCTGGAAGTACAGAGCTTTCATTTGGAGGATGCCCTATTTTGCTGAGTCTGACTCCAGTAGAGTAAAATCACCATTGTGTATCTGTCACTGGGGGAGCACACACAGCAGCTGCTGTTCTGGGCCAAAGTGTTTCTTATCACACAGCTCTTGGTTATTTGACAAAAAGTGTGAAACTGAGACCCTTCACCACCGTAAATACACCCTTGGTCACTTTGTTTCCAGGCCTTTCTGCAGATGCTGTAACTTTCTGTCTCAGGGACAGATCTGTTAAGTGTAGTGTTGTAACCTCAGGGACAGGACAGACAGACGAAGTACTTCGCATAGTGTCCATAATTTGCGCAGACGGTAGGGAAAGCAGTGATGAAATTGGCCTGCATGCAGGCATCAGGTTGTGTGGAGATGGCTCCTTGGACCACAGTGAGTCTTAGGCACATCGCAATTGCGGACCTATCCAGATGGGAACATATTTACTTTAAGAGCCAATGAAATGCATCCAGTTTATCCCCTTTCAATGTCACACAAAGGGATCATCCTCTTTGTTGCTAAGTAACCCTTGGAGAGGGAAAATTCACTCCTGACTACACCTGAGGCAGCTTGTTGCTTTTTCTTTTTTAGGGCCTTACTGTTTATGGGAAAGGTTTTATCTGTACTGAATGGTAGCTGCATTTTCACATCTTTCACTCACTGGTCTTCATCCATTTGGGGTTGAAATCAAATGTCAAATACTCATTTCAGTGAGTATGTCAAATATTAATAATGTCCTCATGAAAATATATTTTTTCCTCCAGTAGGCAGCCACCTCAGTGTAATTTATCAAAATTTTCTTTTTTCTTTGTTTTAATCTACTTGAAAGGCAGAGTGAAAGAGAGAGAGAGAGAGAGCGCCTCCATTTGCTGTTCACTCTCCTGAAATGCCCACAACAGCCAGAGCTGGGCCAGGTGGGAAGCCAGGATCCAGGAATTCCATCCTGGGTCTCCCATGTGGATAGCAGGGACCCAAGGACTTGAGCCGTCATCCATTGCCTCCCAGGCACAGTAGCAGAGAGCCGGATCAGAAGTCAAGTATGTGGGTCTCAAATCCGCAGCTTGATAATGGTACATGGCTTTCCCGAGTGGTGGCCCAATCTGCTGCACCATAACACCTGCCTCTATTCCAGAATTTTCATTCAAATGTCAGTATATGATGCTGTACCACCTCAAGGCTGTTGTATGACCTGGGGATTATTCCCCTGTCTTTGAAGCATGTGTACTGACAGTACCTCCAGTATGAGTATTAAATGAAGTCATGTACATATTATTGCATGAAATAATGGAGGTGAGAGAGAAGCCCAACATGTGCCCCTGTGACTTGTTTCTGTTTCCTCCCATTGCCTCCTGGGCTCCTGCACCTGGCCGGCTGGTGATACTCTCCCCATCTTTTTTGTCTTTGTTATTGTTACAGAATAAACATACCTATATCAGTTCTTTTATTTATAGATGTATCCATTTATTTGAAATGCAGTTACAGAGGGAAAGATCTTCTGTCAGTTAACTCCCCAGATGGGCACAACAGTCTAGGCTGGGCTATGCCAAAACTCAGAATCAGAGCAGCTCAGAACTAGAGCAACCAGAAGGGATGCTGACGTTGCAGGTAATGGCCTAACCTGCTGCACCACAATGTTGACCCTAATTCTTAAAATTAATAGTGGGAGCCAGCACTGTGGCACAGCATGTTAAGTCGCCATCTGCAGTACCAGGATACTATATGGGCACCGGTTCAAGTCCCAGCTACTCGTCTTCTGATCCAGCTCCCTGCTAATGTGCCTGGGAAAGCAGCAGAAGATGGCCTAAGTCCTTGGGCCCTTACACCCGCGTGGGAGATCCAGCAGTAGCTCCTGGCTTTGGCCTGGCCCAGCCCCTGCTGTTGGGGCCATTTGGGGAATGAGCCAGCAGATGGAAGATCTCTCTCTGTGGGTCTCCTTCCCTCTCTCTGTAACTCTGCCTTTTAAGCAAATAAATAAATATTTTAAAAAATTAATAGTGGCTAAGTTTTGGCACAATACTTGCCATTTGCAACCCTTGCATCCCATATTAGAGTGCCTGCTTGAGTCCCGCTGCTCTGCTTCTGATCCAGCATCCTATTAATGCATAGCCTTGGAGGCAGCAGATGGTGGCCCACGTATTTGGATCTCTGATACCCATTGAAGAGGCCCAGATGGAGTTCTGGACTTTGGCCTGGCCCACCCCTTGCTATTGCAGGCATTTGGGGAGTGAACCATCAGATGAAAGAACACTGAGGCCAGCGCCCCAGCTCACTAAGCTAATCCTTAGCGCCGGCACCCCGGGTTCTAGTCCCGGTCGGGGCACCGGATTCTGTCCTGGTTGCTCCTCTTCCAGGCCAGCTCTCTGCTGTGGCCCGGGGAAGGCAGTGGAGGATGTGCTTGGGCCCTGCACCCACATGGGAGACCAGGAGAAGCCCCTGGCTCCTGGCTCCTGCCTTCGGATAGGCGCGGTGCGCCAGCCGCAGTGTGCCGGCCACAGCGCACAGGCCATGGCGGCCATTGGAGGGTGAATAAACAGCAAAGGAAGACCTTTCTCTCTGTCTCTCTCTCTCACTGTCCACTCTGCCTGTCAAAAAAAAAAAAAAAAAAAAAAAAAAGCAGAAACCAAAGCAATTAGATATAACCAAATCTCAGCATGGAAATACAAACATGAAAAGATGTAATTTCTTAAGTATTCTGGTGGCTCAAGTATTTTCAAGCAGGCCAAACTTCAAAAACTGCGAGTATTTGGCCAGCGCCGCGGCTCAATAGGCTAATCCTCCACCTCTGGCGCCGGCACACCGGGTTCTAGTCCCAATCGGGGCACCAGATTCTGTCCTGGTTGCTCCTCTTCCAGGCCAGCTCTCTGCTGTGGCCTGGGAGTGCAGTAGAGGATGGCCCAAGTCCTTGGGCCCTGCACCCGCGTGGGAGACCAGGAGAAACACCTGGCTCCTGGCTTCGGATCAGCGGGGTGTGCCGGCCGCAGCAACCATTGGGGGGTGAACCAACGGAAAAGGAAGACCTTTCTCTCTCTCTCTCTCTCTCTCTCTGTCCACTCTGCCTGTCAAAAAAAAAAAGAAAGAATGAATGAAAGATCACTGTGTGTATATGTCTGCCTTTCAGATGGGAAAAAAATTAATAGACTATTGTTTTAGAAAATTTTTTTTTAAAGATGTATTTGTTTATTTGAAAGGCACAGTTACAGAGAAAGAGGGAGAGACAGAGAGAACTCTTCTGTCTCCTGATTTCACTCTTCAAATGACTGCAATGGCCAGAGCTAGGAGCTAGGAGCTTCCTCTGGGTCTCCCTTGTGGGTCACAGGGGTCCAAGCATTTGGGCCACCTTCAGCTGCTTTCCCAAGCTCATTAGCAGGGAGCTGAATCCAAGTGGAAGAGCCCAACACCAACCAGCACTGACATGGGATGCTGGTGTTGCAGGTGGCGGCTGAATCTACTGCACCACAACACCAGACTTGCCCAAGACTCTCAGTTGATAACCAGTGACCTGTAAACCCTAGTTGGTTTCAGGTCTGCTTGGCCCAAGACAGTTTTATACAGTGGACTCTGTAGAGTTGTCCACGTAGCCAGCTCTTCACTGCAGTGAATCTCACAGCCTTAGGGTTGGTCCCATCCCCTTGCAGTCTTATTGGACAGTGCCCATGCAGCACTGACCTGCGCTCATCCTTCCTGTCCTGGGCTTTGGCACTCTCCTGCACCCGTGCACCTGTGCACGTGCAGCACACGTTGCAGCCTCTTCTTTCCACTCTGGAAAATATCTCACGCAGGAGACCTGCAAAAGGGCAGTTTTACCTTTTGATGAACTGTTAGTCAAGGAAACATGGAGGCAACCACTCTTCCCCAGAGAGGGAGCAATCACAGCACACCCCTCCGTGGTCACTTCAGTCCTGTTTACCAGGTTGTCACAGTAACCATTCAGCCGTGCTGCCTGAAAGACCAGGAAAAAAGCCATAGATGAGGCTCAGCAAAATTGAAGAGTGCTGTTCCCAGGATGGATTTTCAAAGGCCACAACTAAGTTGCTCAATTTGGCCCTGGAGCATTATTAAAAAAAAAAAAGTAGATCATCTTTAAAAATCAAGAATCTTTGGGCCTTCAAATGTATTTATGTGTCTGTTGGTGCATGCAAGTTAGTTAGTTTGCTCCTGCAGTCAAAAGTATCCTCAGCAATTACCACGCCAGGCTGGCCTTCCTTTGAGTAGAATCAGGAATGAATTAAGCAGGCACAGCCCAAGACACCACATAAAAGGCCGGGAACACCAGCAAGCCAAAGAAAGCCCGTTTTTGTGTCTGTCAGCTTAGAAGCTCCTAGCGCGGACTGCTAAAGATGCAGCCATTTACGGTGGACAAAAAGTGAAGGGGGAAAAGAAACCCAAGGTACGGTTTTTGTCTCGTTTGTGTGCCTTGCAGTGGTTGTACAAGTTTAAAATTCTGCAGAGAACACACCAGAGCTGAGCAGAGCGTGCTGTTTCTCCGAGCACCCAGTTTTTAGTTTGTAGCAAATGGGTGAGTGCTGATTCTGAGCTCAACGTGTGTGTGCGAGGATGAACTACTAATGCTTCCTGAAAATGAGGAAGGGGGTCCACTCATCATATAAGGCATTGACAAGGCTGTGTGTTTCTGATATAGCATTTGCCTTCCTATGAAAGAATTTGTCATAGTAAGTTGAAAGCGGAAATGAGTGGCGTGCTGTCTTTTATTTGGATTTCTTATCTCAGATTACCTCTTTCAAAGCTTGTACACTGTACTCATACAGCTTTTCTCTGCTTTGTGTTTTATAGGAACTTTTAAAAAAAAATTTGCTCAAGAATAATCTCTTTGTAGATGGCATTGTGAACTGGTTTGTACACTAGTATGGAAATGCGTAGGAGTTGAGTGGCCATCTGTTGAATATTATGTGCTTGTTTCACATAAGCACACCCATGTGGGAATTTTGCAATCAGTCTGGAGAAACCTGAGGAGGCACACTTGGTTGGGATTCTCTTATTCCCCAAAGGAGAGGTCCCCCTAGGAAGAGCTAAAGAAAAGCGCCTGAAATGCTAATCTCTGCCTGGCAGACAGAGGATTCACAGGAATTGCAGTGAGGGGAGGGGGGTGTCTATTCAGTTGCTAAACTTGGCCTTGAAGGGTGTCTGTGTTTTCAGCCTGAAGGTGGCCTTTCATATTAAATTGACTTACTTTTAAAAAGAAATGAATAATAATGTGGCTGGACTGAGCAGGCTTTTGTTGAAACATAAGGTGGCTAAGTGGAAACCAAATATTGGAATGCTTGGTTTGGGCATCTCTTTTTAAAAGTAATGGATCTGATAAAGGAAGGTGGCTGTGCTCCTGAGGACAGGACAAGGTTTTCTGACCCTTCCTGTTTGGTTTGTTTGTTTGTTTGTTTATTTTGACAGGCAGAGTGGACAGTGAGAGAGAGAGACAGAGAGAAAGGTCTTCCTTTTGCCGTTGGTTCACCCTCCAATGGCCGCCGTGGCTGGCGTGCTGCGGCCGGCGCACCACGCTGATCCGAAGCCAGGAGCCAGGTGCTTCTCCTGGTCTCCCACGGGGTGCAGGGCCCAAGTACTTGGGCCATCCTCCACTGCACTCCCGGGCCATAGCAGAGAGCTGGCCTGGAAGAGGGGCAACCGGGACAGAACCGGCGCCCCGACCGGGACTAGAACCCTGTGTGCCGGCGCCCCAAGGCGGAGGATTAGCCTAGTGAGCCGCGGTGCCGGCTTTGTTTGGTTTAAATATGCGGACCTCCCCCACCAGCTGCAGAACTAAGGCTCCAGTGGCAGGACCCAGAAACACCCAAACTTTCCTCTTTCAGACAAAAGCCGTGGCTGTTAAAGGATACGTGTGGGACGATGATGCAATTAGAGCGACCCCAGTCTGCCCTGCTTTCTTCCCACCTGGGAGGTGCCAGCTGCCGACACTGGGTCCTTGGAGGGGGTGGGGGGGCCCCAGGGTGACCCTCCAACTCTGCGTTTCCACTCTGGTTCCACCAATCAGAGTAGTAGCCCCACTGCCGTGTCTGAGCCCCTCCCAGCACCAGCTGTCCGTCTAGCACTTGCAGACAGATTGTTTTTGTCCCCTAGCAGGGGTAACCCTGCATTAGCAGTTCCCCAGGCAGCCCCTCAACTAGTGATTCCTGTTAGTGACTTTGATCTAAAATTCAGGCTGCTCACCCAGCAGCTGTACAAAGAACCCCTTCCCAGATCCCCAGCAGCTGTCCAGCCCCCTGGATGACTTTGGAGCATAGGGCTGGGTTTGAGGCTAGAAACCAGAGAATGGTGTCTGGGGTGGGGATTGCAGGCTAACCCCAGAATTCTGCACTCTTGGGTCTGCCAGGTTTTCTCTGAACTGCACTCCCACCCTGGGTCTAGTTTCCATGTTCCTTTCTCACACCAACCCTTCCTTGATACTAGAAAACATTCTCGAAAGAATAGTGACAAGGATGAAAATATCATCACGATGGCCAACTGGCTTTCGCCTCCACCCCTCCCCAATATGAAGCCAAGATAATTGATTATAAAGCATTTTGAAAATACATGAAATATTTTAAAAAATCACTACTAATCACAATATCCTCACCCAGAGACAGTCTTCTTTACATTTTATAATGTATATACACACACCACTCGCACATTTTTAAAAATGATTTATTTAGTTATTTCTTGAAAGGCAGAGCAGCTGGAGGTAGGAGGTAAGGAAGGGGGGGGCGGGGGGGGGGACTTGTACCTGTTGTTTGACTTCCCATATGGCCACAACAGGTTGATCTAGGCCAGCTTGAAGCCAGGAGCTAGGAACTCCATCCCGATCTCCAACATGGGTGGCAGGCACCCAAGCACTTGGGCCATCTTCTGCTGCTTTCCCAGGCAATCCAGCAGGGAGCTGGATTGGAAGTGGTGAAGCCGGGTCTTGCACTGGCACTGAAATGGGATGCAGGTGTTGCAAGCAGCATCTGAACCTGCTGCACTGCCATGTCGCCCCCCCCCCCCCAAATAAACATCATAGTGTTTCTTAATTTTGGCACTTACTTTTTTTCAACTTATCTTGAAATAGTCCTATGCTTGCTTTCACGGCTATAGAATTCTGTCAATGGCTATGCTTTAAAGTCAAATTTTCTATTACTCATTTAGAAATGCTACTATATTATTCATATGTACAGATGCTGTTTCTTTATAGTAACTTTTAATTTTATTTGCTAAGTCAGAGAATGAACCTTGTCAAGACTTTGGTATATGCATGCACATAAGGCAAATGGCCCTTCCCTGAGGCTAGCAACAAACAGGGGAGATTTTGTAGTGTACATAATGAGGGTTGTGTGGCCTTTATATATAAAGAGTGACTTGAAATCAAGAAAAATGAAAAGAGCTATAAACAAGAAATTTACAAAAGGTGAAATGCAATTTCAAAATAACATGATAATCTCAGGAGTACAAAGAAGTAAAACAAAGTAATGAGATAATTTTGTCAGTGTGAGGATTGATTTTTGTTTGGTTGGTTTTACTTTTACTTTTTGTGTTGCTATTTAATTACACTTCCCAAGCTCTGTGGCTGTTTGAAATTTCTGACTGCTGCAGTCTTTGCTGAGAGGAAGTTTAATCCTGTTTTTAAACTTTTTCTTAACTCTCTAAATACAGATGTACACTCTGAGACACACATTAATAGGGGAGAGGAAAGGGGAGTGAATAGGAACCTGACCGGGCTTCTATCCATGACTGTCTTGAGGCTGCAGTCTCTCCTTGCCCTGCCCTCCTCCTCCCCGCCCCTCTCCCAGGGCCGGGACTCCACTAGCCACCCCTCCTTCCGGGCACCTCTGGGACCAAGCCTCCCCACCCCCACACCGTGCTCCTGACTGGTTCCTCTGGAGGTAGGCATGGCCTCAGGCACTGCCCTCACCTCCTCGCCCGCCTGGCTCCTACACAAGGGCGCACTTCTCACGTTCTGCACTCTGCTCCGGTCGGGTAAGTACCTCTCACGGTGAAACTCTTCCCTTAAGCTCTGGCTGCCTTGATTTGGGAACCTGCTTTTTCTACCCTACTTGTCTAGATTTCCTGGCTCTGTGTTGGTCCGTTTCACCTGTCAGGTATGTCCATCACTTCATTGCCCCTCCTTTCCCTACTGCTGCCACCACTTCTCAGACAGAACCATTTTCTTATTTGCCTGGTGAAGGCAGGGTTTCTCACCAAGGGCACGACTGACATTTTAGACTGGACAGTTGTTATTGGGCTGTGTCCTGTGCGTTGTAGGATGCTTACCAGAACACTGTTGGATGCCAGTACCAGCCCCAGCCCCAAAATGTCTAATTTCCAAAATGTCCCGAGTTGAAGTGCCCGTGCTGATTATGTGTTGGTTTTTATTCTTATTTTTTTAGTGGCTCTTATTGAAAAGAGCATCAGCATGCACATTAGTTATTTATACAGCTTTCACTTTTAACTTTGTGTTTTATCAGAAAGCATATGGTGAATCCAGAAAATAGTGTATCACTGAACACTTTCCAGATGGACTGAGTCCATGAGTTAAGTACCTCAGTCGATCCCTTCCATCATAAGTGGTGTTAAAGAGTTGAAAATGGCGGGGAAGGGCAGCAGGACCCCGGGCGTCCGTGGTGTGGCTGTCCTGCGCTCTACTTTCTCAGAAGAATGGCTGCCCTAGTTTCTGCCACTCCAGAAGGATAAAGCGGCTCATCAAAGTGTTCCCGATGCTTCATTTGTCAGCATTTCAGTAAAAGGAAAGGCCGTTTAGCCTTAGAATTATATTATGATATGCTCAAAGTTTGCCTCTGTGAAATTAAAGTGGCATTGTTAAACATAGTAGAATACTTTCCCCTATCTCCCATGTTTATAGTGGTGCAAAATTCGGTGGTAAACACATCTTTCAGAGAGCAGGTAGTGAGTGAGTGCTTTGAAAAGATCTCTAGATAATCAGGAAAATGGGGTATGTATATGCATGGTCAATTTTGGTAACTGAGATTTCAGCTTTTAATCTGATAAGCATGATTTAAATACGAAATCTTTTAGGCATACCCTGATATTGTTTTCTTATGGGACAACATAAGTTTAACGAAGGTTATTACATAGTAAGTAGAGGACCAAGACAAATTTTGCTGGGTCCAAAGCTTAAGGAGCATATCCCCTGGGATTATCTCAGCCAAACAAAATAGGCATCCCTACTATGTTAATTATGGCTTGACAAATTGCCAGCCAACCTTTTCTTTTTTCTTTCCTCTTTTTTTGTCCTTTCTTTGGCATTGACTCTGAAATGCTGGCCTGCATATTTGATCCACTGATTGCATGACATCGATTCCAGTAAAGCTTGGGCTGGGCGGTTTACATTGGACCACAGGTGCACACACTTGCAGCCCTTGCAGGCTTTTAATCAAAGGCACCTTGCAAATTAGGGAAATGAGGTCCTCTGTGGAGGTGGAAGGACAGGTTGGACCTGGTCATCCCACTTTGATTTCCAGGGCTCTCATCCAGCCTGTCAGTAGTCAGGGCCAGCTCTCGAAGGAAGCGAAAGGTGGAAAAGATGTAAAACTCTGTGTAACTGAACATCTCTTAACCCAGCCATTGCTTGCAGCCCTGTTGCATCAGCAAACGGGCCACTTTGACTCAGTTGCTGGTACTATCTGGGGCGTGCTAGACACATTTCTTGGTTGACACAAGCTCAGGGCTCTGCCAGCATTTAGAGTTAAAGCCTTCCCTTCTCATGCTCAATTTAAAAAAGTTAACTACAACACAATTGCCACTTGTTCTCCATTACTCACCTGGCCTGTTCATAATGCAGCCACTCTGCTTGTTGCAACACGTTGCTATAAAGTATTGAAATGACTTAGAAGGCAGCTTGGAATATAATGAGCCTTCAGCTACTGGCCTGGGTGCACAGGTTTTTTTGTTCTTTGTCCTGGTCATTTTGGTGAATGCTTTCATGCAGTCGCATACCTAAAACACAGATTGTAAGGGTCCAGCATTGTGGCATAGCGATTACAGCCACCACCTACAATACCGGCATCCCATATGGGCTCAGGTTCATGTCCCTGCAGCTCCACTTTCAATCCAGCTCCTTGCTAATGTGCCTGGGAAGGAAGTGGAGGGTGTCCCAAGTCCTTAGGCCCCTGCCACCCACGTGGGAGACCTGAATGCAGTTTCAGACTCTTGGCTTCGGCCTGACCCAGCCTCAACGACCTAGGGAGTAAACCAGCGATGGAGGATCTCTGTTTCTCTTTCTCCCTCTCTCTGTGACCATGCCTTTTAAATAAATAAGTAAATCTGTTTTTGAAAAACAAAAGATTGTGCTCTACTGGCTGGTTGAGAACTAGAAGCTGCCCAGGAATGCAGGACCTAGAGGGGACACTCATCTATGGGAATGGATGAGTAAAGGCTCCATATTTTTTTAAAATATGATTTATTTATTTTGAGAGTCAGAGTTACAGAGAAGGAGAGATAGAAAGAAAGATCTTCCATCTGCTGGGTCCCAGATGGCTCCAATGGCCAGTGCTGGGCCAGGCCAAAGCCCAAAGCCAGGAGTATCATCATAGTCTCCCATGTGGGTAGCAGGGGCCCAGGAAGCTGGGCCATCTTCTGCTGCTTTTCCCAGGCCAAAAGCAGGCAACTGGATCAGAAGTGGAACAGCCAGGACACCAACTGGCACCCATGTGGGATGCCAGCATTGCAGGTGGGGGTTTTACCTGCTACACCACAACGCCGGCTCCTAGACTCCATATATTGAGAGGCTGGGTGCAAAAGTAAAGGAAGGAATGAAGAGATGACCGGGTGACGTGTAAGTCATTTCTGTCCCCATAAATCTCATATCATAGTTCATGAAGCCCAAACGTTGTTGGGTAAAAATGCAGAGAGACCTGGGAGACTTCACCAGCATGTGAGATGTCATCCACAGGTCACCACTGTGGCCTGCTCTCATGGTTTTGACTTGTAATTCACAGAATTAAAGCTCTATCCTATACTTACACCCCTAGTAATTCATTAACCTGGGCCTGTTTTCCACTTATTCCAGGGCTGATGGCCCACAGCTTTCATAATTCCCAAAGAACAAGTTGATTTTGCTGCTGTTTGCCCAGTGAATAAAGCAACTGTCTTTAGACAATAAATCGTTAACAGATTGATAAAGCAAGTTACTCTTTAAATGTTTCTGGAGTGCAGTGATTAGTGACTGCTGTGTAGTTTGAACACGATTTGGCTCCCAAACTCACGCAAATGTTTAAACCACAAAGTCATAAATTGATGGTGCTGAGAGGGTAGAGGCTGAAGCCGCTTATGGGGTTTAGTAGGCGGGCCTTGGGAAGGTCCTTCTGCCACTGGGGATGTGCCCTTGGAAGGCTGCTCTGTGACAGAGTTGGTTTTAGGGCCCGAGTTTCCCTGCTTCCTGGCCACCCTGGGATCGTCACATGCTCTGCGTGAAGTCACCCATTTAAAACAGTTTATTTTTATTTTATTTATTTGAAAAAGTGAAGGGGGGAGGGAGAGGAAAGAGAGAGAGAGAGAGAGAGAGAAAGAGAAAGCAATCTCGCCAGGTCTGGGCCAGGCCCAATCCAGGAGCTGTAACTCCATCCCGATCTCCCACATGGGTGGTGGGGACCCAAGTACTTGAGACATCACTACCCCCTTCCCAGAATGCACATTAGCAGGAAGCTGGAATCAGGAGTGGAGCTGAGACTCAAACCCAGGCACTCCAATCTGGGCCACTAGGCCAAATGGATACAAGGACTAACTGTCAGCATGTCTGTAAAACTTCTCACTCGGACTCTGGCACCCAGTCAGCACTGGTGGTCTTGGTGGCTAATATGTGATGGTTGCTGTATGCATCACAAAGGAAACAAGTGCCAAGGAGCTTTGGTAGAGAATTTGATGCTGACTAGGGCTAGAACAGCAACAGGGGTTTGTTTCCTCTCAGGATTTCTAATCTGAACTCATTTACTGAAGGGTACATCCCCAAGTGAAGTTTGTGAAGGATGTGCCTTTATTTTGGGTACATGCAGGAAAAGATGAGTTTGTAGAAAGAAAGTTTGCACCCTAAAAACTGTTCCTTAAAAATCGGAGGAAGGGGAGGTGAAGTGAGTAAAGAACGTGGACGCATTAGGTTATTCTAAGGACAGATTGGGGCGGGGGACCAGCAGTCCCCATACAGTCTTCTGTTTCCTGTGTCTCAGGATGAGAAGCAAGTGCCCCCTCTCTCTCCCTTCGATTTTCGAGGCAGAAGGAGTCTTCCACTTAGAGTTCTGTTCCACACTCGTTCTCAGGAAGATGCCAGGGTGCTGCAAGCCTCATGCATGCACCCCTGGCTCTGAGGCTGGGAGGGGCCATCCAGGCCGCAGCCTAGATTCACTGTGTGCTTGTGGCACTGAGTCTGGCAGGAGCCCTAAAGATGGGAATAACCTGACCTCCTGTCTCCTAGCAACTCCCAGCTGCTCGGTGCAATATGCCGTGGAGTTTCTAATTTATACTTAACAGATACTGGCTGTGCTCTCCGGCTGGCTAATTTCCCGTTATGAATTACAGGCAACCCCTTTAATACATGACTAAGCAAGAGCAAGGGCTCCTAGGACACTGAGATCCCTGGGATCTCTTCCCACCGGGCCCCGGTTCCTTTTGGAAAGTAGAATTTGCCAAGGAATTGCCAATGCGTTACCACTTAGAGCAGAGAGCGTGGGGGCAGTTTGCAGGTCAAATTCTCCATTTGTCTTTGTTTTCTTTCTTTCTGGTAACTCAGTATTTACTCATGAATAATCATAAATCAGCTAAATATCTGTCATCAAAAAAGGAACTCTCTTCTTAACTGTAGGCAAGGCTTCGGAAAGTTCATGGGAAATTTGCGTTATCTTTTTGCTTCTTTGTTCTGTGAGTTTTTGAAGCCTTCCTGTGTGTTTTCATGTAACGTGGAGGGGTCCTTCCTCCCTGTTTCTCCCTGTGTCTGTGGTGCGATGGGACGGGGCGGGGGTCTCCAGCCTCTTCCAGCTCCGACACGGATCTGATGATACCACACTCCATCTGATACATGATGTCTGTTTGTGAGCTGGTGTTCCGCTCCAGCTTTTCTGAATTGCTGTTTTCATACTTTCTATGACAGCTCAGATTCCTCAAACCTAGTTCGAGGCTTTATTTATTTCTCTGCATTCTATTTCTTTTTCTCTATATCCAAACTTAAAAAACTTTTATTTAAAAACTAAGTGCGGTGAATAACATCCGTGCTGCCGGGAACTGAGGTGGTGCTTGTTGCTGTTCTGCAACCCCCTTGAAGCAAGGACTACGGCGCTCATCCCCCTCTTTTTTATCTTTGCCAGTCAGTCAATTTGGTGTTAGGTCTTACAGTCCGCCTGGCTAAACACCCCAGGTCCCAGGGTGACAAATCTTCCTTCCTGTCTTAGGACGCTGTGGGACAGCTGCAGGTGCAGGTCCCCCACCTCTCACACCTCAGTTCCTGCCTGCCTTTCTCCCGCACAGCACCCCCTGTGCAGGGAGCAGGGGCGTCGCCATAGGGACTGCGTAAGTGACTCAGTGAGTTTCACAGCTCCCTTAGCATTTCAATGAGTGATTCGGGCCTCCTTGCCAACATCTTCGGAGAGGAGCAGCTGCCCTCCTAATTTGTATTTCTCAGCATGATTTTTCTGAGCAGTTCTGAATAGAGGACTGTGACCTGTTTGACAGGGTGGACAGACAAGTAGAACAGTGAGGAACACAGCTCAGCTGAGGTTTAGTTTTAGTGAGATGAAACGCTGCGCTTGCTCCATGAGATACAGCGCAGCAGATCCTGCCCGAAACAGGATTGACAGCTGGGATTTCTGCGAAGGGTTGAACCTTCATCATCTTCACCAGGGCTTTTGGTCTGATTTGGAACAAATCATTAGTCTTTCCTTCCGTTTCCCTCCTTTGCCCACTCACTTTCTCCTCTCCTCTTTCTCTGGGCTTTTCCGAGAGTCTCTTTCAACATATTTTAATTGACTTGCACAGTGTTTTTAACATCTTGATTCAGTAACCCCTAATTTTAAATTTGTGTGACTTGTTCAAATTTAAGCTTTGCTTCTGCGGCCCTTCCTTTCATCCTTCAGCGTGAGCATGAACTTGTTCCATTTCAAACCTGTGGACCCCAGTCCCCTTAAACTCCCTTTAGAAGTTCCAAGTTCCTCATTGACTCACCTTGCTTGGTTCATTGGTGAGCCTTAATTTTTTTCCCCTAATTGCAGCATAGTATGCACATAAGAATGTGAGTGCTCAAATCACTCTTGTTCAGCTTGGTGTGGTCACCAGTGAACACAGGCATAGACCAGCAGTGCAGGTTGCGGGAATGGAGGGGCAGGGCCAGGGCAGCCACCAGCCATCAGCTGTGACCTCTGTAAAACGCCACAACCCTGCAGGCTGCCAGCCTTGTCCCAGATGATGCCCATGCACTCCTGTGTGTCTCGTTCTGAAAGGGTGGAAGGGCAGTAGCAGGAGACGTGCCCTGATTGATTCTAATCCACACGTGGCGCCAGCCTCAGAGGCTACCTCCTCGCTCTGCACAACCCCTGCTCTAAGCCTAACATCAGCCATCCTGTGCTGGCACATAACCTCACCGGGTGATTCCCCCAAAGCACTGGGGGCTCTGTGTTAGCTGCCCCAGCCGCCCCCTCCACAGTTAGCTTCCCTCCGTTTTTCTCCCTTTCTCGGGTGCTCACTGCATTTTCAATGCCACATTCCCAAGACCCCTCGCCATCCCAGGTTGCCTGGGCAAATGCCTGCTGTAGAGGAAGACCCTGCCTCATGACCCTTGGCATGCCTGGGGTCCCTGCTTCTTCTGCATCAGACTGGTCTGAGCTGGGTTTGCACTCAACCCCTACCCTGTGATATCCTCCTAGCTTTGGTGTCCTGCACCTACTCATGTGGGTACTTCCTCCCCTGCCCCACACTGATTTGCTTTCTGGGCCTTTTTGAGGCTCGCAATGTTAATTGCAATGGAGTTTTAAAGCATACACCAACTTCAAAGAATCTTCAGAGACCATGGTCTTACTAAAAGCAAACTCCTTCCTCAGCGGATCCCTCTTTCCCAGGGGTAGCTCCTCCCTTCCTAAGGAGCCCGCTTCCATCCAGACTGTACCAGGGATGTCACCTGCTGCCATCTGCCTCTGGGTACTCCACCAACAGCATTGTAGCTAATTCACGTGTATACGTATTGCATTTAATAAGAAGTATTTGTTTTGGAGGCTCCACAGGGTTGGGGTTTTGCATCAAGGGCATCTGGGAGTCTCTTGGTTTTTCTTTAGGATTGCAAAACAGCTGGGAGATAGCAGCCCTCACATCCTCATACAACTTTGTCACTCAGTTTTCTTCCACACATTTTTGTTTGAATATCTCTTTTGCCCATGGGATGTATCTCTGAAGAGCTTGTCCTCATCAAATAAACATTAATCTTCAAAAGCATTGGGGCTGAGCCCAGAGCACTCTCCTCCTTTTATTCGGAATGAAAATGCTTCCGAGGAGCCAGGCTGCAGGTTTGCCCCACACCATGCTGGTCCTGCTGTGGCTGAGCCCTGCTCTACAGGAAGCTAGGGTAGTGAATGCCTAGGCAAGGTGAATGTGTTCTCAAGGTGAGATGGAATGATACCATCCCCAGGAGAGCTGCCTGAATATAGTTGGTTCCTTTAACCAGGGGTGGCTGGCAGAGCCTACTGGAGAATGAACATATAGATGAAGAGTGGAGGATAAGGTGGAAAGATAAAAATCCACACCTGTTTGCATTTTGTCTTGTGTACCATTTGGAAAGCTTTCAGTAGGGACTGCTTTTCTGAATAGACGTTTTATGCTCAGGACAGTTTTGAGGAAGGATTTAAACAAATACAATTTCCTTATCCTTCAAGCAAGATTTGATGTTAAACAATACAGAAAAAAGTTCTGGGGCACACATTTGGCTTAGCAATCAAGATGCCCACATCTCATATCAGAGTGCCTGAGTTAAAGTCCCATCTCTACTCCTTAGTTCAGCTTTTGTAAGCCCTGGAAGGCAGCAGCTGATAGACAAGCAGTTGGGTCCCTGCCATCCATGTGGGAGTCCTGGATTGAATTCCTGATTCCTTGCTTTGGTCCAACCCAACCCTGGCCATTGCAGACATTTGGGGAGTGGATCAGCAGGCAGGAGCTCTCTCTGTCTGCCTGTCAAATAAAAAATAATAAGTAGAAAAAAAGAAAGAAGTCCAGTGATTTATGCAGAGTTAATAATATTGTAATACAAACATTCCTTAAAGTTAACATCAGTACCTTCTAGAATAATGCGTCTGAAACTGCATTATAAACTTACAAAAAAGCAGAGTTTTGGCTTTATATTGCCAGTTTGTTGTGGACTATGATAAAAATGAGGGAGGCAGTACAGATTCCTAAATGCTTGTTTTCACTTTTGGGGTCTGCCTGATTGTGTACTGACTCTTGTTTCAGGTGGGGTTTTGCTACAGGAAAGAAAAGCACAGAACCTGGGCATAGGTCCAGGTGCTCACTGGCAAACAGTCCTCTCGTATCAGTGGCTTCACAGATTTAATAGAACATCCATCTTTCCAGTTGGCCTTAAAAGAGGTCTCTGAGATTCGATTAAGTTAATGAAAATTCCTGGTCCATGGTAATCCATATTTAAATATGTGGTCCCATTATTTTTGGTTTCATTTTAACTGGGGAAGGAGACCATAGCTTTCCTTTCAGCATTGAAGAGCAATGCCAGCTCCCCTTTCTGCGATGCTGGGGTTCCCTGTTTGTAGGAACACAGTGCTTTCTCTCTTCCCACACAGATGGCAGATGCCAAAACCACAGGTGCCTTATCTCCAGAGGGAGTTGGACTGTGAGATGAGGAGACTGGGACCCACCTGCCCCAGGGTCTCTGAGAAAGCCCTGCCCAGAAGGATCAGAGTGAGGGAGTTTGCAGCCAGAGTGCAAGACAAGGGAGAAGGGAGCCCAGCGGTGGGCAGCGTCCTAAGCACAGGGCCATTGTGAGGCGGGTAGGGAAGTCTCAGCAGCAGGTGCAGGGGGTGTGAGAGGCAGGAAACCGGAAAGAAAAAAGAATGGAAGAAAGAAGCTGTGGAGTAGGTCAGGCTTCTATTCTTAGAACTCAAGGGAGCATTCAGCCAAATGTTCAATACGTGTGGTTTTGCAGACCATTTGTGGGTTTTGGAAACAAGTATGTGACAGGCACAATGGCAGCTACAATTCAAATAAGTAAATGTCCCAGGGACACCAAGAGAAAGGTCTGTTAGCAGATATAACCAGAGCTGTTAGATGTGACCTTTCCAAGCGTTTATTTACCAGTTTTTGGGGAAGAAGCCAGAATGCATGCATCCCCATTTTAGCCCATTCAGTCTATCTTTATCACATATTACCCCAGTATGGCTTGTTTTTCCATCGTTGTCATAGGTCCTGAAGATGCTGCCTTCAACAATTTGTTTAAAAAACAAAACCAACAAGCAAACTTAATGTCCTGGGAATCTCTGGAATTTATAAATAAGGAAAAATAAAATTCACATATGTTACTGGAGAATCACTATCTTGACCTTGAAAGATGTTTCAAAATTTATTTAAAATTAATGGTCATTCTTCATGTTCAGTTCATTTGTTCAGAGTCGTTAGCCTCAGGAGAACTGTTCATGGGCTGTCTTGTTTCTCATCCTTTGCATGAGCATTGTTTTCCATCTTTGAATAAGAAATTATGTTTTGTGAGAAATAATGTTTTAGTCTCTAAATATATAAGCCTTTCATTAAAGTGGTCTGATAGTTTATATAAAACACCTCCCGGTGTCAAGCAAATACAAGTAGAATTCTAATCTTAGCCTCATTCTTCGGCTTTTCAAAGCCTCAAGGAAGAGAAGCACTAGTAACAATACAGTGTGAGCCAGGTCTGTAATTCAGTTTTCCAGTAGCTGTATTTAAAAGAGTAAACAAGTCAATTCCACAAAGCCAGTTCAATACTATGGGTATAGTTTTAACCCAGAATATCCACAACATTATCATTTCAAGTAGTCCATTTCAAAATTATTAATGAGACGTTTCACATTTTTTTTCACACTGAATGTTTGAAATCGGGAATGTAATTACCTTTAGAACCCAGCTCTGTTTGCCCTGGTTCAGTGCCCTGTTTTCCGGGCTTTTGTTCTCTCACTCAGGAATCAGCAAACTTTTCTGTAAGTAGCAAGATAGTAAATAGTTTAGGCTTTGCCAATGTAGCTTGAAAGGGTCGGAGACAATGTGTGGCTTTGTTCCAATAAAACTTTATTTACAAAAACAGGTGGCAAGCCGGATGTGGTGCACAGCCTACAGCTTGCCAATCCTGGCTTTAACTTAACTGTATTATCTCCTTTGGGTTTTAATCCTCAGAAGGAGATTTCTATTTTGGTCTGCAACCAAGGTAGCTATTGTGATGAATTTCATTCAGGATTGCAGAGGAAATATGTAGAGGAAATAAACGCCATTGTTAAGCGGTGAATGCTTGGGAGAGGCAGGAACTCCCTGCACCTCCATTACGTGCACCTTGCAGGAAGAGCAGTGTCCTTAGTGGTTAGAAGTGCTGACTTGGCCATCTCCCCGTCTGGTTTCCAGTCCTGCCTCCCTCCGGCATGAGCTTTGTGACCTTCATTTTAATTAACCTTTCTGTGGTTCAGATGGTGTGCTGGTAATCATACCTGCCTCATAGAGCTGCTAGCATTCAATAAAAGCTAGCAGAGTGCCTGGCACACGGCAAGTGCGTGTTGGAGCTCATTTACTGCCGTTAACGCTGATGCTGGTGGTGTTGCTTGTACCGTCACCACTGGTAGTGTTCCCACTGCTGTTGCCATACATGCACTGGAGAAGACGTGATTCAGCTCTGTCTGCCATCCACAGGTGTTGTTGGCAGCCACTCCCATGGTGTCATTTTAGACTTGGACTTGTCCATAAGGAGAAGCACTCCTGTGTCCTAGGGGAGTCTTAGCAGGATCTGCAGGGATTCTACAAGAAAAGCCTTGGGAGCCTGTTGCTCCTCTGACTTTTTTGAGTACTTTGTTACTGGTCTCAGATCACTCACATTCTTTTGGTCTATATGATGAATACCAACCACACCCTGCCCACCCTTCTGGGTGGTAGAAATAAGCAGATGGCATCCTGTATGTGAAATACGTTGGAATTGTCAGATGCTGTGCAAATGTCAGCCAATAGCGTTTTCCAGGTTGTTGCTTCTCTTTGTCTTCTACCACACAATTTTATCATTGTGGACTGATTTACTTCATTGTCCAGTTATTCTGGTTTCATTGGCTCATTTGTCACAAGCCAGTTGATTACAGTTGCGTAGACTGACATGATTTTTAAGCAACAAAAAACACTACCCAGCACAGAGCTGGAAGGTGGGGTGGGTATGCAGTTTACAGAGGGCTCTGGGTGATCACAGGCATTGGCAATGTGGTGGAGGCCAGAGCCTAGAAGAAACACTGAAAGGTTACTCAGACGCAACAGTTGGAGGGGAAGAACCTGGCTTCAGCTGAGGTGAAGACAGGAAATGAATATTTTAGTCAAGAAACAACTGGAATTATCTATAATTGGATGAAAATGTAGGGTTTGTGTTGGAGTGTATTGCCTGGGAAGGTGGATTGGGTCCCTGTTGTGGGAGCCTTCACTCTGGCGTCTGCGCAGATTTGCAAGCTGGGGTATAATGTGATCTAAGCTGTACCTTGGAGAGGTTTTGTGAGTGTGTGCATGTGCACATATGTGTGTGTGTGTGTGCGTGCACGCTCATGCTTATCCTTCCCCATCAAGTCGTAGAGGTTTGTGGGTTTCTGCAGTGAGCACAGCGGGTCTCAGTGTGACAGTCGGGGTTTCCTGGCTTGGGGTGGTAACTGTACTCAGCCCCAGAGGGGTGTGGCCTGAAGGCTGTACTTGGTGAGAAATTTCCACGCTGTGTAATCTGACCTCCAGTCCTGACTCACAGCTCCACTTCTGCAAGTCATGTACCCTGCGCCTCACCTGTGGGGGTGCCTCTCCTCCGGGGGAAATTAGTTTCTGCCTCTCTTCTCAAAATGTGATGATTAGCAAGTGGCACCAACTGTGTAAAATGCTTAACAGCCTGGAGTGAAATGACTGCTGTAAGTACAAAGAGTCTTTGTTACTAGTTTAATTGGCAGTGTGTTGATTGCCTGCAAGGAAACTGTGTTGCTGCTTTAGTAACCATGCTTTTGAACCCTGTTCCAAGCCTGGTAAACTTCTCCGATGATATTTATTCATTCACTGCTCTTGAGAGTTTGATGTAGCAAAGAGAGCAGATCAAGATTGAGATGGTTTGCAAAGTCCTCTTTGTGAATGAGTCAGAGGCAGGATTGGAAAACTTCGGTAAGATTTACTATCAGTGTCAGGCTGCAAATAATTTATTAGTGCAAGATAACTGATTCTTGGTGAACTCCTACAGAATCTCTAACTTCTTCAAGTTTGAGGAGGGATTATCAAAAGGTAAGGTTTGTTTGTGTTCAAAGTTGAACAGGGTAGAGATATATTCCATAACAGTTATGCAAATGCAAGGATGCCGAATGTAATAAACCCTTTATGTGAGATTAGATGCCCTGTCCCCCACTGCCTCTGTTATATGTTTTTAATCAAAATGAACGACCTTTAGTGGATCTTTTTAATAAATGGCAACTTTTTTGTATTTCTTACGCTGCTGAGGGCTAATCCCCCCATGCCATGGGCTACGTCTTAAGTCCCCAGGCTGCAGACTTCGTGTATGTAACATTTAAAGTATTGCATGTAAAGTAGGATAAGATTCACTGAAAACCATTGTGAGGAAAAGTAGAACTCTTGATTTTTGAATGTCACAGCACTCACTGGGAGCAACAGGCTACCCGTGTGTGGGTGTTGGAGCGGGGTGCTTAAGTCTTACAAGAGAGGGAAAGTGTCTTGAAAAGAAGCTACTAAACTAGGGCAGTGAAACGACGGTTGGTGTAACGCGCAGGCCTTTGTTTGGCTTTCTGTAGCCGTTTGTCTGCTCTGAGGACCTCCGGGGTTGCCCGCTCCAGGGCTCAGTTCCGTGCCACTCTGCATCCTAGGCAGGTGGGATCTCAGGGGAGCTTGCAGCTGCGGGCCCAGGCTCTGGTGTGTTCCATGCAGTTCCCCTGTGGTTGCTCAGTCTCTGCAAGGTTTTTAATTCATATTTTCATTGATTAAAATAATCTCCAGTATATCATGATCATCTACAATCTTTAGACTTTGAATAAATTACCTCCACAGAAGGAGGAAAGTGTTGTGAGACACAGGGTGTCCAGGGGTTCCCAGCTGGATTCATTCCAGGTTCTTGTCCCAGCCTGAGAGATGAATTCAAAGCAGAAACATACAGGTGAGAGCAGGATTTATGTAGAGTGAAGAGACAGCACACATTCAGGAGTGAATGCAGGCAGCCTTCCTCTGTGAGGAGAGAGGGCACCTGCTGCTGCTGCACCCTCCCCTCCCAGGTCAGGTGGGCCCTCCCCTTTATGGGCAGGGGGTGAGTCCCTAATTAAATATAGAAATAGGGTAGAGTTTGGGTAGGGCACACCTGATGATCTCTGGAAGCTTTCGTGGTATCTCCTTGTGTGGATGCATACACGTGATCATCATGGCATCTCCTGCGTGACAAGTGAATCTTAGGTGCATCATGGGAAGTGGGTGTGCCAAGCCTGCACCATGTTAGATTGGCATGGAAAGAGGTGGGATTTTGGCAATGTGAAAAGAGTAAGGGGACTGCTGGTAACCTCTCAGCTCCCTTGTTCACTAGCTTCCTACCTACCCTCTGTCAAAAGGATTCAGACTACCAATAAATTATAACCTGTTTTCAGAAGCACCTGGATGAACTGTCCAGTTGTATTGTGGTATTTATTTTAAAGCAAAAGCAGGCATTATTAAATATGTTGCCACATGTGGGTGGGTCTCAGCACACTGCTAGTGTGTCCCTCTGTCCACTGTTGGGTGTTAACACCTGCTGGAGCAGCCGGGACTTGAACTGGTGCCCATATGGGATGCCAGTGTTGTAGGTGGTGCCCTAAACCACTATACCACAATGTCAGCCCCTAAAATTGTGATTTTTAAATCACCCATATTAGAGCAAGTCAGCCCAACAGGGTGGTCCCTAAGACCCCTTCTAGGGCTAAAATCTTCAGAAAATATCTGTGACCAGACGATAAAGTACCACTGAGAACTCCACAGTATGGAGCATGTGTCTGCCTGAATTGTCTTAATCTTTTCCCTAGAGAAGCTTTTATTTCTTGGAGAGTTATACCCTGTGGGAATATTCCCCAGTTTCATCACATGACACTGAGAAAATGAATTTGTCGCATATATGAGAGGTACAAATTTTCAAGAACACAAAGCTCTTTGAGCCCTACTTTCCTGGTTGATTTAAGCAAATATCAGAACCTGTCTGGATAAGTAATTCCACCTTGCTCCACTGTCGGTTAACTCGTGTGCAAAATGGAATAATGTCACCCATCTAAGCTTCTCCTTGGAGCTTCTGTGTTAAAATGCTGTGTCTAGAAGAACCACTGTGGGTGCCTCACACACTTCAACAACAGAGCAGCCTTTAATCCTGCTAGGCAAGGATTTGAAATTGCTTCACCAGAATTCTTCATTTTAAAGAAATTACCAATATTTAAAAACATTTTCTGGGTTTTATTTTAGACTGAAAAATAACATGTGCTTCTTAAACGAATCGAGGCATTTTAAACAAATGCCTAACTCTAAGAAAAGTCATTCAAGCAGTAAAGCAAAATACAGTATGTGGTAAATGACTATTATTGTTGTTGAGAATGACATTTAGCTTTGAGCTTCCTGCCAGCCAACACAAAAGGGGCAGTACAACTACTCTTTTCTCTTTTACTCACTGTTTATTTTCAGTGCATTTTATCTTGCCTTGATTCCTCTTTGGCAGAGGTGGGGGATAAGCACGTTACAGTGAGTTATGTGGTTGTTGCTCTACAAATTTATAGTTTGACACAGCATGGCACTTCTAGAGAGTTATTTTCCCCCTTCAAACTAGGTTTTTAAAAAAATTGATCTTTGGGACTAGCACTGTGGCACAACTGGTTAAGCCACTGCTTGTGGTGCTGCCAGTATCCCATATGGGCGCCAGTTCATGTTCTAGCTGCTCCACTTCCAATCCAGCTCCCTGCTAATTCACCTGGGAAAGCAGTGAAAGGTGACCCAAGTCCTGCCCCCCCCCCCCCCTGCACTCCCGTAAGACAAGTGAAGGCAGAGGGAAATGTGATTCAGTGGTGGGCCAGCCCCGCCTCCTGAGCCTGCACTGTTCTCTCCAGGAGACACCAGGGTGTGGAGAGGGTCACACCTTAGCATGGGGCCGGGCTTTGGGCTCCACCTGACAGTTTCTCCCTTGGAGTGTGACTTCTGTCTGCGGAGAGCAGAGACAGCACCTTCTCCCTAAAGCTCTGGCTGGCCTTGGCCACCATTGGTGGGCCTGGCTGGGCAGGCCGTATTCTTATCTTGGCCTGAGTTCTTAGCAGGCTTTCTAGGGTGCTTTTTGGGCAATCCTCAGAAATGCTAAAGAGTATTTTTTTTTTAACTTTTATTTAATGAATATAAATTTCCAAAGTACAGCTTATGGATTACAATGGCTTTCCCCCCCATAACGTCCCTCCCACCCGCAACCCTCCCCTTTCCCACTCCCTCTCCCCTTCCATTCACATCAAGATTCATTTTCGATTCTCTTTATATACAGAAGATCAGTTTAGCATACATTAAGTAAAGATTTCAGCAGTTTGGTCCCACACAGAAACATAAAGTGAAAAATACTGTTTGAGTACTGGTTATAGCATTAAATCTCAATGTACAGCACACTAAGGACAAAGATCCTACATGAGGAGTAAGTGCACAGTGACTCCTGTTGTTGACTTAACAAATTGACACTCTTGTTTATGGCCTCAGTAATCACCCTAGGCTCTTGTCATGAGTCGCCAAGGCTATGGAAGCCCCCTGAGTTCACTGACTCTGATCATATTTAGACAAGGCCATGGTCAAAGTGGAAGTTCTCTCCTCCCTTCAGAGAAAGGTACCTCCTTGCTAAAGAGTATTTGAACTACAATGGTGCACAAAAAACTAACTCACTGTTTTCTGGGATTAAATTAGCACAGAGTTAGTGTCCCCTTGCTGTTAGCAGGGGTCACTTTGCTTCTGTTGATGTCCTGCTGCAGTACTGATGCATTAGGGAAGGCCTGGTAACTTTAGGTCAGGCAGTGCATGAATGTGAGTGTTTCTGCCTTGTCCTAGTGAAGCACCACCCCTGGGCTTTGTGTCCCTGATCGTCAGCACCTCTCTTGGCCTTTATTTAAATTTTAATATGCAGGAGGTAAGATTTTTGCAGGCATCTGATTTTTGTGGATAGTAAAGCAGGCTCTTTTGACAATCATTTGCTTTTGTCTGGATGTTCTGAAATCTCACCGCTTCAGACTGTAGACAGAGGTTTTCCATTTTATTTTGGCATGATTAAACTGCCCAAGCTATACTTCCAAACTAAATATATCTCATCTCGTCTCCAGGACACAAACTTCTGGGATTCATCTCTTCTTGTCCATCTGACATGCCTCAGTGTCAGCCTGGTGTTTAATGTGCTCTTTTGAAACACCTGTTTTGATAATATAATTCACATACAATGAAATCGAGTGATTTAAAATGCACCATTCAATGGGTTTTTAAAAGAACATTTATTTTCATCTACTTGAAAGGCAGAGAGAGAGATTGGTCTTCCATCAGTGGTTCACTCCCCAAATGCCCACAACAGTTGGGCCTGGACCAGGCTGAAGCCAGGAGCCCACAACTCCATCGGGGCTTCCCACAGGGGTAGCAGGGACTCAGAAATTTGCATCATCATCTGTTGATTCCTGGTATGCAATGGTGGGATGCTGGACTGGAAGGACAGAGTAGCAGTATGAGATGTGGGTGTCCCAAGGGCTGGCTTAACCTGCACCCCCCCACACCTGAACCAGTGAGTTTTTGTCAATAGTCACACATGTGTGCATCCATCACCACAGTGAGTTGTAGAAAATTTTCATCATCTCAAAAAACTCTCTTACTCTTTAGCTTTCCAGGCCACTTTCCTCTACTTCCCCCAACCCCCCGTTTTCCTCCATTACTTGGATCAGCCCTAAGCAACCACTGATCCACTTTGTTTCTTTATATTTCTGTTACCTGAACATTTCATATGAATGGGGTCATGAAATATATAGTCCTTGATAACTTGCTTCTTTCACTTGCTGTAATGTCAAGGCTTGTCCATATTATAGCATGTATCTTTACTCCATTCCTTATTGTATAGCTGTCCCTGTGGTTGCATCCTTGGATTCAACCAACGAGGGACTGAAAGTATTCAAGGCAAAAAAAATGTTGTTTAACATACACAGACTTTTTTTCCTTGTCGTTATTCCTGGAACAATATAGTATAACCACTCCTGGCATATATCACATAATAACATTGTATTAGGTATTTCAAGTAACCTAAAGATTGTTTAAAGTATAGAGGAGAGTGTTCATGGGTTATATACCAACACTACACCATTTTATTTTTTAAAGATTTATTTATTTGGAAGGCAGGGAGTGAGAGAGAGTGGGCCTTTCCTTTTGCTGGTTCACTCCCTGAAATGCACAGATGAGCCAGCATTAGGCCAGGCTGAAGCCAGGAACCAGGTACTCCATTGGAGTTTTGTATGTGGGTGGCAGGAACCCAAGTACTTGGGCTGTCATCCACTGCTTCCCAGGTGCAGTAGCAGGAAGCTGGATCAGAAGCACAGAGAAGCTGGATTGGAACCAGGTACTCTGATAAGGGATGCAGGCATCCCAGGCGGCAGATTAACCTTCTGCCCCATGACCCCTGACCCAGGTAGCTTATTTTATGTGAGACCCTGGAGCATCAGAGGAGAAGCCTCAGAGAATTCTGAGAGCAATCCTCCAAGATACCCAGGAGCAACTGTGCACCACATTTGTTTATGCATCTGTCAGTTGGTTGCCACTGTAGGTTCCTCCGCAGCAGCTTCTCTCCTAGCCTCTCTGTTCCTCTCTCTTTCACCATCTTCCAATTTAGGATCCGCAGAATCCATTCTGTGTCTGATTTCTTTTACGTGCAAAAATATTATTTATCAGCCGGCGCCGCGGCTCACTAGGCTAATCCTCCGCCTTGCGGCGCTGGCTCACCGGGTTCTAGTCCCGGTCAGGGCGCCGGATTCCATCCTGGTTGCCCCTCTTCCAGGCCAGCTCTCTGCTGTGGCCAGGGTGCAGTGGAGGATGGCCCAAGTGCTTGGGCCCTGCACCCCATGGGAGACCAGGAGAAGCACCTGGCTCCTGCCATCGGATCAGCACAGTGCGCCGGCCGCGGCGGCCATTGGAGGGTAAACCAACGGCAAAGGAAGACCTTTCTCTCTCTCTCTCTCTCTCTCTCTCTCACTTTCCACTCTGCCTGTCAAAAAAAAAAATATTATTTATCAGTGTCTTCAAACACGTATAACTGTATGGGAAGTTTTCCTTTTGTCTGTGTGATGATTTCTGTCTGCTCCATAGCTCCCTGGGATATGCCTATCCCAGTTCTCTGTAGCTGGTGGATATATTCATGTGCATGTCCACAGAGAGAGCAGGGTTTGGGGGGAGGGGGTTGTTGCTTCCATTGTCTCCTTTGTAAAAGTGGTATCTGTATGCTTGTTCTATGGCTCGCTTTTCTCCCTCAGTGAGAAAAAAGGCCCAAAAGGCAATCGTGTGCTTTCATTTGATCTTATTTTTAAGTGGCTGCACAATATTTCCGGGGATGCTTGGTATCAAAATGATCCCGTCGTCCCCTTGGTAAAGGTCTTGCTTGCGGTGCTGTTGCGCAGGGCTGACCTGACCCATCAGCGGAGCTCCCTCTCTGGAACGTGGTGGCCACCCAACTTGAGTCCAGGCGCTGTCCACCTCCCCTGCTCTGTCCCAGACTAGCATGGAACATGCCAGGTTCATTTCCCACCTCAGGCCTTTTGTTGGTGCTATTTTTGCTGCATGGGTGGCTCCTTCCCTTGTTAAATGTATCTCATAAATACAATATTAGGAACATAGTAATTCTTCCCAGAATACCCGCCCTCCCACCCGTCCTTGCAGTGTTTTTTTTTTTTTGACAGGCAGAGTGGACAGTGAGAGAGAGAGAGACAGGGAGAAAGGTCTTCCTTTGCCGTTGGTTCACTCTGCAATGGCCGCCGCGGCCGGCGCGCTGCGGCCGGCGCACCGCGCTGATCCGATGGCAGGAGCCAGGAGCCAGGTGCTTTTCCTGGTCTCCCATGGGGTGCAGGGCCCAAGCACCTGGGCCATCCTCCACTGCACTCCCGGGCCACAGCAGAGAGCTGGCCTGGAAGAGGGGCAACCAGGACAGAATCCGGCGCCCTGACCGGGACTAGAACCCGGTGTGCCGGCGCCGCTAGGTGGAGGATTAGCCTAGTGAGCCGCGGCGCCAGCCTCCTTGCAGTGGTTTAAGAACCCAAACTCTGTTTTGAATCCATACACTTCCATGCTCCCTCAGTGTTTTCTTTTCTCTTGTGTTCCTAGGAACCTAACTTTAATATTTTTTTAATTTTAATATGGGTTAATACTAGGCTCTTCACTGCCAAGGTAGTACTGTTTAGCATGCTTGTCACCTGCTTCAATTTCTATATCCTTAGAAACAAAATCTAGCACCTGCCTTTTTTAGGTCTTTCCTTGTCATGAATCGCAAAGCCTTGCACATAGTAGGTGTTCAGTGAATTTTCAGTAATTGAGTCAATCCCAGATGTCTGTCTATACCTCACCTGGCTTATAGGCTGTTCCTTCCAAAGTCCAATTTAGTTGTCTGCATAAAAACTTGCCCTGTTAGTACCCTGCAGGCAGTCTTTGTTGGGCAGAAGTAAGTTCTGGAAAATGAGCTGCCAGTGGAGCCCGGAGTGCATTAGGGACGTTTTGAAAGGCAAAATACCTTTAAGTCATTCCTTGTCCAGCCTCCAGCTGTGACATCTTTGAAAGTTAAATTCACCAGAAAAGGAAGTTGCCCCGAAAAGAGAAAGCGCCCACGGAAACCCAGCGTCAGCCCCTGGTGATCCTGATGTGATTGCAGGGTGGGTTGCCCAGGGCGACAGTCAGCCTATGGATCCCGCACCCTGGTTAAATTACTGGGAAGGGGTAGGAACACAATGGCAATGGGAGTTTGCAAGCAGCAGCCACTCCCAGCTGCCCTCCTCCCCTCCCCCTCCCTCCCTGGGCTGTATCAAATCCTACAGCCACACCACACTCATTAGTCCGAGAGTGGAAGGGTTGTCATGGTGACCGGGCACTTTTTAAAGCACAGGAATGGTGTTCATTATTGTTCCGTGTCTTGAGCTGTGGGGAAGAGGCCAGTATGACAGTCGTTTTCCATATGCATTTTGGCCCCGGGAGCCCCCGCTGAAGGTGGAATGTCCCTCCGGGAGAGGGAGAAGGGAAGATGGTGAGTGTGCCTGCACTTTGTGAGGCGGGGGCGTTTTGGTAAAATCTCGGAGAATGTTTTCCTAACTTGGGTGCCAGACTGAGGAACTGTGCAGACTTTGTAAACAGAGATTGGAGAAGAGAAGCAAGGGGGGAGGAGTGACAGTCAGCAAGGCTTGAGAAGTGTTTTGGTTTCTAGTCTTGGAGCCTCAGATGATTAAATATTACATTGAGAAGCTTTCTGTGATACGGTGAATTGAGCGAAGTTGAATGTTCTGTGTTCGTTTTTGTTTGCTCCACACTCTTTGCCGGTTGCCGCTGGTCAGATTATATTCCTGAATCAACAGAATAGAAGCTTTGCAGCCAGCCGGCTTCAGAACAGTCACCCCCTCCCCGTCCCCTGTTTTAAATCCAGAGATATACAGTGTAAGAGCCACCAACCCCAATTCTGTCCTCAGGTTTCTATGCTTTTCTTACTCTTCTTTATGATAGTTTAAATAGTCAAGATTGAAAACCAGAGACCCACTGTGCTTTGAGTGTTTGCTCCAATTTGTTATCTGTCCTCACTTAAAATACCATCTCAGTAAAGACAGTTTGACCAAAGTTTTTGTATAGCAAATTAAATATGAGAGAAATTAGAGTGGCAGTGACTTCATCAAGAGGTGTAAGGGAAATTGACGTTGACTTTTTGCTTGTTTTGAAAGTGTGCAGGATAACATGGCTTTAAGCCTAATTTTGTGTTAATGACTGACTACATTTTTAAGGGTCACAAATTAAACCACTCTGCATTTTTTTTTTGTACTTTTTAACAATTACATCTTATGGCACGGTTTTTTGGTCCTTTTATTCACACTTGTGTAGGACACAAAATACAAATTAATTAAAGTGTATGGGTCGTTGGGTTGAGAAAAAGACTCAGGGTCCAGAAAGCCGTAAATGGAAATGACCCACTTTTCTGCTCTGCACTGAAAAACTGTCCTGTCAGCAGGGCGGTTGGCAGCTGAACAGACAAGAGGACTCTCTGCAGAATGCTGAGTCCTGGTGTGATTGCCTTTGTTTGTGTGTTCTTGCATTCTCAATAACTGGGGTATTTGACTAGAAATTGAACAATTTTAAAATCTTTTTCATTTCTGTCTCTCCCTTCTTCTCCCCTCCCATGCCATGTGTGTGTTTGCGACCCTTGCTGGTCACTCCTTCCTATAATTTAAAAGTGTCTTTAAATGCCCTAAAATTGCAGTTTAAAAAGTACGATAAAATGACACCTGTGTGACACTTTAGGTTGTTTAGGAAGCAAGCGGATTTTAAAACAAAGATACATTTGTGATATTTATGAGACGACCAGATATTTGAAACGTGGTTATTAATGTTAAGGAATTATTGGTATCTTTTAAGTTGTCGCGGTATTTTAGCATTAAAATATGGGATACACTGAACTATTTATGAATGAGGTGATGTGACATCGGGGTCTTTCTTCAAAGCACGTAAAAGGAGGCAGTAAGAGCCTGGTGGGTCTGGCATAATAGCCCCGTGGTTGATGGAGAGGTAGGTGAGGGGTCCACAGGGGCTCCTTCCGTCTGAGTTCTCATAAAGTTCTTTTGGGTGCACGCGTGAGCGTTTGTGTGCCTGCCGGCTCAGGCAGTGGTGAGGGAGGCCTTCCTAGGGCTGCCTTCTCTGGCTCTCCCAGCCCAACTGGCCTTCAACTCGTCCACGTTTCAGATGCCGGACCAGTTTGACCAGGCCGTGGTGCTGAACCAGCTGCGTTACTCGGGGATGCTGGAGACAGTGAGGATCCGCAAAGCCGGGTATGCGGTCCGAAGACCCTTCCAGGATTTTTACAAAAGGCAAGAGGGGGCTGAAATAGATCCACTTTCTTTCCCAAGGGGTTGGGGTAAGCAAGGACCCGCAGCAAAAGGTGATGCCATGTGTCTGTGTGATGCAGGTATAAAGTGCTGATGCGGAACCTGGCTCTGCCCGAGGATGTCCGAGGGAAGTGCACAGCTCTCCTGCAGTGCTACGACGCCTCCAACAGCGAGTGGCAGCTGGGGAAGACCAAGGTACCCTGACAGGGAATACCTGCAACCCAGCTGCAGAGGCGGCGGGTGGCGCTCACCAGCTGTTGTGCTCCAGGAATCACTTGTTTTTTTAGCAAACTTGTGTCATCATGCCTACCTTCATCTTTTTCTTCCAAGCAGTTACTGTTTAATGTGACATCCTCAGCTTGGGCAAGAATTAACGTTTCATTGGGAGACATCCTCATTGCTTGCATGAGTGGGTGTGTGTGTTTTGAATGACCCAGTGTTGAAGAATGAGGCAGCCCCCAACCTCTTAAGAAGTGAGCCCCCAGACTCCTCCAACTTGCAACAATTCACATTCTGAGGGTTATCTGTACATAGGCATCGGCCATTGTGTAGGAGACCGGAAGCCAGTCTGAACTGCTGTGAGGTCCCCAAAACTGAGCCCAGGGAGCAAGGAGTAAAATTCCCCCACTGAATTTGCAGCTATGGCAGAAGCCTCTTCACTGTTTGTTCCAGACAGGAGCCGAGCAGCGGGCAGATGGCCTGCACACCAAAGATGAGCCGTGACGTGCATTCGAAGGCATTTCCATGTCGGGGAGCTGCCAGAGAGCTCATTCAGCTTTCTGCTGGTTCTGCACCTGCCTGCACTGTCACTGTCCCATCACAGAATGACTCCCAGCAGAGGCACAGTGGGGGGCTGGCCTTTGAGAACCTACATGTTTTCCACAATGGGGGCTGGTCACCATGCCTTATCTTCTTGCCCTGCACTTAGCAGTGTGATACCACAAAAGGAGTTTGAAGTTCCCTAATGTGTTTTTAAAAGGAATTTCTGTCTTCTTAAAAAAGAGAGTGGGTAAAAGGAAGGGAGAAAGGAAGGGGGAGGGTGGAGAGAAAGAGCGAGATCAGGAGTGAGTACTTCTTCCATTGTGGCTGATGGATGCCTTTAAAGCCACTTTGCTAGAAACAGACATGACCGGCTGACCCCAGAGGAGGGGTTAACTGGCGAGACTTGGAGAGATCACCACTCATAGGGCAGGACAATGGGCAGGGTATTGGGTTAGCCATCTCTTGGTGTGTCTTACATTACTGCAGACTTCATGGTCCAGCAATATACATTGATTATCTTGCTGCATCACAGGGAGTGTGGCTTGGCTGAGTCCTTGGATTGGGGTCTCCCAGCCTACAGTCTTTCTCCCGAGCTTCATTCATTTTAGGACCTCGATACACTTTCCCAAGCTTACTTGGTTGTTCACAGGCTTCAGCTCCTTGTGTTTGTAGGAACGCAGTTCCCGTTTTCTTTCCTAGTGTCAGCCAATGCCTGTTCCCGGAGGCTCCCAGAGTTTCTTGCCAGATTCCCTGATCCCTCACACCTTGTAGCTCACTTTCCTGCCCAGTGGGAGTTGGACAGAGTATCATCACAGCAGTGACATCCCATCAGCGGGGCGTAGTCCCATCCCTTGCTAGAAGTCACAGTTTCCACCCACAGTCAGGAGGAAGCATGTACCACACAGTGTACCTGGTCAGAGCTCAGCCAGGACCCGTTAGTACTGAGAAACTGTAAGAGGTCACACACGCACATCCTCCTTTTATTCACTCAAGGAAAGTTTTCTCCCAAAAAATGGCTCAAGTGGAGCTTATGGGAGTGCAATGTAGTTTGCCCTGTTTGTTTTGTTCATTCAATCAAAAAGGAATTGTATTCTGTATAAACAAATACCCTCTTCTGTCTATCTCAAGGCCTCATGCAAAGATTACTGTGGCTCACCCAGCCATTGGTAGTCTTTTCTGAGCTCCAAAGTGCCATTCCATCCTCACCATCAGTTTACCTTACGGAAACCAGGCGAGGGAGGGCTGGGGATACTGTAGCATGAGGGATACAGAGAAGAGGGCTTCATCCTCAGTTTATTCTGGTACTGGAAGACAAGACACCCACATGCAGCTGAGGAATTAAATCATCTGACATTATCTCTTTGATGAATAATGCTCTAGCCTCTCCAGGAGGGAGATCCCTGTGGATTGAAGTGATCAAGGAAGGACAGGCTTAGTGGCACAGTGAGTAAAGCCATCACTTGCAATACCCACATTCTATGTGGGAGTCTTGGTCACTCTGCTAATGCCCCTGGAAAGCAGTGGATGATGAAGCAAGTGCTTGGGCCCCTGCCATCCACATGGGAGACCAGGATAGAGTTTCCGGCTTCAGCTTGGCCCAGCCCTCGCTGTTGTGGCCATTTGGGAAGTGAACCAGCAGATAGAAGATCTCTGTCTCTATGATGCTCTGCCTTTCAAAAAAACAAATAAATCTTAATTTTAAAAAAGAAGTGATCAGGGAAGTATTTAAGAAAAGGTGATCCTTATGGGGAGGAGCTAAATTTAAAAAAGAATTTAGGCCTTTATTTAGTTGAAAAACACAGGCTGACACAGAAAGTTCCCATCTATTGATGTACTCCCCAAATGCCTGCAGCAGCCAGACGACTAAAGCCAAGAGGAAGGAACTTCTCCAGGCATCCCTCCTGGGTGTCAGAAACCCCACTGTTTAGCCATTGCTCCCGAGTATACATTAGCCAGGAGCTGGAGGCAGGAGTGGAGGCCTCATGCGCTCTGTGGGTGTCTTAACCACTGTGCCAACCACCTGCTCCCAAGTGGAGTTAAATTTTAATTGGTGGAAAGTTGGAAGTGGACATTGGATGGGGAGCTTATCAGTTGGCAGAAACACTAGGAAGTAAATTGCGAACATTAAAGCATTTGAATAGGTGTCCTCTAGACAGCTTTGACCTTTACCAAAGTTTGATTTAATTATTCACAGAATTTGTTTCTGTGAGTGTTGCCACCAGAAAGAAGGCCTTTGCATGTTTGTTTTTTTGTTGTTGTTGTTGTTGTTTTTTTTTTTTTAAGTTTCTAAAGAGACCTTCCATCTGGTGGTTCATTCCTGAAATGCCCACAACAGTCAGATTGGGTCAGGCCAAAACCAGGAGCCTGGAACCCCAGTTGAGTCTCCCAAGTGAGTGACAGGGACTCAAACACTTGGACCAGCATTGACTACCTTCCAAGGCCCATTATCAGGAAGCTGGATTGGAAGTGGAGTAGCCAGGGCTGGAACCATCACTCTACCATAGGACATGGGTGTCCTGAGCAGCAGTCGAGCCCTCCGTACCACAGCACCTGCCCCCGTTTCTCTCTCTTGACCCCTAGGACTACACTGCCAGACCTTTCTTGCTGTTTTGTGACTATCAAGCCTGCAGGACATATTTCTATTTTTATTGAGACATCATTCTACAGGATCAAAGGGAAAGGTGACAAAGAGCCCCATGGATGTGTTCCACCTGGTTGGGCTCTGCCCTGTTCTCAGCTGCCTGTGGAGCCTGGCAGGGACAGACTCGGTGATACCTCTGTTCCTTGTCGCTGGGTCAGGCTGACTTGATCCTGGGCTAGCCCTGGAGGCATGGCAGTGTGACACAGGGCTCCCGGAACCCAGCGTGTTGTTTCATGAATTCAGGGTGGATGTTCCTGAAGAAGCTGGGTCAGGTCTCTGAAAGCATTTTGCTCTGTTCATTTGCCCTTTTGTTAGTGACGGAGAATGTGGATGAGGACACGGGAGAGAAATTCAGCAGGCAGAGCAGAAGAGCGGGGTTTCAGTGGGCGTAAGACGACAGCAGGCATTTCTCTGATTCCAACTCCAGCCAAGTCCTTTAGGTTTTCTGATGCTGGAGGAGACGTTTGCCCTTCATAAATGTTTCTGTTCATTGGTTAATAAATGCACCGGAGTTGACCCTGGTTCCATTAATGTCACCGCCATATTCTTTCTTATAAACACTGACAAGAGCAAAAGCATATGATTAGCATCTTCAATACTTAAAAAAAATAAACTTCAATACTTAAAAATAAAAGGAAGACTCTATAAATACTTCCTTAAAGTCCAGGCTTGACGAGAAGTGCCTCTGCTAGATGATTTGGGCGAGTGCAGAGAGTCCGTGTTTCTGAACAGCTGTAACCATTCCCTGCCCGCAAACAAACCTGATACTGACAGTGTCCGTCTTTTGCGTTAACATTCTGTGTGTATGCTGAAGACACATCTCTCCACACGGCAGCAGAGCAGTCACTGGGACAATAGGAAGAAGATTGTATGGAAGGTTTTCAGTGTCCCACAGGTGTTGAAAAGCCCAGGTCAGGAATAGGTGTGGCTCCCGTGAGTCACAAGGTGGTCAGGCTCTTTATTTGCCTTTTTTTTTTTTTTTTTCCCCAGTGTCAGGAAGGAGACGGGGAAATAGTCTGGAAAGATGGACTATGGGGAGAGCACAGTGCATCACTGTAGGCCAGGATGACTCAGGAGGATTAAATAAAAAATCGTGGAAGAACCAAAATGCCCCATCTTGACCGTTAGTTGAAAAGCATAAAACTATTTGACATTTTTAAATAGGGACTAATTAAACTTATGCACATATCAAATCTGAAATGGCAACATTAAAAGCTGTTTTGATATAAGGAAGGTCTTCATATTTTCATATTTTAGGAATTCTGATTCTTAGAGCCAATCACAGATACCTACCTTAGTTGATAAGTGTAGAATTCAGGTGTTCTTTCTCAGTTACAGGCCAGCAAGTTGCTGCAATTTGTTTAGTCCCAATTTTGGCATGCTTGAGATAGCCAAACTGAGAGGCAGCTGAAATAAATTAATTCTCAGTTCAAACTCAGTTTTCAGAATTACATTCTTATATTTTTTGTCTTTTTTAAAAAAATATTTATTTATTTATCTGAAAGGCAGAGTTACAGAGAGGTAGAGACAGAGAGAGAGAGAGGTCTTCCATCCACTGGTTCACTCCCCACATGGCCGCTATGGCTGGAGCTGGCCCACACAAAGCCAGGAGCCAGGTGTTCTTCCAGGTCTCCCATGTGGGTGCGGGGATCCAAGGATTTGGGCCATCTTCTACTGCTTTCCCAGGCCATAGCAGAGAGCTGGATGGGAAGTGGAACAGGTGGGACTTGAACCGGCACCCATATGGGATCCCGGCACTGCAGGCAGTGGCTTTACCGGCTGTGCCACAGCACTGGCTCCAGAATTACATTCTCAATGTCAGCATTTTTATGTGCAGTTAAATCTTTGAAGCCAGAATGTTCCAGTCACTTAGTAGACATGAAGAAAGGTTTCCACATGATAGCAAGAGAACATTCTAGAAATTTCCTGAGTGCCCTCCCACTGCTGCCTCCCTTCTTTGTCTTTTCTGTATCAATGGAGGACTAGTGCTGTTTGTTCCAGTCTGCATGAGATCAGTGTTTAGAAACTGATAGCAATTTGGCAGTCATTTTTTGCCTATTGAATCTAATAACAACCACGAGACTTGCTTCTTATATATCCTTTTTGTTGCTTTTCCTTTTTGTCCTGTGTCTTTATTGGATTTAATGAACGTATTAGTCCTTAACAGGCTGGACTGTTCTGGAAAGCATGGCCATGTGACTTTGGAGCAAACAGAAGGAGAGGGGGATGGCCAGCACCGCGGCTCACTAGGTTAATCCTCCGCCTTGCAGCACCGGCACACCGGGTTCTAGTCTCGGTCAGGGCACTGGATTCTGTCCCAGTTGCCCCTCTTCCAGGCCAGCTCTCTGCTGTGGCCAAGGAAGTGCAGTGGAGGATGGCCCAAGTACTTGGGCCCTGCACCCCATGGGAGACCAGGATAAGTATCTGGCTCCTGCCATCGGATCAGCACGGTGCGCCGGCCGCAGCGCACCGGCCATGGTGGCCATTGGAGGGTGACCCAACGGCAAAGGAAGACCTTTCTCTGTCTCTATCTCTCACTGTCCACTCTGCCTGTCAAAAAAAAAAAAAAAAAAAAGGCCGGCGCCGCGGCTCACTAGGCTAATCCTCCGCCTAGCGGCGCCGGCACACCGGGTTCTAGTCCCGGTCGGGGCGCCGGATTCTGTCCCGGTTGCCCCTCTTCCAGGCCAGCCCTCTGCTGTGGCCCGGGAGTGCAGTGGAGGATGGCCCAGGTGCTTGGGCCCTGCACCCCATGGGAGACCAGGAAAAGCACCTGGCTCCTGGCTCCTGCAATCGGATCAGCGCGGTGCGCCGGTCGCATCGCGCTGGCCGCGGCGGCCATTGGAGGGTGAACCAACGGCAAAGGAAGACCTTTCTCTCTGTCTCTCTCTCTCTCACTGTCCACTCTGCCTGTCAAAAAAAAAAAAAAAGGAGGAGAGGGGGAAAATCCTTACTCTCAAAAGATCTCTCTGACATAGAGATGTCATCCTCCTCCTGGGCAGGTGTTCCTTCGAGAATCCTTGGAGCAGAAACTGGAGAGACAGCGGGAGGAGGAAGTTACTCACGCAGCCGTGGTGATCCGGGCCCACATCTTGGGCTACTTGGCGCGGTAAGAAGCCTGAGGGGCAGAGGCGTGGAGCTCCCAGAGGAGTGCTCCCCCCACCGACTGACTGCGTGTCTGCAGGGAGGTAGCCAGAGCTGGCTGTGAACAGCAGTCCAGGGTCAGGAGTTCCAAGTCACTATGTGAAAGCCCAGACTAGCTTGACCTGGGCGAAGTGGGAGAGGGTGGACGTCTCCATCAGAGCAGTGACAGTCAAGGACCCTACCGAGGAATTTAAATTGTCCACTGTAGCCTCCTCAGCTCCCAGCTGTTTATTCTGGGGTTCTCATTTTGTCCCCCCAGGCCCATTCTGCTCCTGTTTGCGGAGGGAGGCAGCAGCTTTTCATGTGCATTTTATTTCAAGCTCCACACATTATACCGTTTTCTGCAACACAAAGCCGGCCTGCTGGGATGGGGTAGCGGCTGCTTCATATGAACAGGGGACTATATCAGATCCCTTGGGGTCCTGTTTACCCAACACTTGCTGCCACAAGTGCTCAAAGTCTGCATCTGGATTGTTTGCTTAGCCAGGATAGTGATAGGGCCTTACTGCCCTCTGGTTTGTTGTTATTCTTTTGTTTTTCTTGTGTTTTGTTTTGACCCAAGGGGCTCCCTTGTTCCCTTAAGTCTCCATAATGAGAGTCATTCCAGAACTAGGCCCTGTGCCTTTGTCCTGTCCCTCCAAGCAGACTCATTTGAATAGCCCCAGGCCGGGGACCTCGGCGGCTGAGGCTCTTCCCTCCTCTCCTTTCCTTGGCAGAAAACAGTACAGAAAGGTCCTCGACTGCGTCGTGACCATCCAGAAGAACTGCAGAGCCTGCCTGCTGAGGAGGCGGTTCTTGCACCTGAGACACGCAGCCATCGTTTTCCAGAAGCAGTTCCGAGGCCGGAGCGCCCGTCGAGTTTACCGACAGCTGCTGGCCGCCAAGCGGGAGCAAGAAGAAAAGAGGAAGCGGGAGGCAGAAGAGAGGTATGGGGACCTGCCTTGCCTGCGTGAAACAAAGGAATCCATTCTGGGTTTTGTGCTCCACATCTGCGCGTGCAGCAGTTGTTCCCAGCGGACCTGCACAGCCTCCTGTTGGAAACAAATGGAGACTTCTTGGCTGCGGGAATATGAAATTCCCTGGCAGCACTGAAGACCCAATTCTGTGTGTATTTTTATTCCTGCACAAAATAAGTGGATTGCCCAAGGAAGAGGCTCTGTCCTCTGTGATTTCTAAGCTGCCTTTAGCAAAGCTTTTTTTTTTAAGTTAGATCTCGCCAAAAAGTGGCTCTGGGCTTATTACTGTCAGTTTTTACGTTTCTGTTTCTCTTCTGTTTTTAGAGAAAGAGCACGACGAGAAGCAGAGCTCCGCGCCCAGCAGGTGACTCGCGCAGCAGACAACCTGCCCCCCTCATTTGTCCACTTCCCTCCCAACCTTTAAGAGCTGTGACTCCAGGTTTCAAACCTAAAAATCCCAGAACAACTTGGGAGGAAACGTTTACGGTGTAATTTCTAACCCATTACAAGGGGGGGGTGAAGATTAGTGGGTTTCTTAGGGCTTTAGTGGGAATCACAGAAGTGTGATTCCTCTAAACCAGCGTAACCACTACATTCGTTTGCTTGGGGCTGCCATGACAGAGTACCAGACCTGGTGGATTGAATAGCGGAGCTTGCTTTTCCCCATGGTTCTGGAGGCTGCAGTCCAAGCTCAGGGTTATTAGTAGGTTTGGCCTCTTCCAAGGGCTCTCTTGGCTTGCCGATGGCCATCTTCTCACCCTGTGCCCACACGGTCTTCCCTCTCCATCCTGATCCTTTTTTAAATGCAGACACCAGTCAGATGGGATCAGGACCTGCCCTAACAGCCTCTTTTTAATTTAATGACTTCTTTAACGATCCTGTCTTCAAATAAAGTCGCATCCTGAGGTCCTGGGCTGAGTTTCAGGGGGGACGCACGAGCCTGTGAGAAACCCATTTCATTGTGGCTGCAGAGTGGTGTTGTGCCTCCTGCAGAGTCATCCTCAGACTCCCCTTCTCCCCTCACGTGCAGGAAGAGGAAGCAAGGAAGCAGCAAGAGCTGGTGGCCTTGCAGCAGAGCCAGAAGGAAGCAGAGCTGAGCCAGGAGCTGGAGAAGCAGAAGGAAAACAAGCAGGTGGAGGAGATCCTGCGCCTGGAGAAGGAGATCGAGGACCTGCAACGCATGAAGGAGCAGCAGGAGCTGTCGCTGACCGAGGCCTCCCTGCAGAAGCTACAGCAGCTGCGGGACGAGGAGCTCCGGAGGCTGGAGGACGAGGCCTGCCGCGCGGCCCAGGAGTTCCTCGAGTCCCTCAACTTCGACGAGATCGACGAGTGTGTCCGCAACATCGAGCGCTCCCTGTCCGTGGGCAGTGAGTTCTCGGGCGAGCTCAGTGAGCTGGCCGAGAGCGCGAGCGGCGAGAAGCCCAGCTTCAACTTCAGCCAGCCCTACCCGGAGGAGGAGGTTGACGAGGGCTTTGAGGCCGACGACGACGCCTTCAAGGACTCCCCTAACCCCAGCGAGCACGGCCACTCTGACCAGCGCACCAGCGGCATCCGCACCAGTGACGACTCGTCCGAGGAGGACCCCTACATGAACGACACGGTGGTCCCCACCAGCCCCAGCGCGGACAGCACGGTGCTGCTCGCCCCGTCCGTGCAGGACTCGGTCAGCCTGCACAACTCCTCCAGTGGCGAGTCCACCTACTGCATGCCCCAGAACGCGGGGGACCTGCCCTCCCCAGACGGCGACTACGACTATGATCAGGATGACTACGAGGACGGCGCCATCACCTCCGGTAGCAGCGTGACCTTCTCCAACTCCTGCGGCAGCCAGTGGTCCCCAGACTACCGCTGCTCCGTGGGGACCTACAACAGTTCCGGTGCCTACCGGTTCAGCTCTGAGGGGGCACAGTCCTCGGTGAGTACCTGCGCCACCTGCCCGGGCTGTGTCCACCGTGCAGTGGAAGTGCTGTTGCGTCATCATGGAACTGAGGCGTAACCCTCCACGGCCGACACAGTCGTCCAGTCATGGCCTTAAGATGGTCTCAGCCCCTTCCTAGTTCTGGTTTGCGTTAGCAGATGGAACTCTGATTTGCCTGTGGCACGTGGAACACAAAACCCAGACTTTGGCCTTTGGTTGCGAGAAGTGTCATTTTAGATGGGGCCTTTAGGGTTGCTTTGCTTTGTGCTGGGGAATGAGACACTCCCTACTCTGGAACAAGGTTTCCTGCAGCATGCCGGAGAACTTTCTTTACAGTAGCTTCATAATCCGCACCACATGGTGTTATTTCGTACACTGAGTGTGAGGAGGAAGAATCCTTAGGGTTTAAACACACTCCTTCTGGTTATTTATGGGTTTTCCCCACTTTGGGCCTGCATTAAATGCTCTGTTGACTTGCTGAAACTTGAAAATATTTTTAGCATCGTAATTGAAGGGGGATTAACTCTTGCGTGCATGGTTTGATTAAAATTGCACCCTTTCAGGATGGTAGAATAACCTTCAGATTAAGGTATGTCTCAGGTTTAGGTATCAAGAGTTAGTCTTTTGTAGTTCTGACTTCTCGTGATCACCACGTTCCCCTGTGATGTTGTGAATGGGGAGCGTCGCTTCCTGTGTCCAGTGTTGATGGGTGCCGGTGTCTTCAGTGCTTTCTGTCCTTGTACAGTTTGAAGACAGCGAGGAGGACTTTGACTCCAGGTTTGACACGGACGACGAGCTCTCATACCGACGGGACTCCGTGTACAGCTGTGTCACCCTGCCCTACTTCCACAGCTTTCTGTACATGAAAGGTATGGCTGGCAGCCCCGAGGGCCTGGGTGAGGGGTCCAGCCATGGAACACTGGGGCTCTGTTTTCCCTGAGCTAATTGGCGGGGACTGGGAAGGTCACTCTGCCCATCCCTGACCTGGTGGAAGGCCGTGTGGGTGAGCAGAGCACACCAGGCCCGGTGGGTGGCATGGGTTTGCTGCGCTGAGCGTGGCCTTGACCCCGCCCTGCACTAGTGCAGGTGGCAGCACAAAGCCCCTCTGTCTGCTCTGTCGCCCCCCTCCTGCTCATCCCTGTCTCATGCTTTCTGTCTTCTCTTTCTCGCTCGAATGAACCCTGCATGTGCTGCTCTGCAGGCAGGAGTAAGCACCCGTTTGGATGGTACACAGCAGCTTTCTCACCCTAAACCAGTGACAAGGATAATGAGCAGCTGTAACTGCCACCAGAGTTTGTGTGGAGGTTTTTAGGCAGATTGTCAAAAAGAGGGAACCTTCCTGGTTCTCAGATGGGGAGAGAGTCCAGAGCGTGAGGCGGGGGTGGGTTAGCGGGGACCGGCATCTCCCCGACAGCCCTTTCCCCATCCTGTCTTCCCCCTCCTCCTGTACTCCTTGTCTTCCAGCCATCTTTCATCACTGACCCTGCCCTCCACTTTCTTCTCCAGTGTCCCCTTTCTGCATTCCCTTTTTCTTTTCTTCTTCTCTGCTTGAGATATTTTTCCCAGTTCTTTTTCCCTGCTTCCTCGGGAGCTGGCTGGCTGTGTGCTGATTTCACTTGACTTCTCTCTTCTTTTGTTAGCATCCTTTTTTTTTCCTTGTCTTTCGTCTTTCCTAATTTTTTTGGTTCTTCACTTACATTTTCCTTTTCATTTGATGTCATCTTCTCCATCTGCCTCCACTTCTAAAACAGGAGTCTAGTAAGAACACCATTCGCCTTTCAAATTCTGCCATTTTTTTCTTCTTAAAGATTTTTATTTATTTATTTGAAGGGAAGAATTACAGAGAGAAAGAGATCTTCCATCTGCTGGTTCACTCCCTAAATGACTCTAACTGCCAGGGCTGAGCCAGGCTGAAGCCAGGAGCTAAGAGCTTCCTATGGGTCTCCCACATGGGTGGCAGGGGCCCAAGCACTTGAACCATCTTCCACTGCTTTCCCAGGTGCATTAGCAGGAAGTTAGATTGGAAGTAGAGCAGCTGGAACACAAACCACTGCCCTTAACGCCCATCACAGGCGGTGGCTTAACCCCCTGCATCACAACTCCGAGCCTCAAATGCTTCCATTCTTGCCTCGGGTACCCAAGGGACTTATGAAAAGTCCTGTAGCTTTGGTTTTGGGAAACCCTTCTGTAGCCTGAAGTCACTGGTTGGTATGCACTTTTACAGGAGTGTTGCAATAAAAAAAGATTAAGGGATTCTTACCAAGTGACATAGCCAGCATTGGAATACTTGTCCAAGGGGAAACACAGTCATAAAAAGTCAGAACTATAAGGGATGGCATTGCGGTACGGCAGATTAAGCTGCCACTTGTGACACCAGCATCTGTATCTGAGTGCCAGTTCAGATGTTCTGAAAGCTACTCTTGCTTTCAGTCCAGCTCCCTGTCAATGTGCCTGGGAAAGCAATGGCTGATAGTCCTTGGTACTGGGCCTTTGCCACCCGTATGGGAGACCTGGGTGGAGTTCTTGGCCCCTGGCTTTGGCCTGGCCCAGCCCTGGCTGTTGAGAAGTGAACCAGAAGATTTGAGAAGTGAACCAGAAAATCTCTGGGAAACATCTCTGGAGCTCATGCCCTCTCTCTGCCTTTCAAATAAAGTGGAAAAAAAAATAAGAGAAAATCGATCACTGGCTTATATTTTAGGAGTATAAATGAGTTTTTACCAGCCTAATAGCCTACTAAAGATGCTTGCAATTAGGAAATTAATGGCATTGAACAAATTCTCAAAATTAAGAAGTATTAAGAGAGCCACCCATAATTCAGAGAGAGGCCTGGGAGTGAGTGCTGTTATTAACCAAAGAGTAGCAGACTAAATTGCCTATCAGTGAAGGCTGCCGTGAGTTCTGTTCTAATCTTTGAAACAGGAATAGGCTGTATCACTTAAAGATGATATATTAGTAAAGTAATTTTGTGCTAGAATTTTCCTCTGAGCTTGTTTTGAGAAACCCAGTGTAAAGTCACAAATCAGAAAAATAACTGTGTTTCATTCTGGTAGTCCTTGGCAAATTGGCTGTTTGTTATGGAAGAGCTCCAGAGCTTGGCCTGTTCACAAAAGATGTCTCAGCTCCGTGAACAGGGAGTGTGTTAGGTATAAGAAACAAGAATGTCAAGTTGAACAAAGCAGGTGCACTGTCCTTCCATTGCAAGCTAAACACAAACCAGAGGTGTTGTTGCTTCATTTTTTCCGATGTAAGGCTTAGGTCTATAATCAGTGATGCAGTCACTAAAGAAATTACCCAAAAAGGTCTATTTGAAATTTATTTTCCAATCTATAAAAAGAAATTATATTTACTTGAAATATGTTTAAATGCTGTCATATTTATTATTAGTTGATTTAAAAAAAACCCATGTGGACAATTTTATAAGAAGCTATTAAAGTAGAGTATTTTCTCTGCTGTATTAAATGATACAGATTTGGGTCTCCTTGGGGAATCTAGAATACAAAGGTATATGTTTCTGGAGAATATAGAAATTTTTTTAACCTATGAAAGTTGACATCTGTATATGCGTATTTCTCTCAACCAAAAGCAGTTTTCGACTAGATGAATTATAGTTAAGTTTTGTCCTTTCTTTTTAAGTCCAATGATTCAGTGTTGGGCTCCTCTGTCTCTTTCGTAGTCTCAGTCTGTTGCTTTATGTGGTGCCCTCTATATCCATTGCTTCTGCCTCCATGGCTTCAACCAACAACCATCAGAAATCCTGAGGAAGAAAATGTGTCTTTGCTAAACATGTATACATTTATTTCCTTGTCGTTATTTTCTAGACAATATAGTATAACAACTATTTACATAGCATTTCTATTGGGTATCTCATGTAATCTAGAGATGATATAAAGTACACAGAAAAATGTGTATATTTTATTTGCAAATATTATGCCATTTTATACTAGGGACTTGAGCTTCTATTGATTAAAAAAATGTACTCATTCATTCATTTACTTATTCACTTATTTATTTGAAAGGCAGAGTGACAGAGAGAGAGGGAGGGAGGGAGGGAGGGAGAGATATCTTCCATCCATTGATTCATTCCACAAAATGTTGCAACAACCAGAGCTGGGCCAGGCTGAAGCCAGGATCCTGGAACTCCCATCTGAGTCTCCCGTGTGGGTGACGGGGCCCAAGTGCTTGGGTCATCATCTGCTGCCTTCCTAAACACATCACAAAGAAGTTGTATAGGATGTGGAGTAGCTGGGACTCAAACCAACACTGATATGGGTTGAGAATGTCCCAGGCAATGGCTTAACCAACTGCATTACTGTGCCTGCCCCTCTGTGGATTTTTTTTGTAATCCATAGAAGCCCTGGAACCAATCCCCTCTAGATACTGAGGGTCAACTGTTACTATTTAAAGAACAGTTGGGTGATGACGCTTTTCTTTGAAAATATATGTTTATCCAAAAAGCTGTATTTTCTTTTCCTATCTAAGTTGAGTTTTATTACTAAACTCTGGAATCACTGATGATTTTGTTCCAACAGTAACCAAATGAGAAAATAAATGTGTAAGCTTAGGACCCCACTTAAAAATAATACCATCTCCGGGGCATTTGGAGGTATGCACGACCTGCCCACGTGGAAATGGTTCGCTCCTGGGTTTGGAGAGTCGGCCTGTTACTGGCCTTTCTGTGAGCTCCTCTCAGAGATTTCTCAGCTCTTTGAATAAGAGTTGCTTTGAAGATAAGGAAGGGATGACACTCCTGGGCAGCTCAGCTGAGCTGTTGTAGTCTCTGTCCAGTGCACCTGGGACCCAAGGCTTCTGAGTGCATGTCAGCTGGGCAGGGTTGAAGACAGGAGAAACCTAAGACCAGCTACAGGGTGGTGCTGTGGCGTATTAAGCTAAGCCTCCGCCTTTGGCACTGGGTGCCAGTTTGAGTCCCAGCTGCTCCACTTCCAATACAGCTCCCATGGCCTGGGAAAGCGGTGAAAGGTAACCCAGGTGCTTGGATCCCTGTACTCAGAAGCTCCTGGATCCTGGATCACCCCAGCTCCAGCAGTTGCAGCCATCTGAGGAGTGAACCAGCTGGTAGAAGACCTCTCTCTCTGTAACTCTGCCTATCAAATAAATAAACAAATCCTAAAAAAAAAAAAAACCCGCTACACATACTGTTGTACCTGATTCCAGTGACTTTCCTTGCGCTCCAGGTGGCTTAATGAACTCGTGGAAGCGCCGCTGGTGCGTCCTGAAGGATGAAACGTTCCTGTGGTTCCGCTCCAAGCAGGAGGCCCTCAAGCAAGGCTGGCTGCACAAAAAGGGCGGAGGCTCCTCCACGCTGTCCCGGAGAAACTGGAAGAAGCGTTGGTTCGTCCTCCGTCAGTCCAAGCTGATGTACTTCGAGAACGACAGCGAGGAGAAGCTCAAGGGAACCGTGGACGTCCGCACGGCCAAGTACGTTGACAAAGCCCAGGTGCAGGCTTGCGGGGTGGTGGTCTGGGCTGCAGGATTCCACGGCTCTGTGGTGCACCTTCCTGCAGCAATGCCTGCAGGAGGTATTCAGCGAGTCCTAAGAATGCACCTCAGTGAACTGCATGATTAGGAAACTGGGAAGCAGGATTGATCTGTGAACAATTTGCTCCAACATGTGGCTCTCATTGTGAGGATGGACTAGCCATTGGGAATGTAATAGTGTGTGTCAAGAGGAGGATGTGCACAGAGAACAATCAATGGGGAATCCTGTGTAGCACTTTCAATTCTTCCTCAGTCCTATGGACAAATTAGCTACATTGGGAGCAGACTGACTGGCCTTCCACCTGTATTGATTACTCCAGCCATCCTGTTCCCAGCAACGAGGGGAACAGAGCCCATCTTTGAGTCCCACACAACTCCCTTGTATGCCACCCCCATATAGAGCCAAAGCTTTGGCCTATCCAGGGCCTATTAGTTTTGTTTAAAAGTTTTAAGTATTGTCAGAAAATTGCTGAGGTTAGAGACAGCTGGTTTTCTTGGGTAACTGGATACTGAGCATACAAACTTATTTTGGGATAACCTGTAGCCATGTTCCACTCAAAATGGAACAACCACAAATATTTAGAAGGCTGGTGAAATAAGCTTTGAGAGATCAAATTAACTCCCCAAGTCATGCGACTTGGAAAGAAAATAGTGTTTCTCATCAGGCAGCATCAGCAACTTTGGAAAATTATTCAGTGGAAAGTTAAATGAGGAGAGAAAATGCATTTTTGTGCTTGACTTTATAAGGATGGATCATGAAATGCCCATAGCAGAATCCTGGATTTTTCTAGGTTGCCTTGGTAGGGTACATAAGAAGGGAGAGTACGTTTGTGGGAATTTGAGTCTGAATTCTGCAGCAACAGGTGTGGCCCAGCTATGTTATCTCCCACTGTCTTCTCTGAGCCCTGCCTGTCTATTCATGCTGTGGAACGGGTGCACAAATGCCAGGAGGCTGAGAGAGAATTGCGTGGTGATGAATTTCACCAGAGGGAACTGATGTACAGTGAGCCCTCCTTCTCCGTGGCTTCCACCTCCATGGGTGGGAAATCTGTGGGAGAAAAAGTCATGTCTGCAGTGGCCAGTTGCAGACTTTCTATTCATGTCCTCATTCCTTAGCCAGTAGGGTTACAAAACAGCGGTTTATATAGCACCTACATTATGTTAAGTGTTATAAATAATCAGGAGATGATTTAACATGTGCAGGAGGGTGAAAGGAGGTATGTGGTTAAATAGAAATACTATGATGCTTTGTGTAAAAGACTAACATGCACCTGCAAATCCACAGAGGTCCCAGAACTGTGGTCCTGCAGATACTAAGGGGTGCCTCTCTCGTCTGTGGCAGTTTGCTCTGGGCTGCTTAATGAAGCTGTCTTCTCCCAGTGCTTTGTCAGAATTAGTTAACACTGAGTGTTAGCTCTGCAGGCACACCTCTCACAGTCTAGAGAGCATGGTCAAGGTTTCTCCACATTCAGATTTTTTTTCATTTTATGTTTTGAAATCTGTTACTCATCTACCAGAAAAGTAGAAGCCTATAAGGCTACCCATGTACTCATTACCCAGCTGTCAGTGGTATCCACTCTGCATGGCCAAGAGCCCTCCATCTGCAGCTTCCTCCACCCTGCTCCCCCACCCCTAACCAGTTACATTCTTTTTATTTACTTACTTACTTATTTATTTAAAGTTTCTTTGTTTGAAAGGCAGAGTAACAGAGAGAGGGAGGGAGAGAGACAGAGATACCTTCCTTCCATTGGTTCACTCCCCAGATGCCCACAACAGCCAGGGCTAGGCCAGAAGCTCCATCTTGGTCTCAGACTTGGATGGTAGGACCCCAAATACTTGGGCCATCATCTGCTGCCTCCCTAGGGTATTAGCCGAAAGTTGGATTAGAAGTAAGGCAGATTCGATCCCAGGCTCTTCAATAGGGGATACAGGCATCCCAAGTGGTGGCTTAATGCGCTGTGCCACAACACCTGTCCCCCATTACACTGTGTGAAAGCCAATCCCAAACATATCATTTCATCCGTAAATATTTTAGTATACATTTGAGTACATTATCATAATACCATGACAACATTTGCAAAAAGCAATATTATCTCCTAATATTCTAACTCCAGGCATTGTTCAGATTTCCCCAGTTGTTAGCATAGGTTTGTTTGGTCTTACAGTTTCTTTCTTCAAGTCAGAATCCACATAAGGTCTAGACTTTGTCTAAACCTAAGCCTCCCTTAATTTATACATCTTCCCTCCATCTTCTCTTGCTGTCTATAATTGAAGAATCAGCTGCATTACCCTGCAGTTTCCAGCATTCCCTGATTGCATATCTGTGCATTGTTCTACCTGTTCCTCCTTCTCATTTGCATCCTGTGAATTGGTAGTTGGAGCAAAAGGACGATCATTCAGGTTTTCTTTCTCCATGAGAGGCTCTCATTAGTGGTGCCCATTTCTCTCTTTTCTCCCTGTTTTTTAAAAATGTATTTGAGAGACAGGCAGAGAGCTCCCCTCCGCTGGTGGTGTAAGCAGTGTGAGAGCGAGATCACGGTTGTGTTGAGGCCCTGACAGCAAAGCCTGCCCCTCCCAGTGAGCCCCTGAAGGAAGTCACGCTGCAGAGACACCAGCCCAGGCCACTGGACACTCAGGCTGGTCATTTGCAATGAACAGGACTTTCTCTGGCTCATAGTTCTAGAGGCAGGAAAGTCTGAGATCACGTAGATGTAACTGGCCAGGGCGTTCCTTCCGTGTCATCCAGAGACAGAAGGGCAAGAGTGAGCCAGACGTGCGAGGTGCAGCTTCAAGTCCTTTTCTAACCAGCACCAATCCATTCATGAAGACAAAGCCCTCGGGACCTAATCGCTTGTTACAGATACTACCTTCCAAACTGTGTTGCTTTGGGGATTAAGTTTGCAGCACGTCACCTTGGGAGACTAGGGGAAAGAGAACACATCGAACCGTAGCAGCTGAAACGAATTTGGGAAAGAACTCGCCCCAGACTGTGTTGCCTCCATTGTACATCAGAGAAGGAACTAATGGAAGTTGCATGCAGGAGTAGGGGCTGCTGCCCCAGAGTTTGCAGGGGGAGGGGAGATGTGCAGTATGAGAGGCCCTTCCCTAGAGAAGTCAAGGGAGAGCCTGCCTCTGGCCACACCACCATTCCACTTAGAAGCACAGAGGAGCCTGGCTCCCCCTGGAGGTCACAGCAGTCTTCCCTCATTTTTATTTTTATTTGAGATACAGACAACCCCAATCCAATGGTTTATCCTTTATTGCAGGCAAAGCCATGGCTGGGGCAGGCCAAAGCTGGGAGCAGAGAACTCAGTTCAGGTCTCCCATGTGGGTAGCAGGGGCCCAACTACTTGAGCCATCACTTGCTGCCTTCCAGGTTTTGCATTAGCAGGGAACTGGAATTGGGAGTGGACCCGAGACTCAAACCCAACCAGAAGCTTAACCATTAATCCAGAAGCCTATCCCTTCCATTATTTTCTTTAAAAAAAAAGATTTACAGAGAGATCTTCCATCCACTGATTCACTCCCCCAGTGGCCACAATGGGCTGGTCCGAAACCAAGAGCCAGGAGCTTATTCAGGTCTCCCACGTGGGTACAGGGGCCCAAGCACTTGGGCCATCTTCTGCTGCTTTCCCAGGTGCATTAGCAGGGAGCTGGATTGGAATTAGAGCAGCTGGGACATGAACCGGTGCCTGTATGGGATGTTGGCACTGTGGGTGGAGGCTTTACCCACTATACCACAGCACTGGCCCCTGCTTCCATCATTTTTAAAATTGAAAAAAAAAAGAAAGAAAAAACAAGACTGAGTGAGGGAAGCACTGTAGTCTTCTGTGATCTGTGATTTCACTTTCTGCAGTTTTAGTTCCCTACAGGCTGAAAATACAGAGAATTGTGTGTGTGTATGTGTGTGTGTGTGTGTGACAGAAAGACTCCATTCATACAACTTTTATTGCAGTGTATTGTTACAATTGTTCTATTTTATTATTTATGTTGTTAACCTTTTACTATGCCTAATTTATAGGTTGAATTTTGTAAGTATGTAAATATGTATATATATCATAAGTATATATGTGTATATATCATAAGTATATATATATATATTCCATCTGAAATCTGAAGTACTCCCAAATCAAACTTTTTGAGCACAGGCATGATACTACAATTGGAAAATTCCACACTTGCCCTCATGTGACAGATCACAGTCCAAGCATAGCCACACCAGAAATACCATATGAAATCATCTTCAGGCTCTGCATATAAGGTGTCTATTAAATACAAATGAAGCTCATGTCTAGACTTGGATTCCATCCCCATGTTACCTTATTGTCTATATTCAGATATTCCAAAATTAAAAAAAAAATTCAGAATCCAGGACACTTCCATTCTCAGGCATTTCAGATAGGAGGTACTCAACCTGTACAGGAAAAAAACAGAGCATACCTAGAGTTCATTGTTATCCGGCTTTCAGGCATCTTGGAATACATCCCCCAAGGATGAGGGGAACAAGTGCATACAGAACATGACCGGTTCCCACCTCAGATGTCAGCTTCCCACGAATTCCTTTTCTCAGTTCTCATTCAGAATTCTACACCCTTGATGTCCTTTTGCTGCGTTCGCTTTCTTGGCAGGGAGATCATAGACAACACCAGCAAGGAGAACGGGATCGATATCATTATGGCCGACAGGACCTTCCACCTGATCGCGGAGTCCCCGGAGGATGCCAGGTGAGGTCTGCGCTGCGGACTTTGTCCTAACCACATCCTTCCTCCTGCAAGCTCATGAGCTCGGCACAGAACCTTCATTGTCTGCTGCCTTTGGGAAGGTTTTAATTGGTCTTCCAGTTGGGTTTTTCCATTACAGTGGTTGGAGAACTGAGAGTCATAAAAGGTTTATGTTCTTGTCCCTTGAGGAGTTTCTCCCAGGGTGGACGTGTTCATGTCCAGCACAGCGTTCGGGATTTCTCACCGCAGATGTCACTAGAGAGACCCCTTGTGACCTGGGCCACGGCTGATAACTGTCACCCAGCAGCGTGTGTGAATTGCACTGCTACTCAGAGCTCTAAGCCTACCCTTTAGAGGCTTCTCAGCTTTGAAAGGGAACAGCTTGTGTTTTGCGTGGGGATCAGAAGAGCGGGGAGCATTAACTGGTGGCTGTTGAAATAAATGATAGTGTTGTGGCTCTTAAAGGTTTGTTTGTTTTTGTTTTTGTTTGTTTGTTTGTTTTTTAAGATTTACTTATTTGAGAAGCAGAGTAGACAGGTCTCCATTTGCTGGTTACTCCCTGAATGGCTGCCACGGGCAAGCTTGGCTGATCAGGAGCCAGGAGCTTTTTCCAAGTCTCCCATGTGGGTGTAGGGTCCCAAGCACTTGGGCTGGGCCATCTTCCACTACTTTCTCAGGCCATTAGCAGAGAGCTGAATCGGACAAGCAGCTGGGATACAAACTGGTGTCCCATGGGATGCCGATGCCACAAGCAGAGGCTTAACCTATTACACCACAGCGCCAACTCTTGGCATTAAATTATTCAGTGGAAGAGAGAGAACGTAACTGTATTTCCTGTGCTGTTCTAAATGTTTCACATACATTAATTCATTTAATTGTCATGTCAGTGCTGTGGAGTTGATCCATGCTTTGTAGAGTAGGAAAATGAGCTTCAGAAGAAGGATAGAGCCAACCGCACGCTCAAGTCCCTCAGCAGGGGCCCTAAGCTTCCTAGGGAGCTTGTGTTTGACTGCGGTCAGAACACATTGATGTCCCTTGTCAGCTGAGCAAGCTGTCTGACTTTTCTGGACCTTGGCTTTCTGTGTTGAGGTGCTGAGGTGGTGGGACACAAAGTTGAGGTATTCACTGTGTGGTGTGTGACACATCACAGGTCCCATAGTGGCTGTGACACTGTGGAGCCTCCATCCTGCTGGTCGCTGCTGCCCCATGAGTCTGTGAGGTGACGTAGGTTCCTGTCTTCCACCCCCAGCAACACTAGAGAACCTGTTCCAGTTTATGAGTAAAATCCAGTGCCCGTATCCTTCGGTTAGAACCTTCTATTGAGTTCTCAGGACCTCTAGCTACGCCTGCCCCTCTGAGTGCTTCTGAGTTGATACAACACCATGGGAGCAGTGTTCGGGGTAAAGACATCAGAAAATAGCTCTTCCCCTGGGAACAAACTAAAACCCTGTTTGAACCCATAAATTATAACACACTGGAAAAACAAGCAGACCTAGAATTACTGCCCCATCATTCCGTCTGGGACTCCTAGTGACCACAGGCGGTTTTGTGTGGTCAAGGGAATGCCCACAGCTTTTCAGATGAATTATAGACCCAGTGCTGGGCAGCTGTCCTGTCTGTTTTATGCCAAAACGAACCTGCTAAATTTAACATTCGGAATATTTTAGCCAAAAACTTTTCCCCCAACCAGTGGAACATATTTTTACCAAGTCCTTTTCATATCCTAAGTTATACTTGATTCAGGAAAAGAAATTTGAAAATTTAAGCGTTAACCATAGAGATCAAAACTACAGCAAATTTTGCTTTTCTTTGAATGTGATTCCACATGGCCCATATCTTGAATGCATATTTTTTCATTGTCTGATTTCAAATATTTCTTGAGCTATGTAAAGCAATGACTGCAGTTTTGTCTTTTGGCTGATCAGGGTTCATGGAGCAATTCAGATAGTGTTTCCCTTGGTCTCTTGGTTTCCCAAGCATTTGCTTAAATTGAATCTTTTCTAGTTCTGGGTCACATTTTTCTCCTTCAGAAATTCCAGGAGATAGGTTTTAGTGCTCTCCTGTAGGTACTTTACATGCCCAAATAAACTTAACTTTTAATTCCGTTTTGCATTAAAGTAAACTAAGCTCTTAATTCCACTTTCCACAAGCTTTCTGGAGTACCCTGGTATGTAGGTATTACTTTTTCACTTACATATCTCATTGCATACCAGGTACTTCCTCCTCTGCATTTCTTAGTGGGAGTGTGTAGATCTGTGTTGTGATCAGCCCCAAACAGGCGAGGGGTGCTCCTGCTTCTCTCTCGTGTTTGCTGATTGCTGAATAAACGCTGTGGATGGATGGGCGGCTCTTCATGGTCATTTTCCTCATGCCTGTGTTGTTCAAAGTCACATCCAGACTTGTTCTGCTTGATTTTTCTGGAATTGACATATTTTCTTATCCTGATGAAGCTGGAAGTAAGAAAACAGCTTTGAAATAAAGGGAAAGGAGTCTTCTAGTCTAAGTAATTGTCTGCTTTCTGTTGCAAGCAATTGCTTTTGATTTCCAGCTCTCCTGTGATTTTCTTTACTTGGGGAGAAATCCTGTCAGATGGTTGGAAACCCATTCCGGGAATGAAGAGAGAAACAGACATTGAGTAGCTGTTTGGGGGTGGCACTCTGGTATTATTGGTTGCCTTTCCTTGAAATTGCAAAAACAAAAAACCCAGAGGCAGAGAGACAGAGAACACCCATTCGCTGGTTCACTACCCACACGCTCACAGTGAGTTGGGCTGGGACCAAAGCCAGTAGCAAAGAACTCAGTCCAAGTTTCTCTTGTGAGTGGCAGGAACTGAATGACTTGAGCCATCACTGTGGCCTCCCAGGATCTGCATTAGCAGGAAGCTGGAGTCAGGAGCTGGGAATCAAACCCAGGTGCTCTGATATGGGATGTGAATGTCTTTTTTTTTTTTTTTTTTTTTTTTTTTTTAAGATTTATTTATTTACTTGAAAGTCAAAGTTACACAGAGAGAGAAGGAGAGGCAGAGAGAGAGAGAAAGATCTGCGATCTGCTGGTTCACTCCCCAGTTGGCTGTAACAGCTGGACATGCGCCGATCTGCAGCCAGGAGCCAGGAGCTTCTTCTGGGTCTCCTACACGGGTTCAGGGGTCCAAGAATTTGGGCCATCTTCTACTGCTTTCCCAGCCATAGCAGAGAGCTGCATCGGAAGTGGAGCAACTGGGACTTGAACCGGCACTGCAGGCAGCGACTTTATCCTCTATGCCATAGCACTGGCCCTGGGATGCAAATTTCTTAACCACTAGGCTCAACTTCATTTTTTTTTAAATGAAAAGAGAGAGCAGGTGTTCGGCGCAGTGGTTCAGATGCCACTTCAGGCACCTGCATCCCAATTAAGAGTTTCTGGTTCAAGTCGCAGCTGTGCTTCCAATTCTGGCTTCATGATAATGCACACCCTGGAAGGTAGTAGATGAAATCTCTGGTAGTTGAGCCACATTGTGTTCCTGGCTCCTGGCTTCAGCCTGGCCCAGCTCTGGCTATTGCAGGCATTTGGGGATTGAAACAGCAGATGGAAGGTCTCTCTCTCCCTCCCTCCCTCCCTCCCTCCCTCCCTCCCTTTAAGATAAAAAAACAAAATTTTAAAAAGGAAAGGCACCTATATGTTCCCTAGATCTATAAATTATGTCTTAAATACGGAGACTTGGTTTAAGTATTCTGAATTGAGTGGAGGATTTCTTTATTGGCTGCCAATTTCTTTTTTTTTTTAATTTTTTTATTTTTTAAACTTATTTAATAAATATAAATATCAAAAGTACAATTTTTGGATTATAGCAGTTTTCCCCCCATAACCACACTTCTACCCGCAAACCATCCCATCTCCTACTCCCTCTTCCATCTCATTCTTCATTAAGATTCATTTTTAGGCCGGCACCGCGGCTCAATAGGCTAATCCTCCACCTAGCGGCGCCGGCACACGGGGTTCTAGTCCCGGTCGGGGCGCTGGATTCTGTCCCAGTTGCCCCTCTTCCAGGCCAGCTCTCTGCTGTGGCCAGGGAGTACAGTGGAGGATGGCCCAAGTGCTTAGGCCCTGCACCCCATGGGAGACCAGGATAAGCACCTGGCTCCTGCCATCGGATCAGCGCGGTGCGCCGGCCGCAGCGCGCCAGCCGTGGCGGCCATTGGAGGGTGAACCAATGGCAAAAGGAAGACCTTTCTCTCTGTCTCTCTCTCTCACTATCCACTCCATCTGTCAAAAAAAAAAAAAATTTCATTTTTAATTATCTTTATATACAGAAGATCAACTTAGTATATACTAACTAAAGATTTCAACAGATTGCACCCAGACACATAAAAACACAAAAACAGTATAAAGTACTGTTTGAAGACTAGTTTTACCATTAATTAGCATAGTACAAACATTAAGGTCAAAGATCCTACATGGGGGGTAAGTGCACAGTGACTCCTGTTGTTGATTTAAAAATCGACACTCTTATTTATGACGTCAGTAATCACCCAAGGCTCTTGTCAAGAGCTGTCAAGGATGTGGAAGCCTCTTAAATTCACAAACTCCGACCTTATTTAGACAAGGCCATAATCAAACTGGAAGTTGTCTTCTCCATACAGAGAAAGGTGCCTCCTTCTTTGATGGCTGGTTCTTTCCGCTGGGATCTCACTCACAGAGATCTTTCATTTAGATCATTTTTTTCACAGTGTCTTGGCTTTCCATGCCTGAGAAACTCCCATGGGCTTTTTAGCCAGATCGGAATGCCATATGGGCTGATTCTGAGGCCAGAGTGCTGTTTATTGGCTGCCAATTTCATCATCAAGTGTGTGTGGAGGTCTCTGGGCCCTGCAGAGAACCATGGTGCTAAGGTGGAACATGTGGTACTGAAAGCACTCTGGCTTTTTCTTTAGCTTTGCTCCTTGGTGATTCAAACAGGTGGTGGAATGTGGAAGGGGCGCCCCCCTGGGCAGGTGCAGAGGCTGAATACGCCGTAACACTTGCTCTCTTCCCACAGCCAGTGGTTCAGCGTGCTGAGTCAGGTCCACGCGTCCACCGACCAGGAGATCCGGGAGATGCATGACGAGCAGGCCAACCCACAGAATGCCGTGGTACATGGGCCAAGGGGGCCGGGGAAGGAAGTCAGGGCAGTGGGGAGAAGGCAGGACTGGGACTTTGCAGACAATTTCTCTCTCTCTTTTTAAAGTAACAGTATAATGATTAAACAGAAAAACAGGACCTTTTGAGTTAAAAATCATGTGCAACACAAGTATAGCTTATGTTGCCTATAGTAGTAGGAATGCCTGCAGATTCTCGTGCCCCAAACCTGTAAAGGAACAACAACAACAAAACCCCATCCGTGTGAAGTTGTGGAAAACATGGCACTTTTCTTTCAAAGGACTTGATGAAATCTGAATTCTATGTGTTGTGTCTTCACTCTATCCCAGACTTATCCAAAAATCACAAAATCCTAGGTTAGAAATAGTTTTATTTGTAGATAAGAAACACTTTAAAGTTTTAACTTAATAAAAGACCATGGTTGAAGTCAGAGAATGTGTACGATCTGAAAGAAGTTCATGAGCGCCCTTCACTGAATATACCATGAGAACAGGAGTGAATCATGAACTAAGACTGTGGCTAGATTCTGCCCCGTCTCAGTGCTGTCTCTCTCCACCACATGGAGGGACTCTGTCTTGGGTAACGGTTAATTTGCAGTTCTGTCACAATACAGACTGCCTCAGGGAGCTGGGATCCAGGGCTCTGACTATCACGTGCACCCCTCTGGACAATGTTTCTCACCTGCTATGCCTTCTCTTCCTTCCCAGGGCACGCTGGATGTGGGGCTGATTGATTCTGTGTGTGCTTCCGACAGCCCTGATAGGTAAGCTCACACAGGGCCCCAGGTGGCTGAGCCACCTGGCCATGCCCCTCTCCCATGGACTGTGAAATCGCCCTGGGCTGCATCCTCCTTGATACCCAGACATCATCTTGGAGTCTTTCCTGGTATCTTCAGATCACTGCGGGAGATGTGGAAACCTACTTCAGACAGTCAATTCAAAAGGAAAGCCAGAGAGGAATCATCTTTACTGGGGTGCAGGGACCAGCTTGGGATTCATACAGGAAGAAAACAGCTACTTGGGCAAACAGTGTTCAGACCTAGGGAGGTTGCAGTTCCCTTCTAAGCTGAACATGAACTTGAAAAGGATTTTGATAGACTGGCCTTGTAGAGTGTTCTTAAAGCAAAGCACAGACATCTACTCGGCCTGACATTGCCCCTTCCCGGTGGTCTTTATGAAGACAAAATCATCTGTGAGTTCTGTGGATCCAGCAAGCTCTGTCCTTGTCATCTCTGTCTCCTTACTGTTTGTAAATTCTGTTTCTGGCCTGCAGCCAACCAAGAAAAGTTGTTGTAGAATCAGAAACAAAGGTGACTTCTGCCCTCAGTCAGATAGCCAGAAAGTGAAGACACATGTATTAACACTGATGAGAAGAATAGTATTTAGTGGGCACAATTCGAGTTCTGGGGTCTCCATTGCCCTCCCATGGACCAAGGCTTTTCCAAGCCAGGGATCCTGTTTTGTTTTGTTTTATTTTGTTTTGTTTTTTCCAGTAATCCACCTGCTCCATATGACACTGGCTTGGAATCTCAAACAAAAACATGTTATTTCAGCAATGAAATAACAGTTTCTCATTCTGATGCTCGAGTTCCCACTCCACCTTCTCTGTAGCTTTTTCTTCCTCCCAATACCTTCAGTCCATCAGCCTGGGCAGGCCCAGATCTGTGCTCAGAGGTTGGCACCCTTGCTCCACTGTTAATGTCTTCCCAAGTGCCTACCTGTTTTCTTTCCCACCTATAGAAATATTTTTTAAAAATTTCTTTTAAAAGATTTATTTATTTGTTTGAAAATCAGAGTTACACAGAGAGAGGTGAGGCAGAAAGAGAGAGAGGTCTTCCATCCACTGGTTTACTGTCCAGTTGGCCACAATGACCAGAGCTGTGCTGATCCGAAGCCAGGAGCCAGGCGCTGCTGCAGGTCTCCCACGCAGGGGCAGGGGCCCAACGACTTGGGCCATCTTCTACTGCTTTCCCAGGCCATAGCAGAGAGCTGGTTCAGAACTGGAGCAGCCGAGACTCAAACTGGCACCCATATGGGATGCCGGCACTGCGGGCAGCAGCTTTACCCACTGCGCCACAGTGCCAGCCCCTATTTTTTTATTTTTAAGAGGCACCTCAAGTGCAACCTTTTTGTATAGCTTTCCTTGCACGCTGCAGTCCAGTTAGTCTTTTTCTTGAATTTTGGTAGTATTTCACGAGAGTGAGCATTTGAAGACTTGCAAGAGACAGTTCTCATTTGCTGGCTTAGATGGAGGAATTAGTACAAGCACAGGCCTGACTGTGGGCATCACCAGACAAAAAAGAGGTGAGGGAAACAGTGAATGGCCATTATCGTGTTATCTGTGACTGGGAAATGCATCCTTGTTAGATTGCTTTGAAAACATAAACCCTTGTGGTTTGTTTTTTTTTTTTTGACCAGGCATCATGCAGCATATAAGATGTCACACTTGGCACCTATTGACCCCTGCACTCCTTTTACTGGGGTCTGGCCTGCCATTCATGACCCACAGAGATACTATGCAAGGCACTATCCAGAGGCAGGAAGAAATTGACTTTGGAGAGGCATCAAAAAAAATTTTTCCTCTACCGTCACCTTATTTAGCCTTCCCGGAACTGGGTTTCTTCTGGAAAGTTTTGCATGAAGAAATGTTTTCCCCTCCAGGAGCCTCCAAATGAGTGTGTTCCTCCAAGTTTAAAGGTTAATGACGCACGCACTAAATCCTGCAGAAATGCACAAAGTTTGCCGTAACATGAAATGCAGATCTCATCGCCCTGTGCAGCCCCGTGACCCCCAGCCAGGAAAAAGCCTTTATAGTCTTGGTGCAGACGGAGGGGATGCTGACAGCAGAGCTAAGAGGTGTGCTTCCTCCCCGCCCTGTCGCTTAGACCCAACTCGTTCGTGATCATCACGGCCAACCGGGTGCTGCACTGCAACGCCGACACACCCGAGGAGATGCACCACTGGATCACACTGCTGCAGAGATCCAAGGGCGACACCCGCGTGGAGGGCCAGGAGTTCATAGTGCGAGGTAACTGCCGCCGTCCCTGCTCCCGCCGGCCTCTTCCCGCGCCCTTGCTCCAAGTCATTTTGACTCTGGAGGGGTTTTGTTTTTAGGATCACTTTTTTAAAATACTGTCTCACACAGAGGTAGAAACACCACCTGTTGGTAGTGTAGCATCCTGTAGATCATGGTGTGGCGTTTGGGGTTTCTCCGTGGTTTTTCATGTTCCCTTTCATCCCCCTCCCCAGGGTGGTTGCACAAGGAGGTCAAGAACAGCCCGAAGATGTGTTCCCTGAAACTGAAGAAGCGGTGGTTCGTCCTCACCCACAACTCGCTCGACTACTACAAGAGCTCGGAAAAGAATGCACTGAAGCTGGGCACCCTGGTCCTCACTAGCCTCTGCTCGGTCGTGCCCCCGGACGAGAAGATATTCAAAGAGACAGGTAGCCACACCGACGCTTCAAACAAAGGGTGCATGTGTCTCGTGGGTCCATCTTCCCGGGCTGTCTGTGGGCAGCTGTACGAATTCCGAGTGTTTAACCCTAATAAAGGGGACTCGATTTACAGTAATGTGGGAAGAGTCTCAGCAAGGGTGAGAAAGTGGGAACAGGCGCAGATCGTCCCTCAGGAAGCTGTGTGTGGATAGGATCGTGTTTTCCTCGTTACCCCAGGAGGGTCATGTGCAACCTGCAAAACATAGAGCCTGACCATGAGTGAACTTGGCCTTGTAGCAGGAAAAGCAGGTAACAGGAGCGGAGAGGCTCTTTTGGTATTTTAAAAGCATTTCTAGAAGACTGTTTATTTTTATTATTCAGCTTACCTTATTTTAGATGTAAGTAGAGAGCGCTCCCATGTGCCGGTTCACTCTCCAACTGCCCACACTCTCTGGGCTGGGCTGAAGCTGGGAGCCGGGAGCTTGGTCCAGGTCTCCTGCGTCAGTGACAGAGACCAATCACTTGAGCAGTCATCACTGCTCCCAGGGTGTGCATTTGCAGGAAGCTGGAATCAGGAGCCAGAGCTGGATATCAAACCTGGGCTCTCCGATGTGGAATATACAGCATCTGTTAAGTGTTAAGCCAGATACCTCTACAACACTGGTTATTTTGATTTCTTCATTTTAACGTAGTTGCTCCATTCACGTTAAATTTGGGTGATGGTGCACACAGCCTGTCTCTGAGCATGTAGACTACTTGGCATGAGCGTTTTCTTCTGAAAGGAGAGGCCCAGGAGAGGGAGGGAGGAAACAGGAGGTGAGAAGGAGTCAGAAGCCCCAGGGGAGTTTTCACTAGAAAGAGTCACTAGTTTACACAACTGTGCCTTCTTCAGGAGCAAATGTTGCAAGTTACGTATTTAATTATGAGATTATCATTGGAATGTTTGCCCTTCCCAAGTATAAATATCACAGTGCAAGGACCATGTATTTTTGGTTCATCACTGGATACCTAGTACAGGACACATACGAATTTATCAAGTGTTCCTTGAATTAAATGACCGATTAATTAAAAAGAGCTCAGGTCAGAGGTGCTGAGTTTCTGGGACTCTGGTACAGGCACGTCACCTTGGTCCCAGAGGGTAAGGTTGACCTGTGTGCACTACCGCTGTTGCAGGCTACTGGAACATCACTGTGTATGGGCGCAAGCACTGTTACCGGCTCTACACCAAGCTGCTCAATGAGGCCACCCGGTGGTCCAGCGCCATTCAGAACGTCACCGACACCAAGGCCCCGATCGACACCCCCACCCAGCAGCTGATCCAAGACATCAAGGTAAGGTGGAGCCGAGAGGAGCTCTCAGAGTCGGCTCCTGGCACCTCGGGACCTCAGCATCAGTCGACAGCAGTTTGTTTTCTGTCATCAAAACTAGCGCTTGGTTAATTTTGTGCTCAGGTACATCTGCTTTTAGGGAACCTAAGTGTGAGTTTTCTGCTAAGAATGCCTTGTGTCTGGGGAGGTTTTGGTTGTGGCCACTGTGGCAGACCAGCTGCCAGGAGCTTTTTGCGGGCCACGGGCTGCAGCTGGAGCGTAGGGCTCCCTGCTCATGCACATGGGGGCTACTGGACTGGGGAGCCCTGCTCTGTCCTAGGTTCCACCTCAGCCCCGCTGGGAACATTCTAGAAGCAACACATAATTCTACTCTCACTCCATTTCTAGACCACACAGGTGAGTTCACAGAGAGCCCTGATGGCCTACAACACTTGGGGGTCACTATCAGGTACCTCCAAATGTCCAAAAGCCCAGTCTCTGGGCTAACACTGATCACATTAGTGTCTCTCTCTCTTTCTCAAATAAGTAGATAGATAAAAAGTAGAAACAACTGGGGCTGGGCCAGGCTGCAGGCAGGAGCTAAGTGTTTCTTCTGGGTTTCTGACATGGATTTTGAGGCGCATTAGCAGAGAACTGGATTGGAAGTGGAGCAGCCGGGACATGAACCAGTACCCACATGGGATGCTGACCCTGCAGGCAAGGGCTACATCACAGCGCTGGCCTGTAGACAGTGATTTAAGTAATTTTTTAAGTGTTTTTTTTTTTTTTTTCTGGCTTTATATTGGATATTGCTGAAAACATTTTATAGTGGAGATGAAATGATTGTGACAGAAGGAGTCTTTTTCTCTCTTCCAGCTTTTCCTTTTACCTGAATCTCTAAAAGTAACTTTGGCTTTTTTGTATCCCACATTGGCATTGTCATGAAATTCTGTGACGAGGGTTTCTTTCGTTCCACAGTGGTGGGGAAAGTGGGCACGTGGAAGGGTCCTTCCAGGAACGAAGTAACTGGGTAGTTTTCAGGAGTAGAGGGAGTATGAAATAGCAGGGACAGGGGCCGGCATTACAGAATAGTGCGTTAAGCCAGCGCATGGGGACATCTGCATCTCAGAGTACCTGGGATCTAGACTTGCCTCTGCTTCCTGCTCATGTGCCTGAGAGGCAGCAGAAGGTGGCCCATGTCCTTGAATCCCTGCCACCCAGGTGAAGCTCATGGCTCCGGTTTCAACCTGGCTTAGCCCTGGATGTTGTGGGCAATTGGGGAGTAAGCCAGCTTACAGTGTCTCTGTCATTCTGGAATTCGAATAAATAAAAATGAATAAGCTTTTTTTTTTTTTTTTTTTTTTGACAGGCAGAGTGGACAGTGAGAGAGAGAGAGACAGAGAGAAAGGTCTTCCTTTTTGCCGTTGGTTCATCCTCCAATGGCCGCCGCGGCCGGCGCGCTGCGGCCGGCGCACTGCGCTGATCCGATGGCAGGAGCCAGGAGCCAGGTGCTTTTCCTGGTCTCCCATGGGGTGCAGGGCCCAAGCACCTGGGCCATCCTCCACTGCACTCCCTGGCCACAGCAGAGGGCTGGCCTGGAAGAGGGGCAACCGGGACAGAATCCGGAGCCCCGACCGGGACTAGAACCCGGTGTGCCGGCGCCGCTAGGCGGAGGATTAGCCTAGTGAGCCGCGGCGCCGGCCGAATAAGCTTTTTTTTTTAAAAGAGCAGATGCAGAACCAGGAACATGGATTTGTACAGTGAATTAGAGATGATGTGATTTGGCTATCCTCGTTTACAAAAGAAATTTAAATTAATACTTTAAGTCTATGTATGCTCTGCTGGGGGGAGATGTTTAAATAACAAGAGAAAATATATGCACAAGAAAGCAAGAGAATGAGCTGAGTAAGGAGAACCTGTTTTTGTGATTGGCTTTCAGACCAGAACTTTGTGCTCTAAAGCATCAACACTAGGTTCCCACCACCATGGGCCTCACCACCCTTCGTGATGTTTGAGTCTTTTCAAGCTTATTCATACGTAGGGAAATAGAGTTGATTTTCTGAGTTATGTTTCTTTCTCGTGATGCCAGGAGAACTGCCTGAACTCGGATGTGGTAGAGCAGATTTACAAACGCAACCCCATCCTGCGATACACCCATCACCCGCTGCACTCCCCGCTGCTGCCCCTTCCCTACGGGGACATCAACCTCAACCGTGAGTCCACAGTTCCACCTGCAGTCCCGGAGGCTGGGATTTGGGTCTACCTGTTAACTCTAGCTCTTAGCTAACAGTGTTGCTTTTAGCTCAGACTCTTACTTGTCATGAATGGGGAAAAAAAGGTGAAACGCGTAGATTCCTTACTAAAGTGAGGTTTCCAAGTTTGATCGTAGAAACGGCAAGGACTATTGTAGTAAATGAAGAGTTGTAAGAGGGAGGCAGAGAGACGGCACTCTCCATGAACTCGGAGCAGCCTTCAGTACCCAGGCAGTCCTCAGCTTCCAAGGCTGTAATGTAGATGTTCTCATCCTCCTGGTGACGTGAAAGCTAAGTGAAGCCAAGCAACCTTTCCGTTTCTCACTTTCAGGGCAGTGCTCAGTAAGTGACAGGAGTTTCACTTTCAGGATAGTACTCAATAAGTGACAGGAGACACTCGACACTAACACCTGGTGTTAGATGGGATTGCCCAGTTGAAGGCTAGCTCACGTAGGTGTCCTGAGCACGTTTAAGGCAGCTGAGGCTGGTCTGGTGTGGTCAGACATAGCGAATACACCTTCAACTTAAGAGGTTTTCAATTCAGCAGTGAGTTTGTTGGGATTTAACCCTATTGTTGTGTTTACTTGGATTTAACATCATCATGTCAAGGAGCACCTGTGCCAGAGAACTAGATCCTAAAAGTTTTGTGTTCTAAATATGGAAACTGGCAACCAAGGAGCTTTTATGTAAACCTTTTATATATTAAAAAGTTCACTTATATAAACAAGACTGTCACCGACCCACGTCTGTTTTTGCAGCATTGTTCAGCTGCTTCAGCGTCATATGGATGTGCTGAGCACTGCCTCTGCCTGCTGCTCAGATTTTACCTGCTCTGAGACCCTCTTGTGACTTGGCTGCTTTCTGCTTCTCCTAGTACTCAAAGACAAAGGCTACACGACCCTTCAGGATGAAGCCATCAAGATATTCAATTCCCTGCAGCAACTGGAATCCATGTCTGACCCCATCCCGATCATCCAGGGCATCCTGCAGACAGGGCATGACCTCCGCCCCCTGCGAGACGAGCTGTACTGCCAGCTCATCAAACAGACCACCAAGGTGCCCCATCCCGGCAGCGTGGGCAACCTGTACAGCTGGCAGATCCTGACCTGCCTGAGCTGCACCTTCCTGCCCAGTCGAGGGATTCTCAAGTATCTCAAGTTCCATCTGAAGAGGTGAAGCCAGGGGGCACGTGGGAAGAGCTGGGCAGAGCTGTTCCCTAGGGAGGTGCCTGGGGTCCCCGCTGGTATCAGAGCACCTTGAACAGACTCCTCGTGTAGGTCCCTCGCCCAGGCCTGCAGAATGCAGACCTCCTGCTGCTCCTCGGGCCACACGGGCTGTTTCATGGACCACGTCCCTTTTTGGCAAACTGTCCTAATGGGTGCGACATTCAGTAATTTTAATTACCACTTCTCTGTGTAAACTGAAAAAAGACCCAACTGGATATTTGTTGAAGATCGAATAGGTGAAAACAATCTGATTTAGATTTTTTTTAATATTTAAAAGTTTCAGGTTTTGCTTATATTTTTAATAAATTTTATTGTACATAGCAGAGGTTTACAACATGACGTTGTGGGATATATTTAGCAAGTAAAATGGTTGTTATAGTGAGGCAAATTAACATAGCTCTTGTCTCACGCTGTTGCTTTGTATATGTGATGAGAAGCTAAAAGCTACTCATTTTTAGTTGACTGACTATGGCAAAACCGTCTTAACTGGCAATGTGATTCCTTTAAGGACGTAAGCTGGCAGAATTGCTCCCGACAGACTCTGCTTCTGCTTAGACTGAACCTTGACAGCAGTCTCCGTTCTCCACTGGGGGGCCGGTCACCACCTCCATCTGCAGAATCTGCCACCCCCAGCCCAGCTCCCAGCAGCCAACCAGCCTCCCTCTAGCAATTAATAGTCCCTGTTTGTCTCCTAGGATACGGGAACAGTTTCCAGAAACCGAAATGGAAAAATACGCCCTCTTCATTTACGAATCTCTTAAGAAAACCAAATGCAGAGAGTTTGTGCCTTCCCGAGATGAAATCGAAGCCCTGATCCACAGGCAGGAAATGACGTCCACGGTGTACTGCCATGGAGGAGGCTCCTGCAAGATCACCATCACCTCGCACACCACGGCCGGGGAGGTGAGGGTGACTGCTGCTTCCCCTTGTGTTTGGTGCATGACCACTGGTGCGCAGAACTCAGGGAGGTTGTGCATAACTAGACTGGCTCTCGTGCACAGCTGCTCGGTAAACAAGGAAATAAAGGGAGCCCACAACCAACCACGTGTATCTGGAGACAAAAATAACTGATGTGAAAGATGAGTGGGAACTGAGTTAAACTTGAGCCTCTGATCGGAGAAGCACCTGAGAGTGTGGTGGAGAGGGCAGCCCCGACTCGGGGGTCCACTGTGACCGAGGTGTGTGGTGTCACAGCATGCTGTGTGGGGTCAGGTGAATGTGTTTGCTTTTGGAAATTTAAACTTAGTGTTATGAAACAAGCAGGCTCAAAGAAGTAGTACAATAAAACCCCACAAGGCTTCTTGTGTAGAAGAAACGCTGTTTGAAGTAACTTGTGTTTCTTGGGGTTGAATTCGTCAGATAAACAATAGGCTTTAAGCGTTTCATCCACTTTTCCTACGGAGGGTCTCTATTTGGGATTTTTTTTTTTTAAAAGACATTTATTTATTTATTTATTTCAAAGTCAGAGTTACACAGCGAGAGGGGAGGCAGAGAGAGAGAGAGAGAGGTCTTCATCCAATGGTTCACTCCCCAATTGGCTGCAGTGGCCAGAGCTTCGCCGATCCTAAGCCAGGAGCCAGGAACTTCTTCTGAGTCTCCCACGTGGGTTCAGGAGCCCAAGGACTTGGGCCATCTTCTACTGCTTTCCCAGGTCATAGCAGAGAGCTGGAACAGAAGTGGAGCAGCCGGGTCTCGAACCGGCGCCCATATTGGATGCCAGCGCTTCAGGCCAGGGCATTAACCCACTGCACCACAACACCGGCCCCTCTATTTGGGATTTTTAACCTTTATGATGGGCGAAAGTGAGATGCATTTAGTTGATACTGTGCTTAAATTGTGAATTTTGGGTCTTTTTTCAGGCTAGGGGTGTGCAGGCCTGTCCTCTGCTGTGACACTGGGCAGCAGCAGGAGCCGCAGCTCCCAGGCAGCCATGTCATCAGGAAGGGAGACAATGATGCTCTCCAGAGTGCTGCAGTGCTAAGCTAGGATGTCCAGCAGCTTAGGTAGATTCTGTGCATTTCTGACTTAGACTTGGTTCATTGAGATATAGCCCCATTCAGTAGCATGGGTTTGCAAGAAATCAGCCCAGCATCTGCCCCATACTGAGGGGCAGTATACCCTGTGGTCTTTGGCAAAGAAGAGATGCAGTTAATTCTAAAAGAAGCGAAAAACAGCACCTTTGAAACTCTGGGTTAACCAGCATGACAGTTTTAAGAGGCTGCCTACACACACACACCCGCCACGCTTGCATCAGCATCTACCTCCAGGTTTGGGTGAAGGCACAATTGGAACTGCATGTGGGGACAACAACCTGTGGAGCTGAAGACCTCATGTGTGTCTTGCAGGTGGTGGAGAAGCTGATCCGAGGCCTGGCCATGGAAGACAGCAGGAACATGTTTGCCCTGTTTGAATACAATGGCCACGTTGACAAAGCCATTGAAAGCAGAACCATTGTGGCTGATGTTTTAGCCAAATTTGAAAAGTAAGTTCCATCTCCCCGAAGTGCCAGAAGGGGGCATAAAGAAACCCAAGAGCAGAGCTGGGGCTTTGCATTCCCTCTGTGTGTGGCTTTGTGGTGCGTTGCTGTCAGTTTTATTTTACCTGCATTGAAGCATATTGGTGTTTCAGCTCTCTCTTTGCTGTGTTTTTTGTTTGTTTGTTTATTTTTGTTTATAAGATTTATTTATTTATTTGAAAGTCAGAATTACAGAGAGAAAAGGGGAGAAAGAGAGAGAGAGAGAGATTGAGAGAGAGAGAGATTGATTTTCCATTCACTGATTCACTTCCCAGATGGCCACAATGGCCAGGGCTGGGCAAGGCCAGACCAGGAGCCAGGAGCTTCTTCCAGGTCTCCCAAGTGGATGCAGAGGCCCAAACACTCACTGTGTTTCTTGATTCCTAGATAAGGCTCTAATCTCAAATGTGATGGATGTATCCATGGTCCTCTTCCCCAGGCTTTTTATCAGGCCCCTGTTGTACCCCATGATCTTAGAGTTCTCTGATTCTTAGATTTTCATTTGTCATTGGCTTTTGAGATTGGGCTGATGGACTCAAGCAAGCTTATAAACTTTGCCCAACTACATTTTATCTCTACTATAAAATAGACCTATGATGCTTGATCTGAGATTTCGTACTCCCAAACCCAGCATGATGTGTTCAGTATAAACACAGCTCCCATGCAAGAATATTCATAGCAGTTTTTATAGGCATTGTAATGTGTTTGAGTCTTGGTAAAGGAAATGAGGAAATAGCTTTTGTTTCTTTCTGTGGATTCAGTGTAATACTTAACTAAGAGCCCTCAGAAAATACTAGTTGGCACAGTTTTGTTTTTTTTTTTAAAGATTTATTTATTTATTTGAAAGGCAGTGATTGAGAGAGAGAAAGAACCATCTGCCAGTTCACTCCCCAGATAGCTACAACAGCCAGGGCTGGACCAGGCTGAAGCCAGGAACTTCTTCCAGGTCTCCCACGTGGCTGCAGCCCAAGCACTTGGGCCATCCTCCTCTGCTTTCCCAGGCACATTAGCAGGGAGCTGGATAGGAAGTGGAGCAGCCAGGACTCGAACCAGTGCCCAAATGGGATGCTGGCCCTGCAGGCACGGCCCCATAGTTAGCACAGATGTCACTGAAGGATGCTCGTTGTCTTAAAGTGAAACCTGGGTAGAAGTGTGTTTTCTACCTCTGGTTAAGTGAAATTGCTAAGGAACTGTGACATGCCTCCCTCTTGGTGTCCTGGGCCTCTGCCTTCCCCACCTGGACAGAACGTCCCCCTCCCTGTAGCCCCCTGGGGGTCACCCACCTCTGGTTCTGTCTTCTGAGTCTCCTGTGACTTTTGTCCTTAGGCTGGCTGCCACATCAGATGCAGGGGACCTGCCATGGAAGTTTTACTTCAAACTCTACTGCTTCTTGGACACAGACAACGTGCCAAAAGACAGCGTGGAGTTTGCATTTATGTTTGAGCAGGTAAAAGGAACTTTCAGAAACAGATTCCTTGGCCGGCGAGTAGGGCTGAAACCCACTAGTCCACCTGCTGGTGTGCATGACAGTGCATCTCCCAGCACAGATGAGGCCAGCAGCTCCTTCAGCTACAGGGTGGAACTTGTGCACGTTGTAGGTGAGCGTCTAGGCAGGAACTGTTCTAGCTACAGGGAGAGAGACCATGAGGCGTAAAATCCATGGCATCACTTAGATGCTGTCCGTGCTAGGGAGAAATTTAAAGCAGTGGTAGTGGGGGTGGGGGGTACAATTTGAAATAGGACAGTCAGGAGAGGTGACATGTGAGCGAGCTCCTGAAGGAGTGAAGGCGGAACTGTGTGGGCCTTGGCCATGAACCTGTTGCCTACTTCTTTGCAGGCCCATGAAGCGGTCATCCATGGCCACCATCCAGCCCCTGAAGAAAACCTCCAGGTTCTGGCTGCCCTGCGGCTCCAGTACCTGCAGGGGGATTATTCGCTGCATGCCACCGTCCCACCTCTCGAGGAAGTATATTCCCTACAGAGACTCAAGGCCCGCATCAGCCAGTCCACCAAAAGCTTCACGCCGTGTGAGCGGCTGGAGAAGAGGCGGACGAGCTTCCTGGAGGGGACGCTGCGGCGGAGCTTCCGCACAGGGTCGGTCGTCAAGCAGAAGGCTGAGGAGGAGCAGATGCTGGACATGTGGGTGAAAGAGGAAGTCTGCTCCGCCCGCGCCAGCATCCTTGACAAATGGAAGAAATTTCAGGGAATGAACCAGGAGCAGGCCATGGCCAAGTACATGGCCCTGATCAAGGAGTGGCCTGGCTACGGGTCCACGCTGTTCGACGTGGAGGTGAGAATGAGCCGCTGTGTGCTGTGGGCAGGCAGGGTGCTGCCTGGGGGGCAGGCTGCATTTGGGAACACACATCGTGACCAGGTTCCTGTTGGGGACGAGATGGGACATGCTGCTTTGTATCACTGATATCTCCCACCTCCCCCAAAGGTTCCCTCCTCCTCTGCAGGACGTGCTTCTGTCATGTTAGAAATGAAGACAAAATTTAGATGGCATCTGTTCGTATATAACTTCTGTCCTTTCTTATGGAAGCTATAGATGTCATCAAAGTACGCTGCCAAAAGTCTACATTTCTTTTCTTTTTTTTTTTTTTTTTTTTTTTTTTTTGACAGGCAGAGTGGATAGTGAGAGAGAGAGACAGAGAGAAAGGTCTTCCTTTTGCCGTTGGTTCACCCTCCAATGGCCGCCGCGGCCGGCGCGCTGCGGCCGGCGCACCGCGCTGATCCGATGGCAGGAGCCAGGAGCCAGGAGCCAGGTGCTTTTCCTGGTCTCCCATGGGGTGCAGGGCCCAAGCACTTGGGCCATCCTCCACTGCACTCCCTGGCCACAGCAGAGAGCTGGCCTGGAAGAGGGGCAACCGGGACAGAATCCGGCGCCCCGACCGGGACTAGAACCTGGTGTGCCGGCGCCGCTAGGCAGAGGATTAGCCTAGTGAGCCGCGGCGCCGGCCTAGAAGTCTACATTTCTTAAAAAATGTACGGCTATACATACAAATTAGGATCTTCGGCCATACTTGCATTTTACTTCCTTGTTTTTTTCCCATGAGGGTAAGAATTTCTACTTCCTAGTCAGAAGTTAGCCATTAGCATCAACCCGGAAGTCATTTGACTCTTTTTCTTCCTCTCTTTAAAGTAAACATTTATTGAAGGGAAGTCTTCCTATTGGTCCACAGGACACTTGGACAAACCATAGGATCTGGGGGTTAAGTGCTACCCCCGTGCCTTTATGTAAATAAACTTTTTAAGGGAACACAGCCACGTCCATTCCTTCATGTATTTTCTTTGGCTGCTTATGTGCACAAGTGGCACAGTGATCAAGATGACCTGCAAAGTCTAAAACGTTCACTCCCTGGCCCTTAACAGAGAAGTTTGACAGCCCCTGGGCTGGATAGGCTTCTGTTTTTCTTAGGATCATGGTAATTCAGCGTGTTCTGTGATGATTTTGAAGCTGTAGCTCTGTGAAAATATAAAAATTTATTCTAAGAGCCCTCAGTGGCTGTTTTGGTAGATGCTATTTGGGGGATGAGTTGGTTCAGTTCCATTTGTCTCATGAGTGAGGTGTGTTGCATGTAGCAGTATCCCTCACTTACACCTCCCTGTGTTGTTATCCCCTACACGTGGGCTCCTGTGTCCTACCTCCCTGTGATTAAGCCCGTAGACCCCTGTTTGCACCGTACATATACAAGCCACACTGTCCCTGGGAAAAGGAACCAAGAGTGATGGGGAGCCATTTCCTCCATGATCCTAGGTTTTGTGTTTGAAGAATAACCATCCCAGGTAGGATTGGAGCTAGAACCAGAGACAGTAACAGCCCTGACGTGGGCATCCTGGGTGGCTGGGAGATCCTTGTCCCATTCCTCAGCCAGTGCAGGCGTTATCCGGCTGCTCCATGGAGCTAATTCAAGTCACAACTAGAAATGATGTCAGGAAGCAGAAGTCACAGCAATATGTTAGACCTTACTGATTAGATTTTCCCAAATGCAGGAGATTGCTTAACCAGTTGAAAACCCATTAAGATAGCAAAGAGGCAGTGTTTCTCAAATTTCAGTTCCCCGGAGCTCATTGAGTATATTCAGTATTCAGTGCAGAGTTCTAGACTCAAGGCTGCCCTACAGCTTCTGTGCTTTATGTTTCTTACAAAAGATTACATTTTTATGTATTTGAAATCAGAGTTAGAGAGAGAGAGAGAGAGAGAGAGAGAGAGAGAGAGAGAGAGATCTTCCATCGCTGGTTCATTCTCCAAATGGCCACAATGGCTGGAGATGAGCCAGGCTGAAACCAGGAACCCAGAGCTTCTTGTGGGTCTCCTATCTTCTGCTTTCCCAGGCACATTAGCAGGGAGCTGGGTCAGAAGTGGAAGCAGCCAGATCTTGAACTGGCGCCCATCTGGGATGCAGGCATCGCAGGCGAAGGCTTAACCTGCCACACCACAGCCTCAGCCCTTGTGCTGTACATTTCTAACTGCTTCTTGATTGGACCCTAATGCTGACTCTTCTGTTCACAGTGCAAGGAAGGCGGCTTCCCCCAGGAACTCTGGCTGGGAGTGAGTGCAGATGCCGTCTCTGTCTACAAGCGTGGGGAGGGGAGGCCACTGGAGGTCTTCCAGTATGAACACATCCTCTCCTTTGGAGCACCACTGGCAAATACCTACAAGATCGTGGTGGATGAGAGGGAGCTGCTCTTTGAAACCAGCGAGGTAAGAGGCCAAAACCAAGGCAGTGTATTCACGGGTGGGCTTAACAAGATAGAAGGTGTCCATTTCCTGATGCCTTTGACCAGGACATTTTACTTGATATAGAGTATGGGGTCCCTCCCTAGCTGCCGATTTCTCGAAGGCCCAAACGTGCCAGCTTCATCCCTTCCATACACCTTGGTGCAGAGATGTGGTTCCAGTTATTTGGAGCCTCACCCATGGAGGAAGGGAGAGACAGGGAAGTGATCCAGGGGGGCAAGAGGAAGTGTGTAATTTGGCAATAAACGCTGTGGAAATGACTGTCTAGTGACGGCAGAGAACCATAGCCAGGAGACTTGGCTCTGGTGCCATACACAGAGCAGAGAGAACCGAGGGGCACGGCCATCCCAGACGCAGCCAGTCAGGGTCACAAAACCCCACACACAGCCTCAAAAGAGCTGTTGCTGTGGGCTCTCAAGTTTAACAACTGTGCTAATGCAAGACACCGCTGAGGCTTCCGCAGAGGGAGCTGCTGGCAGTGAGAGCGGCAAGTGGGGGTGAATGGCGCGGTGCCCGGCCCCCACTGGAGAGGCGGGGGGAGACCACGGATGCAGTGCAGGAGATGGTGCTCAGCGCCAGGCTGCAGGGGTTCGTGCAGTCCCACAGACAGCAGGAAACCACTGTGGCATCTGGAGTGTGCATGATGGCGTGGCAGTGAGAAGAAAGATCAAGGGATGGGAGTGAGTGTGGGTGTGTTCAGCAGAGACCCTAGTCGGCTCTGAGGAGGCCTGGGCCACAGAGCGAGGCAGTTAACCCGTCCCAGGAAGGAGCAGCGGGGAGGTCCTGGCTCAGGGGTGGCTACTGTGACGTCTTGGGAGCCGGCTGCAGCCCTGGCCGCCCTGACAGTCCCGATGGTGCAGCTGCGTGGTGAGGGGCTGACTGGAACTAGTGTCCAGTCTTCAGGGCCATGGTTGTGAGTTCTGTCCTCGCACGTGGGCGCAGTAATCCCACCCTAACGATTCCAGAGTGTGAAATCTGAGCACGGACATCAAGTAGAATTGTGATTTCTCTGAGGAGCCGCCCCAAGGCAGTGCCTGCTGGGCCAGCCACAGCTCCCCGTCTCCGTGACTAGGGAAAGCTAAAAACAGCTCAGTGTTGTGCAGAGGCCAGCATTGGGTGCCGCCACTGACCCCCACAGGGAGGGGGCCCTGAGCCGGGGGAGGCTCGTGACCGTGTGTGGATTCTGCTCCCTGGCAGGTGGTGGACGTGGCCAAGCTCATGAAAGCGTACATCAGCATGATCGTGAAGAAGCGCTACAGCACCACACGCTCCGTGAGCAGCCAGGGCAGCTCCAGGTGAGCGCAGCGGCGAGCCCGCCTGTCTGCTACTCGAACGAACGTGCCGCCCTCCGGCCTCCGCTGGCTCCTGCACGTGCTGAGCCCAGCCCGAAGCAGAGCGGCCCGGCCTTTCTGGAAGCCCCTCCGCCAAGGGTCCTGTGGCCCTGCCAGCTGCAGTGATCATGTATTAAGCTGTCCACCTTAACAGTCTGCACACTTTCCAAAGCTTTACTACTCGTAGACGACACATGCCTTAAAGAAGAGGGGGAGTTCTCTTGCTGCGGCCAAAGCAGCCGGAAGTGCCTTAACTTGTGGAACCAACCCTGATCGACCTTAACTGTGCTACTGAAGGGAAAGACCCCCTCCCGCCTCAGAGAGACTTACAGAGCTGGGGGTGGGGGCGGGAGCATTCATCCACCACTTGTACACTAACCTCCCCGCCTGATTTCCCTGGCTCTGAGCAAAGCTGAGGGAGTGGGGAGCAGGGCGGAGAGGCAAGGGGACGTGTTTTGTAGCTGGAGTGCTGCTGGCAGCCTTCCTCATGGACTTGTATTACCTTTGGTCTCTGTTTCATCTTTTAAGTGCATGCGCTTGCGTGTGCATGCATGTGTTCATCAACTCAACCCCTTTAATCCTTGTTTCATGAGCATTAAAAGCAAAGGGAAAAAGGACGTGCAATGGTGTAAACAGTCTGTATATTGTAATAGTTCAGAGTCGTAGTCTCCAATTGTTACTTTATAAGGTGGTTTTATTAACAACCCGGAATCCTGGATTTCCCCTGTCTTTGCTGTATTTCACAAAACATGTTTTGATTCAGTTTTGTTCTACATGTAGCAAAGTCTGCAGTCTGTGTCTGCTGTATTATACACAGGTCTGCAGGCTACAAGATAACTGTATTTATGAACCACTCTTAAACCGCTGACTCCAGTGCTGTTTTTAGAATGATATGAAGTCATTTATGAATCCTTCATTTTTAAAAGATTTAAGTTAAAAAAGAAAAGTATTCCTTTAAAGGTTAGCATATATCACTCTGGATAGGTGACAGCTGTAACCGTGATGAATGCAAGGGACACATGCTGCATTCTGGGAAGGGGTAACGTGAGCGAATCTCCAGTGGACCCTGACATTAAATGCTGAGGCTTTAATAAAGTACACACATATTTTATCCCAAGTTTATACTGGTGATCTGAATAAGGCACCTGTAAATAAATCAGCATTTAGGACCAGAAGAAAAATAATCTGGTCTTGGACATTTTATTTTTATATGGAAAAGTTATAAAGACTTGGGTCAACTAAGTCTACCCACCAAGGAAAAAGAAATCTGCCTTATATCTGTGGACAACTGTGCATAATTGTTGTTTGTTGGCTCACAGCAAGTCTGACAATAAAAGATATTAGCTAACATGCCGTGTGTTGCTTCTGTCCGAGGTGGCTCTACGTGACTGGGCCCAGTTATTTTGGGTTTCCGGTTTGATGCTTTTGGTTCCAGGATGCGTACACTTTGTGTTTCCATGGTATCCACAGGGACTGGTTCCAGGACCCTCAGAGAGACATCAGAATCCACAGATGCTCAAGTCCTTTAGAGGAAATGGCCTAGTGTTCACATCGAACCTATATACGTCCTCCCATACAAGTTAAATCATCTTTAGGTTACTTACAATCCCTAATACAGTGAAAATGCCACATACACAGTTGTTACACTGTGTTACTGAGACACAGCGAGTTATTCCTCGAGTAGTTGGGTCTTTGTGTCTCATTTGTGAGATCCAGATGGAGTTCCCAATTCCTGGCTTCAACCTGACCCAGCTTGCGTCATTGTGGACATTTGGGGAGCGAACCAGTAGATAGAAGGTTCTCTGTCTCTGTCGTCTCTTTATCTCTGCCTTTCAAATAAATAAAAATGTAAAAGATGGATTTACCATAAACTTTTTTTTTTTAAATATTTATTTGAAAGTCAGAGTTATACAGCGAGAGGAGAGGCAGAGAGAGAAGAGAGGTCTTCCATCTGTTGGTCCACTCTCCAGTTGGCCACAACAGCTGGAGCTGCACCGATCCGAAGCCAGGAGCCAGGAGCTTCCTCTGGGTCTTCCCACATGGGTGCAGGGGCCCAAGGACTTGGGCCATCTTCTGCTGTTTTTCCAGGCCACAGCAGAGAGCTAGATTGGAAGTGGAGCAGCCTGGACTAGAACCGGTGCCCATATGGGATGCCAGCACAGCAGGCAGCAGTGTTACCTGCTATGCCACATCTCCAGCCCCTACCACAAACGTTGATAATCTAGCCGTGTTTTAATTCTTTTGGAACAAGAGAATACACATAGGACATTTTTTAAAAATTCAAAGACTAGAAATAAGAAGTCACTTTTCTTCTCAGCCATAGCCCCCATTTTCCTTCCCCAGAAGCAGTTATTTTTGCTACTTCCTTGAATGGTCTTCCAGAAATATTTTAAACAGTCTAAGCATCAACTCATGTATGTTTTCCCTGTCCCAGTTCCTTTTAAAAAAAAGCACAAAGTATTGTGTACCTTGCATTTTTTCCCCCAAAATAGTATTTTAGCTGCCATCCCACATTACTACCTTGCCTTATTTTCAACAATTTTAGAGTATCCTGGGCAGCTTTGTGGGGGGAACGCGCATATATATATATATATATATATATATATATGCCACCTAGTTTTTCTTTAAAAATAGTCTAGAAATCTAAGAACACAAAATAATCTTTTTTAGTTTTAAGGCTTTTTATTCAGATAGCACTGTTAGGTCAAAAATATCCCATATGAAAGCTCTGCATTATATATATGTTTGTCACACTGAGATCTATGATACATTCTAGAAGTATTTGTACCTGTGAGACCATGGAAACCCTTTCCCCCCAAAAGCTTACACTGTAATAAGAGATAAGGGACTAATCTAATCTGGGTCCCTGCCAATGTGCCTGATAAAGCAATGGAAGATGCTCCAAATGCCTGGGCCCCTGCATCCACGTGGAAGACCCAGATGAAGCTCCTGGCTCCTGGCTTTGGCCTGGCCCAATCCTGGCCGTTGCAGCCATTTGGGGAGTAAACCAGCGGATGTAAGCTTCTCTGTCTCTGATGCTCTTTCTCTAACTCAGCCTTTCAAATAAATAAATTTTTTTAAGAAATAGAAGACAAAATAAATATACATAAAAGTACCCTGTACTTGACTGCTGTTAACATGCAATGGAACAGAGTGGTGTGGTGACAAGATAGAAATACAAGAGCTATACATTCTAATTTTGGCATTGTCGATTTCAAAAGTGTGCACACTTTCATCCTTTTAGGAAAGGGGTTGGCAAACTACAGCCCATAGCCCAAATCCACCTGCCACCTGTTTTTTTGTTTTTTTTTTTTTGTTTGTTTGTTTTGTTTTGTTTTTTGACAGGCAGAGTGGACAGTGAGAGACAGAAAGGTCTTCCTTTGCCATTGGTTCACCCTCCAATGGCCGCCGCGGCCGGTGCGCTGCAGCCGGTGCACTGCGCTGATCTGAAGGCAGGAGCCAGGTGCTTATCCTGGTCTCCCATGGGGTGCAGGGCCCAAGCACTTGGGCCATCCTCCACTGCCTTCCCGGGCCACAGCAGAGAGCTGGCCTGGAAGAGGGGCAACTGGGACAGAATCCAGCGCCCCAACCGGGACTAGAACCCCGTGTGCCAGCGCCGCTAGGCGGAGGATTAGCCCATTGAGCCGCAGCGCTGGCGCCACCTGTTTTTTGTAACACAAGTTGTATTTGAGCAGAGTTACCTCCTCGTGTCTGTGCATTGTTTGGGGGGGCACTTTTCCTATAACAGCAGAGTTGAGTTGTAACAGAGGCCTCTCAGAAAGCTGAAAGGAGTTACTCTGGTCCTTTACAGAAAGAATCTGCTGACCCCCGTTGTAGTCACTTAAAAGCATAGGATTTCCTTTATAGCCCACTGCCAGCTCTGGTTAGAATGTTGATTCACGGTGTTTGAAGATTTTCTTTCCCCTTTGGGGATTGTTGCTCCAAGTCCCCCTTCCCCACCCTGTCTACTGTTCTGAGTGAATTTCCTGCCTCCCTGTGTTGCTACCTCTGGCCAAACTGGCTCAGATTCCCCTCGCATTTCTGCTTGTTCCATCAGCAGACAGACTCTTCCTCCACATGCCCTGAGGACCCCAGCCTTCTGCCTGCCTGACACGTCGTCAGGGCTCAGTTTGCCCATGAACAGTGACAAGGTCACTACAGAGATCAGACCCAAGCATAGGAAGATGCTAAATAACCATGCAGGTAGCACTGCAGAGGTCAAGCGTCAGGAGAGCAGATGCCCAGAGCAGACAGATCCTGGGGAGAAGGATGGCCAGGGAAAGACACCGCAAATGGAAATGCATGCCCGTCCTACACAAAGCCTTACCTTCCGTGCCTTGAGTTTTCTGCCCCCTGCTCGTCTTTGCAAATTTGAGTCTCAGTCACTGTCCACCCCTCTCATGTCAGCCCCACTGCTTCTGTGCTGTCCCAGTGTGGAGTATGGTGTTGCCCATTAGTGACGAAGGGGACGGATGCTGCCAGGGAAAGCCCCTGGGAAAGCTCCCTCAAGGAGTAATTCCTAACCACTTGGAGCACTGGCAGTGGCAACTGCACATGCTTAGCAACTGGCTTTCCAGTGGGAAAAGCCTTGCCTTACAGAATCTGCCTATTTTGTTTTAAATATTTATTTATTCAAAATTCAGAGTTACAGAGAGAAAGGGAGAGACAGATCTTTCACCCACTAGTTCACTCACCAGATGGCCACAGTGGCCAGAGCTGGGTCCAGCTGAAGCTAGGAGCCAGGAGCTTTACCTGGGTCTTCCACATGGGTGGCAGGGGCCCAAATTCTTGGGCCATCTTCTGCTTTTCCCAGACCATTAGCGGGGAGCTGGATTGGAAGTGGAACAACTGGGACAGGAACCGGCTCCCATAAGGGATGCCAGCATCACAGGCAGCAGCTTTACCTGCTGTGCCACAATGCCGGTTTGCTGATCTTTGAGATGTAATATTTCCACCATGGCTAATTTCAAGCAGTGGGCGGGGCGGCATCCCTGAAGGCAGGCTGGAACAAGAGGCAGCGGTGTGCTCCTGCACGGTGTGGAGCCCAGGCCTGCCCACTGCTGACACGGCCTGTAGTGGAGGGGAGATGGCCTTTGTTCCAGCGCGTACACACAAAACTTGGCACTTGCTTGTTCAGAAGAAAAACCTGAATGAAATAGAAAGAGGCCCTTATAAACTCTTAGGCACTTTGCATGGAAAAACGAGTAAAGATGTTTGCCAAGTATAGAATCTGTTCCTGTCTTTAGTTTTCCCAGGGACTTCTGTTTTCCCCCCAAGTAATAACAGGATTGCAGTTGATAAGTAGTTTGAGACATAAACAGGCATCCAGACATCTGTCTGTTGGGAACTGTCTGCTAGGTTATGGTTGTTGTCAGTTCCCGGGTGGTGTGCCCGAAAAGACAACCAGCAGTTCCTATAAATCTGACCTCTTGGGAGAATGGTTCTGTATAAGTTACTGAGTAACTTGGCATTGAGGACTATAATAGGTTCTTGGTTAGAGATAAGATAACCTTAAGTCTCAACACTAATCAGAACATAATTAACTTTAAAGTTCTATTTATTTGAGAGAAAGCTCCCTTCCACTGTTTCATGCCCCACTTGTCAGGACTGGGCCAGGCCAAAGCTGGGCACAAAAACTCAATCCCGATCCTCCATGTGGGTAAATCCAGTTACTTGAGCCATTGCCTGCTAAATTCCAGGTCTGTATGAGCAGGGAACTGAAGTCAGGAGCTGAAAGTCAGAGTTACATAGAAAAGGAGAGGCAGAGGTGTTCCATCCGCTGGTTCACTCCCCAGTTGGCTGCAATGGCCAGAGCTGTGCTGATCTGAAGGCAGGAGCTTCCTCTGGGCCTCCCACAGGGGTGCAGGGGCCATCCTCCACCGCTCTCCCAGGCCATAGCAGAGAGCTGGATTGGAAGTGGAGCAGCCGGGACCCAAACCGGCGCCCATATGGGATGCCAGCACTGTAGGCGGCAGCTTTACCTGCTACGCCACAGCACTGGCCTCCCTAATTAATTTTATAATATCTTGCTGTTTGGGTTTAAAACAAAACTACCTCAGTGTGGCTTTCTAAAGAAACAGAACTGTATTAAGTTGCTTAGCACTCATTTGGGAGTAACGTGAGCACAGACAAAGCAGTGTTGTGGGAGAGGTGGGGTCTAATTCCCTGTTGCAGGTCCTTGCCTTTTACCCGAGAAAAGCAATCTAAGTACGAGCACATGATGTGATAAAGTTTATTTGAACGGTGAGGTAAACACATGTGTGTGAGCACTGTTCAAGAACAGAGTGGCCAGGGAGGGAAGTACAGATAGTGCCTTAGCACCTGTCTTGCCTGTGTAGAGAGAACCAGCCCCTCCCAGTTACCAGCTTCTTATGAGGTTGGAAGGGGAGTGGCTCCATGGCACCTCCCCCAGATCCCTGGTGAGGGGAGATACATCCTGGGAAAAGGGTTATTTGACTGTCAGACGGATAGGATCACATAGGGCAGGTGACGTGTGGCTTCCAGCTCCTGACTCCAGTCAGGCTTCCTGCCTGATCCCATACCAAGTGGAACACATGAATAAAAAAACGTGTGAGACAAATGAGCAGAATGTATATTTCTAAAGCAGCTTGCTCTTCCACTCTCCTTTCTTTGTGTTCTTCTTTTGGTCTTCTCTCTCCAGTGTGGTCAATGGCACTAGTTACCGTTTGCTTGGCACACAATGTTTCAAATTCGGTGCCAAGTACATTACCGCGATTCTCTCATTTGTCTTCACAGTAGCCACGACGTAGGTGCTAGCAAATCTGTTTTACAGTCAGGATATTGAGATGTAGAAGCAGTTTTTTGTAACTTGCTGTAATAATTTGCCCTGCTGCGTAGCACATACACACAAACTGAGTAGCTAAACAGCACTTTTTTTTTTTTTTAACAGGCAGAGTAGACAGTGAGAGAGAGAGACAGAGAGAAAGGTCTTCCTTTCACCCTCCAGTGGCCGCCGCGCTGATCCGATGGCAGGAGCCAGGTGCTTCTCCTGGTCTCCCATGGGGTGCAGGGCCCAAGCACTTGGGCCATCCTCCACTGCACTCCCTGGCCACAGCAGAGAGCTGGCCTGGAAGAGGGGCAACCGGGAAAGAATCCGGTGCCCTGACCGGGACTAGAACCTGGTGTGCCGGCGCTGCAAGGCGGAGGATTAGCCTGTTGAGCCGCAGCGCCGGCCTAAACAGCACATGTTCATGTAGCTCCTGAGTCCATAGGTGATTGGCCTGAGCTGGCTCAACTGGGTGCTCTCTTGCTGCTCTACTGACTCATGGCTTTGCAGTTCAGACAGGTCAAATTTGTTGATCTTGCCTTGGCTTTCTCATGTTTAGGGTCACCGATGAAACGGCTCAGTTCTGCCGTATGTTGTTCTCATCCCCTGGTTAGCCAGCATTGCCTGGTGTCCACGGCATTTGGCAAAGTTTCAAGAAAACGTAAATGGTCAGGTGAGATTTCTTAATTCTTGGATTTGAAATCGACATGTTGATTCTGCCACATATTATTGGCCAAAGCAAGACATATGGCAGACCTACTCCAGAGGTGGGGAAATAGACTCCATTCTTTGATGGGAGTTTCTGCAAAGTCGTCCAACAAGTTTGGAGAATGTGGCCATTTTTCTCATCTACCACACTTGCTGAAAATCACAATCCAACTTCCAAAGAGGAAGTCCCATCTGCTTTTCAAAGAGAGCTTCTGCTGGAAATGTTTATTTTATATTCATGCAACTCCTGTTACCTGGTAGAATCATGAATTTTTTAGAAGTAAATGGCTGCTGCTATCAACTAGAGCAGGCTGTCTCCCAGCGCCATCCAGGTGGGAAGCACAGTGATTGCGAGTTGAGGCCTGCCTTTAGGAGCACCCCTTTCTCCCCTGCTGCTGTACAAATGGCTTTTGTCATTCAGACCTCACCTCAACAGTATCTACAGAAGGGCCCTTCCTCACCACCAAACACAGGCTGGCTGATGTTTATCACCTCATGTTTCCAATAGCACTTACCACCAAGCATTGTTGCATTGTTAGCTTACCGCAGGTCTTCCCCAGGTAGAATGTAAGATCTGTGACAGCAGAAATCTTTTCTTATGATCACTGTCACCTTGTGAACTAGAACTTTGTCTGAACACTACTGTGTTCCTAAATAAGGATTTCTGAATTAAACAAAAGGAGAAATTGTGACTTTGGATTTAGAGCCATCCCAGCTGAAATTCCCTAGAGAACCGGGCACATGGCTGACTTTGGAAAGGGCAGTCCTGGGGCACAGGGAGTGAAGGAGGGAAGCTGATGCTGGCCATGCTGGCCCAGCTTCACCAGGGGCCATGATGAGTCCCGGCAGCCTCTCTGCAGGAGCACCTGTGGCCATCGGAGGTGGCTCTGCTCAGGCTGCCCAGGGAAACCCCAGCTCAGAGCAGTCCTCCAAGGGAAGGAGAGAAAGAGATTCATCCTCCTGGTTCAATCCCATTGGTTTCCCATTGGTTGAATTTCACTGCCTTGGGACAGGTGGTGTGGTGCAATGGACTAGGCAGCCATTTGGGATGGCTGCATCCCATATCAGAATACATGATTTGAGTCCTGGTTACTTTGCACTGTTGATCCAGCTCCCTGCTAATGTGCCCAAGAAAGCATAGAAGATGACCCAAGAATGTGGATCCCTGCCACCCATGTGGGAGACCCAGATGGAGTTCCAGGTTCCTGGCTTCTGCCTGGCCTGGCCGCAGCCATTGTGGCTGGAAAGTGGACCAACACAGGAAGATTCTCTCTCCCTGTCTCTCTCTCTCTCTCTCTCTCCCTATTGCTCTACCTTTCAAATTTCTTTTTTTAAAAGCCGTTTCAGAAATCACATACCACCCTGTGATAAGCTGGCAATGACCCCCACCCCAAGCTATCTGCACCCTGTTCCCCAGAACCTGCAAATGTTATCTGTCAAAATGGACTTCACAGGTGTGCTCAAGTTAAGATGAGAAATGGGGAAATTATTGTAGATGACCCAGATGGGTCTGTGTAATCTCAAGTGTCCTTTATAAGGGGGAGGCAGGAGGCGATGTGAGGACTTTGGCAGGAGGGTGTAGGGATGCCTGACAGGGAGCACAGGCCGAGGAGTGCCAGCAGCCCTGAAGCTGAGAGGCGTCAGAGCCCTCGGAAGGACCCAGCCCTGCTGATGCATTGATTCTAGACCTCTGTCACTCATGTTAGATATTTGACTTCCGAAGCTGTAAGAAAATACATTTCTGGGGCCGGTGCTGTGGCGCAGTAGGTTAATCCTCCACCTGCGGCACCAGCATTCAATATGGGCACCGGTTCTAGACTTGGCTGCTCCTCTTCCACTCCAGCTCTCTGCTATGGCCTGGGAAAGCAATAGAAGATGGCCCAAGTCCTTGGGCCCCTGCAGCCATGTGGGAAGACCCAGAGGAAGCCCCTGGCTCCTGGCTTCAAATCGGCACAGCTCCAGCCATTGTGGCCATCTGGGGAGTGAACCAATGCAAGGAAGACCTTTCTCTCTGTCTCCTTCTCACTGTCTGTAACTCTGTTGCTCAAATAAATAAATAAATTTTTTTAAAAAAAGAAAATAGAATTCTGTTGTTTTAAACCATAGTATTGTGCTTAGTTACAGCAGCAATGGAAAATGCTTGTGTGGGGTAGCATTTCCTCTGAGTCGGGGGCAGGAGGATCCAGAGGTTCAGGCACACGGTGGGGCAGTATTATGGGGTGGAAACAAAGGCTGCTCTGGGACATCTTGGTGCTGAGGCAGCCCCAGCTGCTGAGAGCCTGGGAGACACAAAGCCAAGGAAAACTGAGGATTTTATACAGTGTGCTGTTGTGTGAAGCAGCTCTGGACAGAGAAGACGTGTATGGGTTGATTAACACTGTCTGTTATTACACACTTATTTCTTGACTTCTGATGGGGTTACATGCTGATGAACTGCTGAAAATTGAGAATATCCTAAGTCAGAACTGCATTTCTTACTCCCAACCCGCCACACCTCTGCCGAGTAGCACCGCACATGCAGTGTCGGTGGTTTCCCCTGGTGACCACAGCAGCGACTGAAGCTGTACTCCCTGCTGCAGCCCAATGTCACGCGAGAGAACCATGGGATTCATATCACGTCCTGGCTTGGGAAAATATCCAAATTCAAAATTCAAAGTACAGTTTCTACTGAACTTGTATCACCATAAAGACAAAAATCAAGCTTAGTGGTCAAGATGCCGATGAAGGCACCTTCATTTCATATCGGAACACCTATGATCAATACTCAGCTCCAGCTCCCAACTCCAGCTTGTTGCTAATGCAAACCCTGGAGAGCAGCAGTGATGGCTTAAGTGGTTGAATCCTTGCCACCTACATGGAAAACCTGGATTGATTCCTGGCTGCAGCTTTGGCCCAGTCTAGTCCCAGCCATTGTAGTGTTTTGTGGATAAGACTGCTTTATGTCTCTCTGCCCCTCAAATAAATTTAAAAAAATTTTAAAGACAATAATCGTCAAATATCACAAGCTGAGGACTTTATTTTTTGGGGTGTGAAGAATAATGCTGAAGTCCTGGGCCCTCAGAATGAATTTTATATAAGTCATGTGATCTATACTGTGGTGCAGACCTTCACAAACATGCCTTTCAAATTGGTAAAAGTCTATTCAAACTTTTATTTATTATTTTTAAATATTCAAATATTTTTATTATCTTTAAATAAATTTATTTATATTTTATATAGGATTTGTAAATTGTGTGTGTTAGGGTAACTCGAATTGCATAGCAAACTCCTACATTTCAACTGCCTAAGCACCTTGCTTAAGTATCAATACAATGTTGGTATAATGTAGGGGTGATGGTTAGGCCGACAGACACTCTGCTTCAGTACTTAGCTTCCAATACCTCCCTGGATGTCAACAAACAACTGGCAGAAAGGGAATAGTCGACTGGAGAAGGACCTACACTTCTGGACCTCCTTGGCCTGGAAGTGACATCACTTCTGCTCATTCACTAGCAAGAAGTGGTCACCCTGCATTCATTATTTGCAAGGGATGCTGGGCGGTAGCTCCTGGCGGGCAACTGCCTGTTCAGTAACAACTCTATACCAAGTGGAGAACGACGTTTTGGTGGACAGTCAGCTGTCACTGCCACAGTTGGACAACAAACATTCATGAAGACTTTTTTCCAAATACTAAAAAACTCTTTCCCCAGCCAAAAAAAAAAAAAACATAGAAAGTTAACTTGAAATCCTGTTGAGTTACTGCATCCCCAGGGGCCAAATGGACAGGCAGCCAACGAGAGATTGCTCAATCTGTGTAATTAAATCAAGGATGGATGATCAGGAGGTGAAGAGTTAGCCCTCCAATAAAAAGTCACAATTCCTCATCCAGTTCCCACACCAGAGCCATGGTTTTGACCCAGGCCCACTGACTGAAGAAAAGATCGTGTCCTTGGAGGGTGGGACTCTGCCACACCACAGCAAGTGTTGGAAGTCCTACATCTCCCAAGCCTTCACCAAAGGGGCCTTCTTGTGTAACTGAACTTGGAGGAATACTCGCATTTTGGTGACAGTTGGGCAAGGTTTTAGTAACATTAACAGCTAATGACAAAATCATCATCAGGGGTTCCTGTTATGAAGAATTATCAGGGTGAGGTGAAACATGGAGGCTGGTCCAGATACAGTTGAGAGAATGTACGCTGGGTCTGCACCCAGAGGTCACCTCTCAAAATCCCAAATGCACCATGGAGGGATTATTGAGTGTGGCTAACACTTAAATCAGTAGACTTTGAGTAAAGCAGATGACCATCTGTAATGTGGGTGAACCTCATCCACTCAGTTGAAGGCCTTAAGAGAAAAAAAGTGAGCTCCCTTGAAAGGAAAGGAAGTCTGTCTCTAGATTGCCTTAAGACTCAGGACTGCAATGTCAACTCCTGCTGAATTCCCAGCCTGACAGCTACTCTGCAGGTTTTGGATCTGCTCACAACCACAGCTGAGTGAACCAGTTCCTTAATAAACCTGTCTCTCTGCTTCCACATTCATGCACACATGCGCAGCCCATTGCTTCTTGCTTCTCTGAAGGATCCTAATACAGGAATTAGCTTTGACAAGACCTCTCTCTCACTCAGGCATTTATTCAGTCACCATGCCGTATTGTTGCAGTCCACGAAGTGTGTCCTATTCCCACCATTCTATGTCTCTTCTTTCTCTTATCTTGGTAAGGTGGTCAACATCTCTCACTAGTTCTGTTACAAAATCTGTTAACAATCTCCTTGCCTCATCTTCTAAACAGCCTGATGCTCCACCACCAAGTTTTCCTTCTAAGACAACCATCTGATCACATCCCTGACCTCCAAGGACTCCTTTTTTTTTTTTTTTTTTTTTTTTTTTTTTATTTTGACAGAGTGGACAGTGAGAGAGAGACATTGAGAAAGGTCTTCTTTTTGCCTTTGGTTCACCCTCCAATGGCCGCTGTGGCCCGCGCGCTGCAGCCAGCGTACCGTGCTGATCTGAAGGCAGGAGCCAGGTGCTTCTCCTGGTCTCCCATGGGGTGCAGGGCCCAAGGACTTGGGCCATCCTCCACTGCACTCCCTGGCCACAGCAGAGAGCTGGCCTGGAAGAGGGGCAACCGGGACAGAATCCGGTGCCCCAACCGGGACTAGAACCCCGTGTGCCGGCGCCGCTAGGCAGAGGATTAGCCTATTGAGCCGCAGTGCTGGCCTCTTTTTTTTTTTTTTTTTTAAGATTTATTTTATCTACTTGAAGACACAGAGAGAGAGGTCTTCCATCCACTGGTTCACTCCCCAGATGGCCAAAACAGCTGGAGCTGCGCCGATCCAAAGCCAGGAGCCTCCTCCAGGTATGCCACTTGGGTGCAGGAGCCCAAGGACTTGGGCCATCTTCCACTGCTATCTCAGGCCACAGCAGAGAGCTGGATCGGAAGTGGAGCAGCTGGGACTAGAACCGGCGCCCATATGGGATGCCTGTGCCCCAGGCCAGGGCTTTAACCTGCTGCGCCACAGCGCCAGCCCCCCAAGGACTCTTGTTTATTCCCCATCGAGTACAGGATATACCTTGAACTCCTCATATAGCATGAAAGCTCTTTGCTTACAAGTCCCAGTTAAATTCCCAGCTCCAACTTTGGAGTCCTTCTACAAGTATCCTATGTTGCACCCATATTTCACTAGTTGTCAGTTTTCAAATATGCCATGCATTATCTGTGTGTTTGGCTTCATGTGCCTATCAATTTGGGAAACCTTCTTACCTACTTTTCTTTTTCTTTCTTTCTTTCTTTTTTTTTTTTTTTTTTTTTGGACAGGCAGAGTGGACAGTGAGAGAGAGAGAGAGAGAGAGAGAGACAGAGAGAAAGGTCTTCCTTTTGCCATTGGTTCACCCTCCAATGGCCGCCACAGCTGGCGTGCTGTGGCCGGCACACCGCGCTGATCCGAAGCCAGGAGACAGGTGTTTCTCCTGGTCTCCCATGGGGTGTAGGGCCCAAGTACCTGGGCCATCCTCCACTGCACTCCCGGGCCACAGCAGAGAGCTGGCCTGGAAGAGGGGCAACCGGGACAGAATCTGGCGCCCCGACCAGGACTAGAACCTGGTGTGCCGGCGCCGCAAGGCGGAGGATTAGCCTAGTGAGCCGCGGCGCCGGCCCTTACCTACTTTTCAAACCATGGCCCAGAGATACTCTTTGTTCTGAAGCTGTCCCTGGATGCTCAGTCATACTTTTTAGAGCATGATGAAGGTCTTTCCATAAGCATTATGTAATATATTGGAATTATTGTATTTGCCTATTTTTCCCAAAAGACGAAAGACTCTTCAATTGGCCCTGTATCTTATTCAATCATATTAGATCCCTAAAGCTAGTGTTTTGTAAAGCTTCTAATAGCTACTGAAAAATAATGTTTGTTGAGCCAGGTTTTATGGATTAGAATTTATACCCCTTGAAAGCAGAGACTATATTGCTGTTCATCTTACTATCACTTCCTTCACAGGAACTTGTACATAGTTGAAGTTCAATATAAGAAGTCTGAATTTAAGAGATAACCTCCAGTTCTCTGGAAAAAAAATTGTAAATGTCATTTTCTTGTGGCGTCCAGGTCTTTCAGCCATCATTGGACTCCCTGCTAAACAGTGTCACAATGGTTTAAAATCAAGCAAGAGTTTCTGGAAAGAACTCATTGTCACTGAGGGTCACAGTCTTGAAGGAAGAAGAGAAAGAAGGAGGAAATTCTAAGAAATATCTCAATTTCTTGTCTTTTCTGACAGTCTTCTGAAAAACAGGGTTTTTTAAAATTTTGTTCTGAATATGTTCAAACCCACAAAAAAGTTGAAAGGATAATACAATGAACAAACCGGATACCCTTCATATAGATTCACCGACATCTAGCCGCACCTACTTCCTCTTCCTCTCTCTCTCTCTCTCTCTCTATATATATATATAGACACACACACATGTACACTTCTCTTTTGCTGAAAGCAGGAGGATGACATCATGGCATTTGACCCCTAAATGTTGCATCTTGCATCACTCAAACCAAGGACATTCTCTATAACGCCAAGTGAGGCTCACATTAATTAAACCAATATTAATTAAACAAGATCATCTGTCATGCAGTCTGGACCCAAATTTCCCTAACTACCCTCCACAATGTCCTTGTTGGCTATATTTTTTTAACCAAAAGCCCAAATTTCACATGGTGATTTGGCTGTTTCAGCTCTGTAGTCTCTCAGACTCCCCCTGCTCCTGACACCCATCTCTTTGAAGACCCAGGCCTGTTGACCTTCAGGATGTCCCACATCCTGCATTCCTCTGCTTTGTCAGGGTTTGACTCAGGTCAAATGTCTCCAATGAGGCTTTCCTCTTCTAGCGTCAGACTAAGGAGCTTGTGAGGTCAGACTGTTTCACCACGCGCAATGCCAAGCATGATGGGATGCACAAGTGGTGGAGGCTCACGGAGTTCTTAGTGCAAGGACACAGCCCTGAATTTGTAATTAGTAAGTTATCTGTGGGACTGGGTAAGCCTCTTTTCCCAGAGTCATATTATTCATTGATGATTATTGCCTACATTAATAATTACAAGTAGAGTCACAAAATGGTGCTTTTCTAAATCTAAAATCTAAGCTACATATGATATAATCTTTTGGAAAGAAGAGATTTCCTTTCTCCTTTGAAAATCACAGTGGAGTCATATGATTTTACTAGTTCCATGTACAGTAGTTATGGGCTAAGATTATTATTTTTGATCCTCAAAATTTTCCAGACTTGGTTAATAAGATACCTTTCAAGCTGGACTCTGTGTCCTTCTGACATGAACCAGTCAATAGCATGTGACTGTGTCTTTTTGCTTTCCGGTGCATGATACATTCCTCACTCAGCATTACTATTGTACAGCTCGCTAAAGATGCCTGACTCTTGTTGCCAGGGAGTCATTGATTCCAGGTTTCCTAAGTGGACAGAGCTGGACTCTATCAGTTCATGTTCTCCTGCTTACTGATAGTTCCAATTCAAATCCAGCACCACAGGGGTCTCTATTACCTCTCTCTGAGACCATGTTCCAACTCCCCCTTTACTTAACACCCTCAAATTCCAAGAGCAAGAGGTCAACACTGCCCTCAATAATCTGGCTTTGAGACGTTTCTGGGGAGGCTGAGCTTACGGCTCTGAGGCAGCTGGCTGCCAGGGCCTTCTTGGAGTGGGCAACCGCTCACAGGGAGGCAGTCGTCCAATCGGACGTCACCCAAACTTCCACCTGGGGCTCAGTTTTTATGAAACCTCTCTGTGGGCTTTTTACATAAAATCAATGTTTGCAGATTTACCACTAAAGAATAAAATAAGATGGGGCCGGTGCCGTGGTGCAGCGAGTTACAAGCCCTGGCCTGAAGTTCCGGCATCCCATGTGGGCGCTGGTTAGAGACCCGGCTGCTCCACTTCTGATCCAGCTCTCTGCTATGGCCTGGGATAGCAGTGGAAGATGGCCCAAGTCCTTGGGTCCCTGCACCTGCGTGGGAGACCCGGAAGAAGCTCCTGGCTCCTGGCTTCGGTTGGCGCAGATCTGGCCGTTGTGGCCATCTGATGAGTGAACCAGCAGATAGAATACTTCTCTCTCTGTCTCTACCTCTCTCTCTGTAACTCTGTCTTCCAAATAAATAAAATAAATCTTTAAAAAAAAAGAATAAAATAAAAACAAAACTTACATCTTTCTCCATGCAGATGATAGGTTCTTAATGAAAGTCTCTTTGACTCATTGCCCCTGGAGAAACGTCTCCTTTAGCTATTTCCTCTGAACAGAGTTCTTTGTAGGGTGTTCTGGTTAAACTACCCTGTGAGTGAAGTTGGTTTCTCTCTCTGACTTTTCATAATGCAGAGGATTTTTGTGAAATTCTGCTGTCAAAGCAAACCTTGGTATCTGTTGCAGCACATTTCCTGTGTGGTGCAGGTCTTCTCAGGAGACAATGGCAATCATTACAAAATGGGTGGATACAGAATCCAGATTCCCATAGAGATAGTCTCCCCATGAGCCTTGACTGCAATTATTTCACGTAATTCTCACAGTAGTCTTGGAGAGTTAAGTATTGTTCTTGTTTGAAAGGCAAAGAAGGCCGTCGCCGCGGCTCAATAGGCTAATCCTCCACCTAGCAGCGCCGGCACACCAGGTTCTAGTCCCGGTCGGGGCGCCGGATTCTGTCCCAGTTGCCCCACTTTCAGGCCAGCTCTCTGCTGTGGCCTGGGAAGGCAGTGGAGGATGGCCCAAGTGCTTGGGCCCTGCACCCCATGGGAGACCAGGAGAAACACCTGTCTCCTGGCTTCGGATCAGCGCAGTGCGCCGGCCACAGCGCGCCAGCTGTGGCGGCCATTGGAGGGTGAACCAACAGCAAAAGGAAGACCTTTCTCTCTGTCTCCTCTCTCTCATTATCCACTCTGTCAAAAAAAAAAAAAAAAAAAAAAAAAGGCAAAAAAACCAAGACTCAAGAGAGCCTGTGTTAATAACACTTTTATAGAGCTACTGTATTTGGTTAAATCTAAGATGCTTAAGACTTTAAGGTATATTCTGTGTTCAAGTAGTTAAGACATGAAATAAGAATATGTCTTCACATCAATAAAACCCAGTGATGTTAGTGGTATATCTAGGATCAAGTTCAGATCTTCATGACTATGAAACCCATGCTCTTCCTACTTGATCAAGAGTTTATAGAAGAGGGGCTAGGAAGAGGGGCTGGCATTGTGGCATAGTGGGTAAAGCCACAGGTGGTGATGCTGGCATCCCATATGGGCACTGGTTCATATCCCAGTTATTCCACTTTCCATCCGGCTCCCTGTTAATGGCATGGAAAAAAAGAATCAGAGATAGCCCAAAAACTTGGGCTCCTGCCACCCACATGGGAGACCCAGATGAAATTCCTGGCCATCTGGGGAGTGACCCAGCAGATGGAAGAGAGCTCTCTCTCTTCTTATGTAACTCTTTCAAATCGATCAATCTTTAAAGAAAAGGGGTATTATGGAAGAGAAGCTTGCTGAATTGCAGATAGAAGGAGAGTTGGGTTTGAAGAGGTTAAAAGAACAAGAAAAGGTTTTGCACATCAACACAAACATGGGTGTGAGTTTGCATGAGTGTGTGGACATAGGGAAGAGCTAAGTGTTCAGATTAGGAAACAGTGAGAAATACAGGTTTGAGAAAGAGATTGGCCAAATAAGCCAGAGCTTTAGAAGACAGCACCTAATTACTTAGGGTTAGCCATTTACAAGGGTGGGGATCATTATATGTGCATGGAGTGGGTGTTTGCTATGGTTTGAGTGCCTCCAACAAAACTCATGTTCAAATCCAATCCCCATTCTGAAGGATTCAGAGAGTGAGAACTTATATAAGTCTGACTATAGTATTTGGAGGTAGGGCCTTTGGGAGGTAATTAGGTTAAATTAAGCCACTAGGCACACAAATCCAGCGGGGTTGTGGGTTTATTAGAAGATGAGAAAGGTGGGTGTTCGGCCTAGAGAATAGGACACCAGTCAAAATACACATATTCCACACTGCAGTGCTAGGCACAGGGCTCAGCTCCTGATCCCATCTTGCTAATGTGGACCCTGAATGGTAGCAGCCAATACCTTACATGGTTGGGTCTCTGTATTCATGTAGTAGATCTGGACAGAGTTCTTGGCCTAGCTCTAGGCATCAAAGGCATTTGGAGGGTGAACCAGTGAATAAGAGCTCTATTTGTAAATTTTTCTCTCTTTCAATTATTATTATATTTTTTAATAATAATAATAATGAAAGGAGAGACCTGAGCTAGAACATTCAGTTTCATCATGGCTTCCAGAGAGTCCTCACCAGCAAGAAGAACTTTACCAGATACAGTCACCCAATGCTGAACTTCCTGGCTTTCAGAACTGTGAGCCAAATAAACCTTAATTCTTTATAAATTACTCAGTTTGTGACACTTAATTATAGCAACAGAAAATGGGCTAAGACCATGTTGCATGTTGAAAGCAGTATTTTCGAGAAGTGAACAAGGTGCATTGGAAGAGGAGATACCAGGTTCCTGCAGTTCAGATAAGCACCAAGCAGTGAAGCTGGTACAGGGATGGTGACCCTGAGACTGGAGAACAGAGGCTGCCTGGGGATGGGAGCATTTGAAGGAAGAGTCCTCAGCAATTGTTGGAGACAGATGGGGAGCCTCCATCGTGTATTATCCAAATCGGGATGTCTTTGAGAAAGAAAGGGAAGCACTATTAATAACCAAACCAAATAGCAGGCACCCACCAGGTCTGTGGACAAACCTGATGGATGGTTGGTTGCTCCAGACCAAAAAAATGAAGCATCATTCAGAACCACAATGAAGCATCATTGAGAACCACAATGTCTCTGCTGTTTCTAGCCTGGGATAACAGGTCACTGTACTTTGCAGAGCAGTTGTCAGTGCTACTTCTTGAGCAAAGGGTCTCTGTGACCCTCACCTGCCTTCCTCAACAGAGCTCAGGAGGAATCAGGCAGCCATTCATAGTGTGGGGGGAGCAGGATTTCCTGGAGAAACTTGCAAGCAACAGGGTCAGTAAAATAAGGATTGAGTTTTGTTTGTTTACTTTTTCTTAATTTGAAAGGCAGAAAGATAGAAACAGACTGAAAAATCCATTGGTTCACTCCCTAATGCCTCCAACATCCAGGTTGAACTGGGGCTGCAGCCAGGAGCCCAGAACTCAATCCAGGTCTCCCACATGGGTGGCAGGGACCTAATTCATTGAGCCATCACCTGCTGCCTGCTGGAGTGCACATTAGTAGGAAGCTGGAGCCAGGGCTCGAACCCAGGCACTCTGATTTGGAATGCAGTGTTCCAAGTGGCATTTTAACTGCTGCAACAAATGCCCACCTCAAGAGGAGGCCCTTTTTGATGTTCTTAGCCACACAGAGAGGTAAGTGCCAGGATTGTGGTGGTTTCAGGGACCCACTAGGATGGACATAGGTGGGGAAGAAGCCCTTTCCCATTGACTTTTCATCACCTCAGTTCTTTATAAGCCAAGAGCAATGACAGCCTTGTCAGTGGGAGAACACTTGATGGGTGCATCAGACGCCAGAAGTTGGAAGAAGTCCTCTGGAAAAGCCAGCTGCTTTGGGGCCTGGGACATTTAAGAGCCAGTGGCAAACTGGTTTCAGGACGGAACCATTTGAGCCTGTGGGACCCAGGGTTCCAGTGTTCTTCTGGAGAAAAGAGAAATGCTTTCAGTCTCAGCCAGGACTAAGACCAAGCAGCCCAGGGGCCCCTTCCATGGCCCTTGTTGAGAAACGTTCTATTGGGACACCACAGTGCCTGGTTTAAGTACTCTTCACCCAGGGTAGCAATGAGGGTGTACATGGTAGTATGATTTTGTGGCATAATAAGAAATACATATTTGATCTTTGTCCCTGGTTCCTGGCACAGACCTACACTGAACTCCTGGAACGTCCTGATAAGAGTAAATGAAGCATCTTTGTTATTCATAATAGGCCCTTTGCAGTAACACCTGAAATTATGCTAAGGAAGTGATTCTTCTGTGGACCACTACACAGCTTTAGGATGTGGGCTAAAAAAAAAAAAAAAAGCTCTCTGCTGTGGCCAGGGAGTGCAGTGGAGGATGGCCCAAGTGCTTGGGCCCTGCACCCCATGGGAGACCAGATCCTGCCATCGGATCAGCCACGGCGGCCATTGGAGGGTGACCCAACGGCAAAAGGAAGACCTTTCTCTCTCACTATCCACTCTGCCTATCAAAAAAAAAAAAAAAAAAAAAAAAAAAAAAAAAAAAAAAAGGATGTGGGCTGGTGGCCAGAGGAACCGAAATCTCCAGAGAGGGAGATCATTGAGTCAGTTACCAGTGGCCAAGGAGTTGGTCAGTCGTGTCTACATAATGGAACATCTATAAAAGTTCTAAATGTAGGGGTTCAAGGAGCTGATAGGTTGGTGAGCAAATGCATCCCCACGCCAAGAAAATGGTGCACGCCAGCTCGCCAAGGGACAGAAACTCCTATGGACCATCTGCATCTTGCCCGTGCACCTCTTCTGGATGTTCATTTACATCTTTTACATCTTTTATGATAAAGTAGTAATGGTAAGTGAACTGGTTTCCCTGAGTTTTGCGAGCTGTTCTAGCAAACTAGCTAGCCTAAGAAGAGATCATGAGAGCACCAGATTTATAACCAGTGACTCACAAGTATGGGAGACCTGGGACTTGCAATTGGCACCTTGTGGGACCCAGCCCTCAATCTATAGGGTTTTATGCTAATTCTAGGTGTTTAGTGCCAGCATTGTATTGAACTGTCGGACTCCCAGTTGTACTGCTATGGAAAAAACACATGTTAGTGCCAGATGTGTGGTAAAAATGGTTCAGCAGTAGACAGAAATCATCAGTTTTCAAAGAATCAACCTACAAGTAGACTATAATAAATATAATCTTAATATGTCTTTGAGTCTTGCAATGCTTATAGGTCCCCGTGAACACCACTGGCTGTGTAGTAACCATGGTTTACCTATTTCTGCATCTAAGAGGACATAAATGATACCTTATGACCTCAGGGCCTGTCACCAGGATCATGGCTAAAGGTACACCAGATTTCATGTCTAATTTCAACTGTATTAAAAGCAGGTGATAAACCAAACACATACTTTGGAGGACTGGATTTGTGTTGTAACTTTCGTAGCCATTCCACTATGTCTCAGTAACCTAAATTTAGCATAGAAAACACCCCTGGAGACTGGAGGCCTGATTTGGAGACCTGGATTTGGGGACAATCACAAGGCACTCTTGCTTGGATAATGGAAGTCAAGCTGGAGTTCTTGGACCTTGGGAAAAACAGACACCACTGCAAGCAACAGAGAAACCCATAAACATCAGGCACTCTCTCTAGCTCACAGCCGAGTCTGAGCCTCTGTGACTGATCCTTAAAACTCTCTTCCGTCTGTTCTCCAAAAGCCTTATCATGTACTCTGCACCACGTGGCCTCTGAGCTGGTGGGCACTTGGAACTTATCCTGATTGTGCCCTCTGATAAGTTCTAGTCCTGGCTCTTCCATTTTCCTGTTCTTTTTTTTTTTTTTTAATTTTTAATTTAATTTAATTTTATTTTTTGACAGGCAGAGTGGACAGTGAGAGTGAGAGACAGAGAGAAAGGTCTTCCTTTACCGTTGGTTCACCCTCCAATGGCCGCCATGGCTGGCGTGCTGCGGCTGGCACACCGCGTTGATCCGATGGCAGGAGCCAGGTACTTCTCCTGGTCTCCCATGGGGTGCAGGGACCAAGCACTTGGGCCATCCTCCACTGCACTCCCTGGCCACAGCAGAGAGCTGGCCTGGAAGAGGGGCAACCGGGACAGAATCCGGCGCCCCGACCGGGACTAGAACCCGGTGTGCCGGAGCCGCAAGGTGGAGGATTAGCCTAGTGAGCCGCGGCGCCGGCCCATTTTCCTGTTCTTTTGTTCAGGATCCCTGCTGGCCTCTGAGCTACACGTGTTGGCATCTAACTACCTATCTCACATTTCTGAAAATATCCCTTGGGAAACGGCCTCCCTCCCAAATCAGCTACCTTCCCTCCCTCCCACCTTAGCAAATGACAAGGAAAAAGCCCCTAAGGTGTTTTCCCTTTGCCAGGCTCTTTTTAATCCATGGTCTGAACATATCTTTCTAAAACACAAGCCTGTTCCCTTCAGCTTCTGGCTGCAAGCCCACTAATATCTTCCCATTGCTCTAAGGACAAAGCAGGCATTCCTAGCACCTGCTGGGGGGCAGGGCCTTTGTGACTGGTCTCCTGCTCACCCCACCCTGTCCTCCTGCTCAGAACTCACCGTGGATTCCTCCAAGGGCCAGAGGGCTTCTCTCCTGCCTCTAGGACTCGCACACCATGTTCCCCCATTCCTGTCACCTGGCTTCCTTCCTCAGGTTCTTTATTCTGTGCCCATGCCCTAAGCACTACCGGGGAAACAAGCAGTCCTGTTCATTTTACTATCAGCCCTAACCAGCATGTCATGTTTAATGATCAGTGATGAATGAATGACACACAGTATAATAAAGCAGAACCAGGGCCATGACAGGGAAAGTAGAGACTAGCAAGTGCGCAGTCTGCTGGCTCAGGTGCGACTGATGGGCTCTAAGTAATGCAGTCATCCTTGCTGAGCAGATGAGTGTGCTTGTGGGTGAACAGATAGGCATCCTGTGGGGATACACTAATGTAGTGTGCTGTAGTTTGAGTGTGTCCATCCAAGTTCCTGTGTTGCAAACTCAATCCCCACATTCATATGTTGATGGATTTGGGGGTGGGACCTTAAGGAGGTCATGTGGGTGGAGTCCCACAATGGGATTAGTGGCCTTCTGGAAAGAGGAGAGATCTAAGCTGGCATACTCCCTCTCCCTGGCGTGCCCTCCTGTCCTCCTGCCTTCTGCCATGGGCTGTTGCAACAAGGTGGCTCATGCCAGGAGCCAGAACCATCCCTTGGGACTTCCCAGCCTCTAGAACCATGACCCAAATAAATCTCTGTTCTTTAAAAATTGCCCAGTCTCTCTGTTCTAGTAGCAGAAAACAGACTAACACAGGGTGTGTCCATGATTCTTTTTAGTTAACCACTTTGCAGTCTTAAAACAAAACAAAACAAAACAAAAATACCCAAACCAGATAGTCCAACAGGGTCTGGGTGGCCACCATCTTGGTGTGAGGTTGTTCATGCTTGGTAAGTACCTCCATTACACAATGCTTGTCAATTGTACACTACTCTAGTTTCAATATTCTAATTCTTAAATGCACACTGGACATTCAACCAAAATGAAAATAGTGAATTCCTCCTCTGAGTTGGGCACTAGGTGAGGCCTTTGTTAAATGAAATAATCAGAGTTTTGTTGAAATACCAAAGTTAAACTTTGTTCAGCTTGTCAAATTGATGATTTAAACTAGAAACAGTGGCTGGCACTGTAGCATAGCGGGTAAAGCTGTCACCTGCAGTGCCGGCATCCCATATGGGCCGCTGTTTAAAGTCCCTGCTGCTCTGCTTCCTATCCAGCTCTCTACGAATGTGCCTGGGAGGGTGGCAGAGGGTGGCCCAGGTGTTTGGGCCCCTGTACCTGCATGGGGGACCTGCAGGAAGCTCCTGGTTCCTGGCTTCAGATTGGCTCAGCTCTGGCAGTTGCGGCCATTTGACGAGTGAACCAGCAGATGGAAGACCTCTCTCTCTCTCTACCTCTTTGTAGCTCTGCTTTTCAAATAAGATAAATAAATCTTTTTTTTTTTTTTTTTTTTTTTTAAGTATGAAGACAGGGGCCGTCGCCGTGGTACAACAGGTTAAAGCCCTGGCCTGATGCGCTGGCATCCCATATGGGCGCTGGTTCTAGTCCCAGCTGCTCCTCTTCCGATCCAGTTCTCTGCTATGGCCTGAGATAGCAGTACAAGATGGCCCAAGTCGTTGGGCCCCTGCACTCACATGGGAGTCCCAGAAGAAGTTCCTGGCTCCTGGCTTTGGATCGGTGCAGCGCTGGCCATCTGGGGAGTGAACCAGCGGATGGAAGACCTCTCTGTCTCTACCTCTCTCTGTAACTCTGTCTTTCAAATAAAACAAAATCAATCTTTGGCAATGACTTTTTATTTAAAATTTTTTATTTATATAAATAGAACAAATTTCATGTATTTCATACATAGTTTTAAGTACACAAGGATACTTTCTACCCAATCCTCCCTCACTCCCACTCTTCCTCTTGATTCCTTTCTTATTTTTCTTTTGATTTTTGTGATAATATACCTTTCCTTTCTTTGAGTACAAGTTTTATCATTAGTCAAAGGACCACCTAAGGAAACTAAAAACAATCAGTCAGCTGCCTGAGTTGACTGTTCCGCAAGCCCGAGTTAGGTTACAAATTCTATTTTTCTTAACAAGGTGAGTGCATGCATTGAGTCAGGTTTAAACAATACAGATTTATGTGTGATTATCAATCACACTGAAAATTGAGGTACATCTGGTAGAACAGATTGGTGTCACCTGGCAATTAACAGATTGGATTACTGATTAGGGAGGTTCATGACATTCCCACACTTGATGTGGATACAGTCACATGCAGGGAGAGGCAAACAATGGGGTCCTCCATCAATCTTCCAGCAATGGCTCTGAGTCATAAAGCTCGCTCCTTCTTAAAGGTATAGTAGGTGTTTCCTTGCACATGACTGTGTTTTCTCGAAAGATCCTGCTATGGGGTAGTTGCAGAGACCAACTGCACGGGGTCTTCATGGCCCAGGCAGCAATCTGGCTGATTTAGGCCTCTTCGGTCACTGTTTGAGCCCACATCTTGGAAACTAGGTGAGCTGAGGCTGCAGCACAGGCTACGATCTTCCTTTTCTTTTGTTCTCTCACGGCTACTGCGGGGTGGTGTGTTCCTTTATCTGTGCTTAGAGTGAACGATCTAGGTTCTCTTGTTCAGTGACAAGAAAATGAGGGAAAGTTGGGAATAAGGAATGGAGGATAATGGAAAGAGGAGAGTAGAATCACTTTAATACAATTATCAACAAGAACCCCATCTGGGCCATTGTTGTGGCGTAGCAGGTAAACCTGCTGGCATCCTATACAGGCACTGGTTCCTGTCCCGGCTGTTCCACTTCCAATCCAGCGCCCTGCCAATGACCTGGGAAAAGCAGTAGCAGGTGGCCCCAGTCCTTCAGCCCTTGCCATCCATGTGAGAGACCTGGAAGAAGCTCCCAGCTCCTGAATTAGGCCTGGCTCATTCCTGGCCATTTGGGGAGTGAACCAGCCGGTGGAAGATCTCTGTCTCTCCTTCTCTCTCAAACTCTGCCTTTCCAATGAATAAATCTTGAAAAAAAAAAAAAAAAAAGGGCAGAGAGAGACATACAGAAAGAAATCTCCTATCCTCTGGTTCACTTTCCAGATACTCCAGCTGGGCCAGGCTGAAGTCCAGAGCCTAGAACTCATCTTTCATATCGGCAGTAGGGACCCAGCTATTTGAGCCATTATCTGCTGCCACACAGAGTGCACATTAGCAGGAAGCTGCATCAGATACTCCAGTATAGGATACAGGTGTTCCAGTGTCTTCACTGCTGCACCAAATGCCAGCCTAGAGCTGTTATTTTCAAAACCATCTGATTTAGTGGCTACAATCACACTTGCATTTTTTGAACTTTTTTCCTCAGACACAGTCCCAATTTGCTTGTTTTTCTCAGTCTGTACTGTCAAATTGTCTAGCCCTTTAGTGTTAATCACTCTGTTCCCAACATGGAGCATTGCATGATTCAGAAGAGACTCTTAAACGACCCACAGGAGTTTTAATCATGGCATGTTACTGAAACTAGATGACAGGCTTTGTTACATCCCCGGTTGGCATTATCTTATTGAAGTCTTAGTGCTGAATAAATTACTAAAGCATCACAAAGATAACTGGACGCAGAACAAAACACCCAGTAGTACCCATCTGTGTGTCTATGCCAGGGTCCACTTCTGCCACACAATTTGTCAGTAATTCTAAGAGGTCAGAGGTGAAAGACAGATGAGAGCAATTAGTCTAGCCTTTTATGCACAGTTTCCTGTAGCGTTTTCTCCATAGTGATTTTAAAAGACAGAAAAGGAAAAGCTGCACAATGCCTGGCTGTTTGTAGGGAGAGTTATCATTAAAGAGAGATAATAAGTGTTGCAAACCACACATAGCAACAGGAGCTTAGCTTTTGTGTCTTGGTTGCCAACAGCTTTCAATACTACGGATCCGGACCAGAGTCATTGGAATTCAGGTGAAGAACTTTGCAAACATATTTTTGGAAGCAAAGCAACCGTGGACATGGGGGCACCCGAGTCCTCACCTCCTTGGCCTTCGACCCCTGTGCTGGCTGTGACACAGCACGGTCAAGTGGCGGATTTCAGATGATTGCAACTCCTGGGTTGTATCAACTGCCATACCAAGGCCAAATTACACAAGAAAGCTGCATTTATCTTTTCAAAGCTCCCCTGCAAGGGCCAAGGGGGAGGGAAAATACCATCTTTTGTGGGGTGAAAAGATCTGAATTGCTTCATTTCCTCCCAGGCTGCTCTCCTTGGGGTAGTCAGAGTTACACTCCTGAAAGGCAAGTTGGAGATGCCAGGTGGTCTACACTGCCTTCCTGTCAGAATCCAATGCTCTAGCACCAGCGGTCACCCAAGGCCACTGGCAAATAGACACGAGAACTGGGCACCTCTGCCTGCAACTCCAAACCTTCTCAGCTAAACCCCGACAGAAATCACTGCCCCTCCCCATCTACCCTCCCCTCTACCCATCCCAGCCTGCAGTTCTGGGAGATGCTCACTATCCCCAGGGCTCTTGAAACCTGATCCCTCCATTCTCCTCCTAACTGGGTCCACAGGATGAGTAAGGAACCTCAGAGCAGTTCGTGGAGCTCTCCAGGACAGCAGTCAATCCAGCACAATCCTCAGTCTCCCTTTGGGGTGCTGAACTGCTGAGTGGAAGCTCTAATCAGAGAGGTTGGCAGCGCACTGGGCACCTAGTAGGCGCTCATTGAACGTTTGCACACACTCGGGGAATAAACTCCTTTTAAATTTAACACACATGCAGGTCGGTGCACCCATCTGTATTGGAGGAGCAGAGACCGATGGATCTGCACACACACAGACACACACACACACAGTAGATGGGGGTGCCAGTTCCCCACCAATTTTTTGACGGTCCCCTGTAATACGACCACCCAGGTGAGCACAACAGGGCTGTGATTGCTTGGGACTGACCCCCATCCTTTCCGTGAGAGGGGCTGGAGGCTGGTGGAGCCCTGGGAGAGGGTATGGGGGTAGGATCTGTCTGGATTCGTATTGGCAATCCTGAGCATTGGGGGAGGGGCGCTTTAGACTAAAACAAGAACCGGGGGATTAAGGAAGAGATAAATTTAAAATGCAAATAGTGAAAACTGAGCCTCAACCACAGCCTTTCCCCCTGCCCCTACACTCGACCGGAATCACGGGGCAGGGCGGGGTGTGGGGGGGAGGTGGAAGAGGTCTCAGCACACCAGCTTGTCGACGGCGGAAAGAACCGCAAACTCGGCGAACCTTGCCGGAGCTGAGCAAAGGCCCAGCAGCTCTCCAGTCTTCCGCTCACCCGGGCGCGGCGCACGGCCGAGCCCGACCACCAGATCGCAAGCGGAGGCCGCGGCACTCCTTAAACGACCCCATTATTTTATTATATTTTTTCCTTTCTCAGCCTAGCACCCGTGCATCAGCGCTTTATTCCCCGGGAGCCCTAGACCTCCACTGTGGTCATTCGTGCGGGCGGTTCCCACACTGGCACTGGGGGGTCGGCTCGGGAGGAGGGTGTTTCAGAGGCTAATTGCGCTGCCCCGGGAAGGGGGCGCCCGGAGAATGCGCTCAGAAGCTGCAGAATGGGCGAGCGGTGGCCCGGGTCTGAAAAGGAACATAAAGGGAAAATGTCCCCATTTATTTCGCTCTGGCCGGGACTCCCTTGTGGATAAGGGAGAGGGAGGCGCAGCCGGGGGTAAGGGGGGGGTCTTCTTCCGTCGGCCCCTGGAGAGGGCATCCGGGGCGCCGCGCTCCCCGGGGACGCCGCCCAGCCCCTCGGCGCCCCGGCCCCGCCCCTGCGCGCACTTGGCCGCTCCCACTTCCCCCGGGCGGCGCCCCCGCCGCGGTCCGGGCTGACGTCACAAGACAGCCAGCCGCCGGCGCCCCACGGTGCGCACCCCGCACCGGACCAGCAGCGGCGCGCAGCTCTCGGCGCCGACCCCCGGGCGCGCGCGTCCTCGTGCCCGGGCCCGTCCCCGTCCGCGCCGCTGAAGATGGCGAGCCCCGCGCCCCCGGAGCACGCTGAGGCGGGATGCCCAGCTCCGGCTCCGGCTCCGGCTGCGGAGGGGCAGGCACCGCGGCTCCCGCCGCCGCCGCGGGCTCCCCGGCAAGAGGAGAAGGCTCAGGAGGCGGCGGCGGCAGGCGAGCGGCCGCAGGTGGAGGAGGCCGCAGGCTGGGTGGTGGCCACCGTGACCTGGCTGCTTGGGGAGCCTGGGCTGTGGCTGGGCTGCCGCGCCGGCGAGCTCCTGAGCTGGAGGAGGCCGCTGCGCAGCCTGCTCGCCTTCGTCGGTGCCAACCTGCTGTTTTGGTGAGAGCTTCGGCGGGGTGGGGCGGGGCGGGAGGGCAGTGACCTTGGGGCTCCCGGGTCGAGTGGAGGGGGGGCGGCGCCGGGCTTGGGGGTGCGCGCCCGGCGCTGTGGGGACAAGTCCAGCCCTGCTCCGCTTTCTCAGCCACCTGTCTGGAGCAGGTGGAGACACTACCATTTCCAATTCGCTTCAGACACACTTCCCTGTTGGAAACAGTTGTCTCATCCAAGTGTGTATCCGGCCTCCGACGGCCAGGTGGCCGGCCGACCCGCGTGCACCTGTAGGTACAGGTGTTTTCTGCGTGCTCAGAAAACTTGGGCCCTGACCCCGTAAAACTCGCAGGTCTTGTTGACCTGCTGCTCGGAGCGTGCCGCAAGCGGAGGTGCTTGAACTTGGGTCGGTTCTTGCATCCTCAGCGGGCGTATCTGGACCAGCCCGGGCACGTGCTCAACACAGCGCCGCCTGCATCAACCACGGAATGATGTGTTTTTCCTGCCCCTGGAGGGTTGTGTTTGCTGCTTTTGCTCCCTTTTGAGAAAAGCAGGCGGCAGACAGGTAGGTTTTGCACATGATCCCGCCCCCGAGGTGTGCACAGTGGGGAAGCCGGATGAACCTTAGCCACGACGTTCCTTAATTCGACACTGATCAACAGGTTTGTCTCTCCCAGGTGAGGTCGGGGAGGTGTCTGCCTCTTTTCCTGAGGGAGGGGCTTGTGATCTCTTTGCAGGCTGCTCGTGGGCGGGGAAAGCTGCCTTTGTTTGCTGTTTGTCCTCATAACAAACTTGACCCGCGGAACGCAGAATAGGCAGCAGCCTTAGCACCTTCCTGTAGGACGCTTTGAGAAACAGGCACCTGAACAAAGCATGCACAGCCGCTCATTTTCCAGGTTAACTTGATCGATGTGAAGATTTTCCTGCAGGTCTCTGCTAGTCCTGGCTTTCTTTTACCACAAGCTGTATCTTGTCAGGGTCCCTGAATGTGACTTCACTTTGGGTCTCTTAGCTTTGCTTCTAGAGTTTATCCCAAGTGCTCAGGTTGGGGAGTGCTCAGTTAGGAGCTTTGTATTATGCTAGGTGGGCCAGTAGTCCCATAGTCTTTTTGGGGCAATGTCTCTGTCATTTTACCAATGATAGACATGTTTTTAAAATTGTCTCTCAATTTTAAATTTTATTTTAAAAGTACCTATTTCAATCTAACAGTTAAAAAGTTTAAAAGTACAAATAGTTAATGTTTAAACTGTCTCTTTCCCATGCTAGTCCCTGGTTCCCGGTTTCCTCCCAGAGGGAACCAATGTTACCAGTTTCCTGTGTATCTTTTCAGATAGTGTATTTCAGCAAATATACAATATACACATTTGTGGAATACCATCTGGGCTGTGCTTCCTAGTATATCCTGGTGATCAGTTCCTTTTTTATTGGCTATATGGAACTCCACTGTAACCATGTCTCAAATTATTTAACATGTGCCCTACTAAGGCAGAGGTCATTTCCAAATTTGTGCTGTTTAATGATGTTGCTAATGGCCTTGGATGTGTATCATTTTGCAGATATTCAAGTATTACTATAGGATAGATTCCCAGAAGTGGAATTTCTGGGTCATAATTTTTTTTAAAGATTTATTTATTTATTTATTTGAAAGTCAGTGTTACACAGAGAGAGAAGGAGAGGCAGAGAGAGAGAGAGAGAGGTCTTCCATTTGCTGGTTCACTCTCCAGTTGGCCACAACAGATATAAACTTCTTCCGGGTCTCCCACGTGGGTGCAGGGACCCAAGGACTTGGGCCATCTTCTACTGCTTTTACAGGCCATAGCAGAGAGCTGGACTGGAAGTGGAGCAGCCGGAAATGAACCAGCGCCCATATGGGATGCTGGTGCTGCAGGCGACGGCTTTACCCGCTATGGCACAGCACTGGTGTATCACCATGCAAGTATGGTACTTCCTTGGGGTTCTACCAGTTGTACTCCCAATAGCATTGTGTAAGGCTGCCTGTCTTTATAGACTCTTGCTAAGATTATCTTTTTTTAATTTTTTTTATTTTTTATTATTTTTTGACAGGCAGAGTGGACAGTGAGAGAGACAGAGAGAAAGGTCTTCCTTTGCCGTTGGTTCACCCTCCAGTCCGATGGCAGGAGCCAGGAGCCAGGTGCTTTTCCTGGTCTCCCATGGGGTGCAGGGCCCAAGCACTTGGGCCATCCTCCACTGTACTCCCTGGCCACAGCAGAGAGCTGGCCTGGAAGAGGGGCAACCGGGACAGAATCCGGCGCCCCGACCGGGACTAGAACCTGGTGTGCCGGCGCCGCTAGGCGGAGGATTAGCCTAGTGAGCCGCGGTGCCGGCTAAGATTATCTTAAGAAACTTAAAAAAGTTTTTTTTTTTTTTCTAACTTTATTTGAGAGAAAGAAAGCGAGCGAGCGAGCATTCATCCATTGATTCACTTCCCAAATGTCCAGGCTGGCCAGTCCTGGAAGCCGGGAACTCAGTCACAATGGTGGCAGGGACTCAACCTCTTGAGCTGCCTTCCAGGGTCTGCGTGGGCAAGAAGCTGGAATTGGAGCCAGAACTGGGACTCAAACCCAGGGACTTTGATATGGGATGTGGGAGTCTGAATGGCTAGGGCAAAAGCCTGCCCTTTATGAGACCTTTAGGTCTTGTAAATCTAATAGGTAAAAAATAATATCCCAATATGGTTTTAATTTGAATTTCCCTGAGATTATTTCTTATGTTCAAGAGCCTCTATAATAATATTTTTCTCTGCATTTTCTGTTTATAACTAACCTTTGTTTTTTTTCAATTGGGCCATTGATCTTATTGATTTGTGGGAGCTCTTTTTATTTATTTATTTTAAAGATTTATTTGTTTATTTGAAAGGCAGTGTTACAGAGAGAGAGAGAGAGAGAGACCAATGACTGGAGCTGGGCCCATCTGAAACCAGGAACTAGGAGTATCTTCCTGGTCTCCCATGTGGGTGCAGGGGCCTAAGAAATTGGGCCATCTTTCAGTGCTTTCCCAGGCCATCAGCAGAGAGCTGGATCAGAAGAGGAGCAGCTGGGACTCGAACTGGCGCCCATATGGGATGCTGGCACTGAAGGCGAAGGCTTTACCTGCTATGCCACAGTGCCAACCCTGGGAACTCTTTTTATGTTAAGGCATTAGCCACATACCTGTAGTGATTTGCGGACATTTTTGGTATGATTAATGCTTTAATAACACTGGTTGAAAATTGTGATTTTTTTTGAATAAAATATTTGAAAGGCATATTTGGTATTATTCTGGAGTAATGTCTTCCATTAATGTTATTTATAATTCTCATGGAGGGAAACCTAATTGCCAGCTGTTCAATTTAGTTCTAGCCTCTCCTGATGTTTATTTATTCTTATGGATGTCCCATTTGCATTCCATGCATGGATTTTCTTTGACAGAAAGATAACAGTCCTGCTGTTTAAATTCTGAAATACTTGCTGCTTTTGTATTAAAATCCATTGTGGATTAAAATCCATTGTGTATATTAAAATCTTCTGTGGCTTAATGGATAAAGCCGTCGCCTGCAGTGCCAGCATCCCATATGGGCACCAGTATGAGGTTTGAGTCCCAGCTGCTCCTCTTCTGATCCAGTTCTCTGCTATGGCCTGGGAAAGCAGTAGAAGATGGTCCAGGTCCTTGGACCCCTGCACCCACGTGGGAGGGCAGGAAGAAGCTTCTGGCTCCTGGCTTCGGATTGGCCCAGCTCTGGCCGTTGTGGCTGTTTGGAGAGTAAACCAGTGGATGGAAGACTTCTCTCACTCTCTGCCTCTACCTCTGTGTAACTCTGCTTTTCAAATATAAATAAATAAATCTTAAAAAAAAAAAAAAGATATGTCCAATCTTGGCCTGAAGACTAGGCTGTACTGTCTTTCATTGTTATTTAAAAAATCGATTGGAATTTGTATTTCATTTATTAATTTCATTTAAAATTTTTAGTTTTCACTCCATCTGTTATTCTGGGGCTAAAACTGTTTTCAGAGGGTTGAATTTTCTTTAAATAGTGCATTTCTTAAATTATGCCAGGCAATGTGATAGTAATTCTATGTCCCAGGAATTCTATGGGACATTCTATGTCCCAGGAACTCTGAAGCATTGTATTTTCATGAGAGAAACAAAAAGACTAGTGTTAGAAATATGAAAAACCCAAATCTTGTCTTAAGCAATAGTGATATTTTCACTTTAATTGGTATTTTTCATTTTTATGGATACCAACTTTTAAAACTTTTTTTGAAATTCTTTAGTACCTGGTGATAGTGGTAGCTTTCAAGAGTTTGAAGTTTAAACTTTACCCACGCATCTGGTGTAAGATTGTAGTGCAGTATGCTACACGGATAAAGCTGAGACATGACCATGACAAGTGGTTATGACTCAAGGTTGCCTAGAACAGGTGTGATAGAAGAACCCAGGTATCAGTCTGCTTTTTGTTACTGTAGTGAAGTATCTGATGCAGTCTAACTTTATAAAGAGTAGAAGTTTAGTTAGCTCCTAAAAGTTGTATAGGTTCAAGGCTATGGCATTAGCTTAGCTCTGGTGAGGACTCATGGCAGGTGGTGTTACTGTGACTCAAGTACCCGTGGGAAGAAGAGCTCATTCACCTGACAGGAGCCTGACAGCTGGGTCGGAGCCAGGCTTGTTCCTTTGATAACAATCTTCTCTCCAGAATTATCCGGGGGCCCCCTAAAGACTACCTTAACTCCTTGCAAGGGTGCTGTCTTCAATGACCTAAGGACCTTCCCCTAGGCTTCAGCCCTGAAACACTCTCTACTACCTACCTACCTACCTTTCTTTCTTTCTTGATTAATTTCTTTCTTTATTTATTTGAAAGGCAGGGAGAGATCTACCCTCCTTTTGCTGGTTCACTCCCCAAATGGCCGCAATGGCCAGGGCTGGGCCAGGCCAAAGTCAGAAGCCAGGAGCCTCCTCCAGGTCTGCACGTGGGTACAGGGGCCCAAGTACTTGGGCCATCTGCTGCTGCTTTTCCTAGGCACATTAGCAGGGAGCTGGGTTGGAGCAGCAAGGAACTGAACTGGTGCCCATATGGGATGCCAGCACTGCTGGTGGAGGCTTAACCTTCTATACCACAGTGCCAGTCCCCTACCACCTTTCAGTTCTGCCACCCTGAGGACCAAGCTTCCAAGACATGAACCCTTGGGAGACAAAGTAAATCTGTGTGGTTGGAAATCATAGCAATCCAGAAAGGATAATTTGTTTACAGGAGGTTTACGGGTTTACAGGAGGTGGCAGTGGACTTGTGGATGCAAAAGATGGTGGGATCTTCATACTGAGACCATGCTTGAATTAGACCTCGAATGACTTGAGTAGATCTATGACATGGTTAACAGCATTCCAGTGCTTCGGAGTAGAATGAATCAAAGAATAGTATCTTGAATGTGTACTTAATATTTCAACCATAACCCAAGTAAGTGGCTACAGTGGCAGCATGGATTGGTAGAGTAAAAGCAATGGGAGATGAGGTTGCCTAGGTGGTTTGGGGACACTTGGGGACAGTGGTCACCTCAAATGCTATGCTACTTGAAATTGTTTTGTTTTTAATAGGCAGTAGACACAAAAAATGCCATGTAAGTGTATTCATAAATACTTTAATGGAAAAGTAGATTGTGGTTCATTTATTCCTACTATATAACAATGAAAAGAAACTACAGCATGAATAACCATGCAGATGAATTTTACAAATGTAATTTTGGGCAAAAGAAGCACAAAAATGATACATGCCGAATGATTCACATAAAATGTACAAAACTAAACAATATCGATTAGGGAAACACAGAGGAGATAAAACTGCAAGGAAAAATAAGACATTCTTGAATCAGATATGCACACATATATGGATTCTTATTCATGATGTGAAAAATATCAATAAGAGAAAAAAATGCTAAAATTATAGTATTTCCTTACACCTCAAATGAGCTTGATAAAATGTAGTACCTGTCTTCAAAGGCCGGGTTTCCACAACTAAGAGATTGGGCAATTACCCAGCAGTCCTAGGACTGATTGAGGGGCCTTTGATCCTACTCTCACACTCATTTTCCCAATGGAAAACACACTTTAAAAATTCTTTTTCTTAATTTTAAATTTTACTTATCTTGAAAGCTAACCTCACGTAACCTCATAGCTCTAAAAGTGTAAAGGGACAAAAGGATAAACATTTTGAAAATCTGTTTCCCAGGCCACTCTGCCTATCCAGTGTCTGCTCAGAGGCGGCCAGTGTTACAAATTTAAGCACAAAGTGCAATGAAACAGAAAACACCGATTTTATTTTTTTAAAGAGTCAACTCTTCACTGTTTACCGTGCTAAGAGGCACACACTCTTAATTGTACAGTCAAATGTTATCACAACGACATTCAAGATCTAGAATATTCCATCACCCCAGAAGCTTTCCTTGCGCTCCTTTCTTGTCATTCCTCAGCCCTGGGGACTGATTTTCTTTCTTTCTTTTTTTTTTTTTTAAGATTTATTTATTTATTTGAAAGTCAGAGTTACACACAGAGAGGAGAGGCAAAGAGAGAGAGAAGAGGAGAGGTTCACTCCCCCAGTTGGCCACAACGGCTGGAGCTGCACTGATCTGAAGCCAGGAGCCAGGAGCATTTTCCAGGTCTCCCATGCGGGTGCAGTGGCCCAAGGATTTGGGCCAATTTCTACTGCTATCCCAGGCCATAGCAGAGAGCTGGATTGGAAGTGGAGCAGCTGAGTCTCGAACTGGCACCCATATGGGATGCCAGCACTGAAGGCCAGGGTGTTAACCCAGTGTGCCACAGTGCCAGCCCCCATGCTTTCTCTCATTCTGCATTAGATTTGCCTTTCCTGGACTTTCACATTAGTGACGTATGAGGATAGTATGATTTCATTTGTGTCGGTTTCATTTACTCAGCATGAAATTTTAGATTCCTCCCTGCTGTGTATGTTAGTAACTTGTTCTTTTTTTGTTAGTTGCTGTCCATTTGGGTGGTTTCCATGTTTGACCGTTACGAATGAAGCTGTTGGAGAAATTCAGATGCAGATCTTGGTGTGAAGTGTTTGCTTTGGTGAAGGGAGTAGTGAGCTCTGACCTGTTTTGTGTGGCCCTGTGATGGTTGCCTTGGATAGGCAAGAAATGGAGCAGAATGCTCATATCCCAGTCTCCTTCTGACCATAACACTGAGATTTAATGGCTTGTGGTACAGTCCCCTTTGGGGGCCTCTGGCCTCTGCAGCCTAGAAAGCCACTGTGATGGGACTTGGTTTTGAGGCCACTGTTGGAGACCATGGCAGAGGGAAAAGTCAGTGCCAAGGCCTTTTCCTCAGTGTGCCTGGTGTTGCAAGAGGACATCACCTTCACTTAGTGTACCTAGTAAAACTGCAGGATTGTGACTGCACAGGGGCCATCTGGCCAGGACACCATGGGCCCTCCCGCTTTTCAGGCTGGGCTGTGTGCAGTCCATTCACTGTCTGCAGGGCCAGTTGGAAGGTTGCTGGCTCCCAACTCCCACTTGGCAGCATGTGCCACCGTTTCTCTTCCCAAATGGTTGGACCAGCAGCATCCGACAGCAGCGTCACCTGGATGCTTGTTAGCGCTGAAGGTTCCTGGACCTCACTGAAGCGGAATCTCTGCAGGTGGGGCCAGGACTCCTGGGTTCTCCCAGCTGATCTGATGCATGCTGCGGTTGGAGAGACAGTGTCTGTATGGGCGCTTTTCTCTATTAGGTTGTTTGTGTTGTTGGGTGGATCTAATTAGTAAGTGTATTTCTTCGGTGGGTTAAGCCCACCTTGTGGCCGTCTCCACAGCTGCCCAGGATCCCAGCCCTGTCCCAGGACAGTTCTTTGTTACAAAACTCAGTTGGCCTGCAGGGTCATTTTTTTTCCTAGCTAGGGAATCCTAGGCCCCTCCACTCACTGTTCACCTGGGTGGATCTGGACATGCCTTAGTTTCCGTGTGTTCCTCCTTTGGAGTGCCGTTCCTGAGATGGTCGGACCCAGGTGTGTGCTTTTCCCCTCCTCCTGGAGGTGTCCTTCTGGTCGCATAGCCTGGGACAGAGGTTCCAGTTGACAGTACCTCCGCTTGACCACATTGCCACTGCATTGTTAGACTCTCATCAGGCTGTAACTCTTATGTAAGTTTAGTAGTTTGTCCAGCTTCATTTCAATTGTTACAAAGAATGCTCACATGTAGCATTTTGTTTAAATCTTAGAGCAACCCAGTGAGGTATGTACTTGTATTGTTCTGTTTTACATAAGAGGAAATTGAGCCCCAGAGATGTGAACTGAACGAGCAAAGATGGCTTCGCCTGCACTGTTCAGTAGAGTATTTGCAGTGATGGAAATGGTCTGAGTTGGTGGTCAGTAGTGGCTATTTTTTTTAAAGATTTGTTTGAAAGGCAGAGCTAGAGAGAGAGAGAGAGAATCTTCCATCTGCTAGATTTTCCATCCAAATAGCCTCAATGGCTGGTGCTGGGCCAATCCAAAACCAGGAGCTTCATCTGGGTCTCCTGATAGACACCCAAGCACTTGGGCCATCCTTCTGCTTCCCAGGCACCTTAGCAGGGAGCTGGAACAGAAGTAGAGCAGCTGAGTCTCAAATTGATGCCTATATGGGTTGGTGTGGCAGGCGAGGGCTTTCCCTGCTACGTCACAATGCCAGCCTCCAGTAGTGACTGTTGTGTGTATGAAATGAGGCTAGTGTGGCTCAGGAAATGTCTTTCATTTTATTTAACTTACATGTCAATTTAAATAGCCACATGTGGCTGATGGTTGCTATATGAGACAGCATAGTCCCAGTTAATAGTCATGGGGCTGGGTCACAAAGTCATGTCCAACTTCGATAAGATCAGGTTTTTTCCTACTCCATCACTTGAAGTAACAATAGGAGACAATTTGAGCCTACATTTCCCCCTGTTACAGCATTACATGTAGTGTTTCCAGCATTGAGTGAACATCATTACATTGGGAGCTGGTTGCTTCTGTATGAATAGAGATCATTTTAGGCCATGAACCTGTCCAGTCTCTGTTCCTTGCCTTGTCTCTGTTCTGTCTCAGCAGTAGTCAATGGTTGCTGGATGAGTGTTTGCTCTGTGCCCTGTGTGGTGCTGTGTCCACAGGGTATACCAGAAGCCCAAGGTGTAGAATTGCCTCTGAGAGCTTACCCTCTGCTTTGCCATGGCTGGCTCAGTGCAGCAGCACATCATGGTTCTGTATTCCCTGCCACGGTCTCCAGGGCTTTACAGTTTAGGTCAAAGTGGCTCTGGAACAGCTGAGAACTTTGTGTAATTTGCTATACAGGTCTGGAAGAAAGGGTGTAATTTAAAAAGTGAGGTGAATAGTGAGAACTTTCCACAGAGAAACAATCCAGGAATTAGTGAGGGAGGGATGAGCCTTGGATGGTGTCAGAATGGTGACTCACACTGAGTTGGATTTCGGGGAGCAGAGACTTAGTCTTGGATGCTGGGGCCAGCATGGGATCTGGGGTGTGGATGCTCAAAAAGGTTTGATGAACTGAGCTGAAACAGGGACTGTGCCCTTGCATAGACGGAGAGGGACCAAGTGCAAGAAGGGCCTTGCAAAATAGTCAGGTCTCAGGTCATGGAAAGTAATTGTGGACCTTTGGAATTCAGCGTTCAGCAAGATTCTCCAGCAGCAGCCTCATGTGCCCAGACACAGGGGCTCCTTCCGGAGGTTGTGTGCGAGGCTGTTCTCAGACCTCGTGCCTCAGCACCAGCAATGCCGGTGCAGAACCTGCAAACGGTGCTGTTTGTACCAGAGTAGCGCTGCTTCTTGAAACACACCCGAGTTTCCTCCGTGCTCTGACAGCCGTGACACTCAGTCAGCTTCCCTTATCAGTTCTGCACCATTTTATGGTTCTGCTATGTAGGTAACCACCTCAGCTCCCTGTTGCTATTCTGTCCTTTTCTATTCATCCCACTATTGTGTATGCATATTTTTAAGCTGCCTGATTGATCCAAATGAGTGCAAATAAGTGAAGTGTGTCATTATTACCAGCTGCTGGGAACATAATGATGACTCAGACACATTCGGATCCCTGGGGAGAGAAACACATGAGTTAGCAAATAGCTCAAATAGAGGTTGTGCTCTGAGTGCTGAATTTTCCCGCTGAGGTCCCCTCCCCTACCTGGGGCGGGGACTTCCTTAGGCAGTGGGTGGGAGAGTATGGGGATGGGGAGGAGACAGAAGGATCCATGTGTAAAACACAGAGGAAAAACAACATGAGGGTGCTTCAGAAAGTTCATGGACAAATATAAGTAAAAGATTTATTTTGGAGCAGAAAAATTTGAAATCCATGCATAGTTTTTTTTTCATAATTAGCATTTCAAAGGCTCCTGGTATATCTTGTATAGCTAATGTGTACTAGGAGCTCAGTTAACCCATTGAAGCATGAGTAGAGCATACCATAGCACTCATAAATTTGTATCTTTGTTATATATATCTATATCTATATATCTATATAACCATCTATATAACTAAATATATATGAGAGAGAGAGGAGAGTGAGCAGAAGGGAGTGGAGGTGGCTTTAGGTGCTAATGGGAATATCCAGAGGTTAGGTTGGAAGAAGTGTTGACGCCAGTTTATGAAGAAGTGGACTGTGCTAAGTGACTTGACTACCTCAAATAAGCAGTTCCCATATGTGACGCTAATACAGTATCATCATATTCCTCGCTTTCAAGACAACCATTCAACAATGGTTATTTCTTAAGTGTCTGTTGTGTACTGACGCTACTCCCAGTGCTAGGGTTGTAACAGTGGACAAAAAAGGTAAAAATCCCTGTTCTCACAGAACGTATATTTCTGTGGTACAAGTGGTCAATGTGGAACTGGACGTTGTGAAGAAAATTAAAACAAGGACAAGGGCGAGAGAGTGACAGGAGGTGCTAGTTTGCTGGATAGGTCAGCACTGACCTGTCAGGAAGGGACCTTGGCCTGACACCTGAAGACCAAGTCAGGGAATGAGCCGAAAAGATAACTCTGGAGTGGCGTGTTCCAGGCAGAAGCAGTGGCTTGTGCAGAGGCCCTGGGGCGGGAGTGGGCTTGGGTGTCTGAGGAACAGCAGGGAGGCTTGGTAGCTCGAGTAGGGTGAGCAACAGGGAGAACGTGAAGTTTAGCTTAGAACTTCATGCCACAGCTGTGCCAGATCCTGCTGGCAGGCTTTTGTTGGCAAGAATGGGGGTCGAGGACCAGTTAGGGCACACGGTGGGGAGAGGGGCTGGCTAAGGTAGTGCCAGTGGCAGTGGGGAAGAGTGGATGGGTCCTGAGGAGACTTTGGAGGTAAAGGTGGGAAGACTGCATGATTTGGTGTGTGGGGGAAGAAAGAGCTGGGTGGGTGGGGGATAACCCAGGCTGTGAGGGTATCTCGTTCTGGCAATGTGAGGTCAGCAGATTGGAGCCAACAGGGAGGAGGGTGATACGCCCAATTGTGAGGATGTGCCCATCACCCATCAAGTGAATTATCCACATAAGTCACTTAGGGCTAGCGGTGTAGACTGATGCTGGGGACAGGTTAAGTTAACATAGTCAGTCCTTTGCATCCGTAGATTCCACTTCTGAAGAGTGAACCAATTGCAGACCAAAGATATTAAAATCCAATTGCATCCTGAATATGTGCAGACCTTTTTCTTGTCATTATTCCCCGACAGCTCAGTGTAACAGCTATTTACATAGCATTTACATGGGTTCAGGTTTTACAGGTGATCCAGGGATGATTAAAAAAATTTATTTATCTGAAAGTCAGAGTTACACAGAGAGGGGAGAGAGAGAGAGAGAGAGATCTTCCATCCGCTGGTTCACTCTCCAATTGTCTGCAACGGTCGGAGCTGCGCCGATCCGAAGCCAGGAGCCAGGAGCCTCCTCCAGGTCTCCCATGTGGGTGCAAGGGCCCAAGGACTTGGGCCATCTTCTATTGCTTTCCCAGGCCATAGCAGAGAGCTGGATCAGAAGTGGAGCAGCCGGGACTTGAACCGGCGCTCATATGGGATGCTGGCACTGCAGGTGGCGGCTTTACCTGCTATGCCACAGCACTGGCCCCAGATCCAGGGATGATTAGATGATCCAGGATTGACACAGGAGGACATGTGCAGCTTCTGCACCAGTCTTTGCGGTTTTACATGAGGAACTTGAGCATCTGCCCCAGCACATTCTGAGGCAGTGACTGCATAGAGTGGCAGCTTTGGCATGTGTGGCATTTCTGGGGAGCATTTGTTTGTTGAGCACAAGAGGGAGCTGGGGCAGCATGCTGAGGGCACTGCTGTCAGCAGGGTGGGCAGTCGGAAAGAGCAGCTTGCAGGGGAGGACGGGGCATGGGGAAGTCCATGCTCCAGAGGAGGCACTGGGGCAGCCCCTGACTTGCAAGTGCTCTTTCCTGGCCTCAGCTGGAGCTGTTTCCGCAAGGTCAGGTGTCCCTAATGATGCCAGAAGTGGGCTTGCTATCTTGCCTCCTCCACGTCACCACCCATCCCTACAGCATCTGGGGAATTCCTGGACCCTCTGGCTCTCAGGCTTGCCCCTGGCATGGCCAGCAAGGAGTTCAAGGAGCTTAGGAAATCCTTGGTGTATGCCCTGATTGAATGCTTGCATCTGCCCAACATTCAAGCCCATGCAATAGTGTGAGGAGGATGTGAGGTCAGAGGGAGGAGCCCTCACCATTGAGGTCGGCACTCTTGTGAAAGAGCCTTGCCCAGCCTGTTCTCCCCTTCCACCTGGGGGAGGCAGCGGAGGAGCCCTTGTCAGACCTCAGAAGCTTTCTGTCTCAGGGATGAAGGTTGGAAGTATCCCCTACAGGCAACCGGCCCACATTGTCTCTTAGCCGCACCTGAACCTTTTATCTGAACCATCAACTCAGTTGTGGCCAGATGGGTTCCCTGGGCTCCCAGGTTAAACGATTTGGCCGCTGCATAATGAGCCAGTCTTTTGTCAAGGTGGTGGCTTTGTTTCTGTGGCCTTGTGTGGTCTCATTTCCTGATTCCTGTAGCTGTCATTGACAGTAGCAAGGAACATTTATTGGGCTCCTGTTTTTTTTTTTTTTTTTTTTTTTTTTTTTTTTTAATTTGACAGAGTTAGTGAGAGAGAGAGACAGAGAGAAAGGTCCTCCTTCTGTTGGTTCACCCCCCAAATGGCCACTACGGTTGGAGCTACGCTGATCCGGAGCCAGGAGCCAGGTGCTTCCTCTCGGTCTGCCACACGGGTGCAGGTGCCCAAGCACCCGGGCCATCCTCCACTGCCTTCTCGGGCCACAGCAGAGAGCTGGACTGGAAGAGGAGCAACTGGGACTAGAACCCAGTGCCCACATGGGATGCCGGCACTGCAGGTGGAAGATTAACCAAGTGAGCCACGGCGCCGGCCCATATTGGGCTCCTGCTTTGCTGGTGTTTGGAGGAGATCATATTTAATTCTCAAAGCACTGAGCAAGGTGTCATTGCCTACAATTGGCACAGGGGATGTTCAGGGTGTTAAGGAATTTGCAGAGGTTCCAGCCCAGGTTCTAGGGTTCCTCCCCAATAAATTAGACTCGAGTGCAAGGGGAACTTGCAGTATTTAGTCAGAGCTTAATTCTGCATGCACATGACTTCCCTCTTTCTACAAGACGAAGTTAATTGACTTCTCAAATTGAAACGTCAGCTACCTCCCACACAGCTTGCTCTCTATCTACTTTAGAGAAAGAAATTATTAGATTTTTGCAAGGACCATTTCGGCACCTCCCACCACTTCTTCCTTGCAGAGGCCTGCAGCCGGCCACCGCTGTTTTCCATTTTAGGCTCTGAGTACCCAGCCAGATGTGCATTTCTCTGAGTTGTCAGGTGGCCCAGTTTCATCCTATTTCAGTTTCTTGCTGTGTCTTCCCTTTGGACCCAGGGATGGCTCTCTGTCTGCAGGTGAGGTGTTGTGTGGGCCTGCGCCAGTTCTTAGGCACTTGCATGGCAGTGTGGTGTCGGGTGGTGCGTGACACAGGCGCGGTTTAGGGTGCAGGCCAGGTGGAGTCAGAGGTGGGGATGTAGCATGCTGTGGTTAGGCCGTGGCTGGAGGTGGCCTGCTGAGCTGGTGTGCTGGTGGTTTATTGAAGGGGCAGGAGGGTGTTAGCCCATGGTGGCTGGCTCCTTTCCTGGCTCTCTTGGCAAACCCTCGACTCACCTGCAGTGCTGTTTTCAGCTCCTCTCACCCCCTGAGCGGGGCCCCTCCGGCCTCTGGGGCCTGTGGTGTTTCCAGGTCTTTGTCCCAGCACCTTCTCTGTCACTGGGCCTCACAGTCAGTGCAGTGAGGTCATCCCTGGCTGAGTTCTTGCCCGTGCCTGTGTGGTAATCCCTTTCCTGTGTACTGAGCACTGGGTGATTACAAAGGACACAGGCTCCTCTGGCTTGTGCTTCTGGAAGGCTGGGAAGCCGAGCAGCATGGTAGGAACACCTGGTGAAGGCCGTCCTACTGTGTGGCAGCGGGTGGAGAGCAGAGGACTCCTGCCATAGGAGCCCACTCCTGAGATAACAGCATTAGGGGGCAGAGGCCCTGTGACCTCATCGGCTCTCAGTAGGTCCCGCCTCCAAACATTGTTTCACTGGGCATGAGGCTTCCAACCCATGAACTCTGGGGACATATTTCATTTCAGTTGCCAATCTGCTTATATTCTTCATGGAACTTGGTACAATTTGAAGGTATTTTGTTTATTTTTCTAATTCTTAGACACTTATTAAAGCTGTTGTCACTTGGGTCAAAGGAAACAATTAAAACTGCAGTTACAGAAGATCAGCAGTGATGTGGGGAGTGCTGCGTGTCACACCCATCTTGGGGTGAGTGTTTGGTGCAGGGGTTATGATGCCTCTTGGGACGCTGGCATCCCGTATCCGACAGAGTCCCGGCTCCACTTCTGAATGCAGCTTCCTGCTAATGCACACCCTGGGAGGCAACAGGTGACGGCTCCAGTGACCAGGTCCCTGCTCTCCACACTGGAGGCTCAGATTGAGTTCCCGGCTTTGGCTTTACCCAGCCCCAGCAGTGGTGGGCATTTGTGGAATGAACCAAGTAGATGGAGCATCTCTGTCTCTTTCTCTTTCTCTCTCTTTGCTTTTCAAATACAATTTAATTAATTAATCAATTTAAAAATCAATCTTTCTCTTATACCCACAAATCACAACTTTTCCCTCAATTTTACCTTAATTAATATCAATTAATTCCACTGGGCTTTTGATAAAAACGCAGCAGTTTCTGGCCCTACCTTGCCTCCCTTCCCATTCCTGTTTCTCAGAACAAAGTTTGCTGTGCTCTGCTCTGGACTCTATATAGACTTCTAAATGATATTCTTAGAATACCATTTCCTGGGGCTGGTGCTGTGGCGTAGCAGGTAAAGCCACCACCTGCAGTGCTGGCATCCCATATGGGTGCCAGTTTGAGACCCAACTGCTCCACTTCCCATCCAGCTCTCTGCTGTAGCCTGGGAAAGCCGTGGAAGGTGCCCCAAGTCCTTGGGCCCCTGCACCCACATGGGAGACCTGGAAGAAGCTCTTAGCTCCTGGCTTCAGGCGCAGCTCCGGCTATTGCGGACAGTTGGGGAGTGAACCAGTGGATGGAAGACCTCTCTCTCTCTCTCTCTCTCTCTTTCGCTCTCTCTCTCTCCTTCTCTCTCTGTGTAACTATGACTTTCAAATAAATAAGTCTTAAAAAAAAAAAAAAAAACGGGTCAGGAGAAAGGGAGTATGCTGAATGGAGAGTCTCTTATCCCCTATGTCCTATGTGAGAAAATAGTCATGGTAAAGATTTCTTTTTTAAGATTTATTTATTTATTTGAAAGTCACAGTTACAGAGATAGAACAAGAGACTGTTCACTCCCCAAATGGTCACACATTCAGGAGTCTGGAACTCCATCTAGATCTCCCACCTGGGTGCCAGGAGCCCAGATACTTGGGTCATCTTCTGTTGCTTTCCCAGCTGTATTAGCAGGATCGGAAGTGCAGCAGCTGGGGCTTGAACTAGCGCTCATATGGGATGCTGGTGTTTCAGGTGGCGGCTTTGCCCATTGCACACAAAACCTGCCCCTAGTTTATGATTTTTTTTACATTTGTTCTGAACTCTTTATTTCTGTGTTTTTTTTTTTTTTTTTTTCCCTGTCATTGGACTTTTTCTCCTCTGTATGGGAAGAATGCATTCTTTAGCTTTGAGCACGTACAAAGGAAATGAACTTTTTGACAACTTGTGTGCAGAACATATCTTTATTCCGCTCTTGCTGTTGATTGCTTGTTTGTCCTGAGATAAGATTCTGGGTTGGGAATAAGTTCCTAGAGGATACTGAAGCATTGCCTTCCCATCTCCTCGCTTGCTTCCTGTGTTGCTTTTGGTCACACAAAAGCCCTTGCAATGCTTGATCTCTTGCAGAGGATCCGGTTGTCTCCCTGGAAGCTTCTGGGCTCTTCTGTTTGTCTTGGATGTTCTGGCCTTTTTGTGGGGATCAGCATCTGCTGGTCTTTATGTTCCAGGTTTCAGGCACCTTCCCATCTGGAAACTCGTATCCTTCAGTTCTGGAAAACCTTCTTAATGTCTTTTTGATAATTTCCTCTTCTCTGTGTTTTGTTTTTGTAAGTCTTACTTGTCCAACACTAGACTTCTTGGATTGCACCTGGTTTTCTATGTTTTTGTGTCTGTTTTCATCTTTATTTTCAGTTCTCCTTTCACAAAGATTGCTTTATCTCTCAGTCATCCATACTGTTTTAAAGTTTATGGCCTCGTTTTCTCGTTTTTACTTCTAAGACCCTTTTCTGATTTTTGGTGTTTCCTTTTGGAATGGTTCACGCTTTGGTTCTTGGCTTTTGTTCCTGGGGAATATTCCTGAAAGTTCTTTCAGGGTGTAAATGTTCCACTGTTAGATGTTTGAGGTGTTCCTCAAATACCAAGGGTCCTTTGGGTCCCATTCCTGTTTCAAAGTCAAGGACTCCAAAGCTGGTTGAGGCACTGTGTTCGGGGTGAAGTGTGCCCTCTTCCTGGGCTCACTGTAGGTGATCAGATGAGGATCCATTCCCACAGAAGGGCCTTGACAGGAAGCCCTCAGGTGTGTGGGCCTGCCCAGTCTCTAGAACTGGCTGACCTGCTGCTGGCATCTTTTCTGGGAGGCAGGATGGGGAGCAGGGCTTGACCCTGTGTTCTGAAAATGGAGCAGGAGAGGCAGTGGAGTGGGCACAGGGACTCTGCATGTAGGCTGCTGACTCCCAGCAGCTCCCTGTTTTCAGCATGACCCCTTGCCCGGCTCTCTTCTTTGCTGGTAGCCCCCATGCCTGAGCCTTTCTGCTGTCATTTCTCCAGAGAATGACCCCCCAATTGTCCCTGGGGTAGGACAAGGGGTCTTTGTCTCCTGACACTGCTAGCGGTGAGCGCTAAGATCTGAAGTTCTCACCGTTTATGGCAGAGACTCGCAGTGCTCCTCCTGTTTGCAGGTGCACTTTTTTTTTTTTGACAGGCAGAGTGGATAGTGAGAGAGAGAGACAGAGAGAAAGGTCTTCCTTTGCCGTTGGTTCACCCCCCAAGTGGCCACTACAGCTGGCGTGTTGCGGCCGGCGCACCACAGGAGCCAGGTACTTATCCTGGTTTCCCATGGGGTGCAGGGCCCAAGGACTTGGGCCATCTTCCACTGCACTCCCTGGCCACAGCAGAGAGCTGGCCTGGAAGAGGGGCAACCGGGACAGAATCTGGCGCCCCGACCGGGACTAGAACCTGGTGTGCCGGCGCCGCTAGGTGGAGGATTAGCCTATTGAGCCACGGCGCTGGCCGCAGGTGCACCCTTACTCCTGCCATTTCCCACTCCTGAGCGTTGCTGGGCTCCCTGGCGTAGAGTGTGTGTTTCGGATGGATGGAGCTCCTTTGTGGGCGTAGGTGGCCCAGGGCTCTCTGCACTGCTGGAAGGGACCAGCATGCTTTGTGGCGCCAAGGGTGGGAATTCTGCAGTTTGCTGATGCTTTGGGCTTTAGTGAGGAAGGCAGTGACAAGCCATTGCCTAATAATAATGTCATCACTCACTACCATGTGCTTGTCCAGTTCCAGATGTTCCAGAAAGTTCTCTTGTAGTATCTCTCAATCTGTGGGTAACCACTGCATGATGAGGTTGGCCTCATTACTAATATTCCCATTTTTTGGATGGCACTGAGGTCCAGGAAAGTTAGTTGACTTGCCAAAGGTGTCTAGCCCCTGTGTGGTTGAGGCTAGTTTATATCCAGGAAGTCCGATTGTGGTTGCCCATTAACCATGGTTTGCCAGCCTGTTTGCTCAGTGTTCTGTGAGTGTCATTTGATACAGATGCATTTCTCTGTACTTGGTCCAACCACTGATTTAGGATTTCTGGTGTTTAGATAAGTAGGGAGTCAGCCGGGCTCTTGTGTTATTCTTCTTCATGATTTAGATCTTCAGGGCAAGCTGGAAGCATAGCTTTTGGCTGTTTTTACTTCTAAGATCCAATGTTTACTTGCCATATAAAAGCTGCATGTGACTTTTATAGTTCTCCAGGTGGGGGAGGTTGAACACAGGGCTTCTTTGTGGGCACATTTCTGAAGGGTGCTCATGCAGAAGCAGCATGGAACAGTGCCCCCTGGAGTCACGTAATGAGTTTGCCCCAGCTCGATCTTGTGGGCTCACCTTTGCCTTGGAAGGTGGGTGTCAGGCTGGGCAATTGACCTGTATTGTGCAGAATAGTGTATAATCCTAGTCTAGGTGGTGCCTGAATGAAAGACAGAATTCATACTCTGGTCTTGGTAGCACGAGGTTCAAAGCAAATATCCTAAGCTGTCGTTGGCCGAGTTGAGACAATGTCAATGCTATTTACATTTCAAGTTTGGTTTAGAGTTTAAGGCTACAGAGGTGCCTGTTTCTTCTTCTACTTCCAAAACACTATGCTGGGAGTTTTGCTGGTGTGTGTAGCCTGGAAAGAAATGAGCCACTGGAGTAGCAGCCTTCAGCTGAAAAATCATAGCATGAAACTGGTTTTTTTTTTTTTTTTTTTTTTTTTTTTTTTTTTTTTTTTTTTTTACAGGCAGAGTGTACAGTGAGAGAGAGAGACAGAGAGAAAGGTCTTCCTTTTTCTGTTGGTTCACCCCACAATGGCTGCTGCGGCCGGCGCACCACGCTGATCTGAAGCCAGGAGCCAGGTGCTTCTGGTCTCCCATGCGGGTGCAGGGCCCAAGGACTTGGGCCATCCTTCACTACCTTACCAGGCCACAGCAGAGAGCTGGACTGGAAAAGGAGAAACCGGGACAGAATCCGGCGCTCCGACCGGGACTAGAACCCAGTGCGCCGGCGCCACAGGTGGAGGATTAGCCTGTTGAGCCACGGCGCCCGGCTGTAGCATGAAACTATTAAAATCGTCTAGGACCCCAAGCTGCCTGATGCTTTGAAGGTGCTAGGGAGATTCCAGTTGTGCAGATACCTGGGGGAGATACTTATTGCCATGATCCAGTTGCACTAGCTGTGACTTACCAAACCATGCTGTCTGGTTTGCTAAACAGCTAAAACCTTTCAGAAGATGGCGTCTGCATGATAAAATAAAAAGGAGAGGGCGTTTTTGTTCCGGTTTAACGCTCTGATTTTGTAGATGGAGAATATGAGTCTCAAGATCCCACAGTGAGCTGGTGGCAGCATGGCCAGGGTCAGACTCCTGACCCCTTATGTCAACTGCGTGCTCTTAGATGTTGAAACTGTGAGCTGATGAGACTCAGGAAGGCAACATCAGATACTCCCAAGCGCCAGAATCACTGCTTGTAGTTTGCAGGTCAGTGTGGGAACTTCACTTGCAGATCCAACCAGATCTTTGGGGTCTTTTGAGAGTTGGGACAGGTGTGTTGATAGATTTCCCCGGGATCTACCAGGACTCTCTAAAGCCCCAGCCTTGCCTCTCCGACTTCACTGTCTCTTCCTGCTCCCCTGACAGGTAAGCTGGAATTTGTTAAAAGTCACTTTGATAAGAGACAATCGAGGGCTTTCTCTTGCTTTAACTAGTAATGGCTGTTTGATCACAGCCACTTGAAACAGGTGTTTAATGTCCAGCTAATGGTAATGCAACTTGCTTTCCAATGATGAGGGTGACTCCAGCCTGGAAAACCTTTCATGTGGGAATTCTTGGCAGTGAAAATGCATTCCTCTTCAAAGGAAACACTTTTCCATGCTTCTTACTACAAATTTGATACATCTGTATTTGCTAAAACAACAGCAAGACCTGTTGAAAGGGACATGGTCACTTTAAGAATTGTGCTACTTGTCATCACACAACTTAAGGGCTCTCTAAAAGAGCTGTTGACCTCTCCTCCTTAAACTCGTCTGTAGCTGTTGCACACAATCCAGAGTGTCTACAAAGGAAAACATAATGCACTCGGTGCTTAACAAATGCAATCTTTCTCGTGAAATAAAAACAAAACCTAAAAGCAAGGATCGCAGGAGTCCTTTGGGACAGCCTGGGTGAAAGGCCTGGTGTGCAAGGTAAGGTATTCCTGCTGCTGACTTTCCCATCCTGAACTCTCAATGGCAGGTTTACCTTGAGATTCAAGGTGGCTCGTGGGCTCTCGTCTGGGGTTCAGTTGCTCATGCGTTGTGTAAAATGGAAATCTTTGCACATGCAGGAGATGGCTCATGAGCTGAAGGAGTGTTTTATGAAATGCCTCCTGCAGTTGCATTCCTGGAACCTGAATTGGTATAACTTGGAGCATTGACTGTGGTGTGGGAATCTTGTATCACCTGTTTCTTCGTTTTTTTTTTAGGAATGAATGTGTGTCTTCTGAGCAGAGCCTTGAGTGTAACTTCAAATATCTTGGGTACATTAGAAACCACCCCTTACATCCTCATGTTACTTACGGGTGCAACAGTAGAATATCAGGAATTTCTAGGGGGGAGACTTTTAATAATATTCATAATTTATGAAAAATGACAAACAACTTTTATAAAAGTTATATATATATTTAAAGATATTTAGCAATGAGAGTTCAGTTTTGCTTAAGTTCTAAACTTAGAATAGATTTTAAAACATGATAGGAAATTAAAAATATGACCTAAAGTTTGTTTTTCTGTTACTTAAAAAAATTATTTGTTTACTTATTTGCAAGGGAGAGAGACAGAGTTAGGGACAGACTGACTGAAAGAGATCTTGCATCTTCTGGTTCCCTCCCTAAATATTCTCAACAGTTAGGGCTGGACCAGGACAAAGCCAGCAGTCTTGGAATTCAGTCTGGGTGTCCCACATTGGTGGCAGGGACTTGAGTACTTGAACTATCACCTGCTGCCTCTCAGGTACATGTTAGCAGAGAGTTGGAATTGAAAGCAGAGCCAGGACTCAAACCCAGGCACTTATATAGGATGTGGGCATCCCTAGTGGCATCTTAACTGCCATGTCAAAGACCTACCTCTAGCTTTCTGTTCCTTAATTCACTAGTGTTAGTGACCAATGGCTTCTACTTATCAAAAAAGAAATTGGGTTTCTGGAGAAACTTTGAGTTTTAGTAACATCATTCGATATTGCTGAAAAGTTCAGTACATTTTAATATTAATGCCATGTATGGCCAAGATTTGATTCTGTGTACCTGCTGGCTTTTATCTGATGCTGCCCATCTGATGTGGAATCTCTGCAGTGTGGGACTTTTGTTTGGTGTATACAGGTGGATACTTTAAGGCTTATGAGACCGTGATCTGGTTCATGTTTGCTGTGTGCCTATAGCATGATAAGCATGGCTATAGACAGCAGCCTTTCTAGGGCCACACTCCCTGAAATGTTAATGGTGTTTGAATTAAATAAATATTTATTTTCATTTTATTTGAAAGACAGATGGAGAGAGATCTTCCATTCACTGGTTCACATCTCAAATGCCTGCAACAGCCAGGGGTGGGCCAGGCCACAGCCAGGAACCTGGAACTCAAGTACTTGGGTCATTGCTGCCTCCCAGGGTGTGCATTAGCAGGAAATTGGAACCAGGAGCATAGGTGGGACTTGAAGAAAGGCAGTCTGATATGGAGTGCTGGCATCCCAAGTGACAACTGCTGTGCCAAATGTCCATCTTGATCTTTGGCTTTTGTTTAGAAGAGCTACCAGATGTCTAGAAAGTAGCCTACACACACACTCAGTGCTGATGTGGCTTTCCAAGTGGTCATAGCTGCTTAGATTTGAGGGAAGTACATCTGTTCCTCCTTTGGTGATGAGGATGCCTGAATCAGCAAGGCACCCTCTTTTCTTATTTTAATTTAAAGATTGATTTAATTATTTAACAGAGTTAAAAGAGAAATCTTTAATCCACTGGTTCATTTCTCAAATGGTTGCAATGGCCAGGGCTGGGTCAGGAGCCAGAAGCTTCATCCAGATCTCACATGTAGGTGACAGGGACCCAAGCACTTGGGCTATCTTCTATTGCTTTTCCCAGGTGCATTTGTAGAGAAGTGGATTGGAAGTGTAGCAGCTGGGACTTGAACCAAGACTCAGATGGAATGCTGCCGTCCCTTGTGGTAGCTTAACCTGCAGTGCTACAGTGACAGCGCCCATTCTCTCTTCTAAAAATTTTTATTTGAGAGGAAGAGAGAGAGATCCCATCTGCTGTTTCGCTCCACAAATGTCCACTGGGCCTGGGGCTCAGGAGCTCAGTTGAGATCCCTCATGTGGGTGGCAGGAACTCAGTTACTTAAGTTATCACCACTGCCTCCTAGAGACCTCATCAGCAGGGAGCTGGAGCCAGGAGCTAGCACCAGGAATCACACCCAAGCATTTTGATGTGAGATGCAGGTGTCTTAATCTCCAGGCCAAATGTCTACCTCACTGTTCTTTTTGACCAGTCCAATCAGATCATTGCAAACTGGCTTTAGTACAGGATAAAATTGGAGAAACAGACTGACTTATTTATTTATTTATTTGTTTGAAAGACAGAGTTACAGAGAGGCAGAGGCAGAGGCAGAGAGAGAGAGAGAGGTCTTCCATCCACTGGTTCACTCCCCAGATGGCTGCAATGGCCAGAACTGCACCAATCTGAAGCCAAGAGCCAGGAGCTTCTATGTGGGTGCGGAGAACAAAGGACTTGGGTCATCTTCTACTACTTTCCCAGGCAATAGCAGAGAGCTGGATCAGAAGTGGAGCAGCCAGGATTATGGGCTGGGATGTTGGCACTGCAGACGGCAGCTTTACCTGCTACACCACAGTGCTAGCCCCCAGACTGACTTTTAAGGGTGCTAAGGTTGAATGTGGTTTCTCCCTTCTGAAACTCACATTGAAATTTGATCCCCATTATGACATTTTAAGAGGTGGCATGTTAAAGACGTGGTCAAGGCTTAGCCTGTCTTAGTGGATCAATCCATCTGTGTGATTAATGAAGTCATCGATGATTGGGTTAATGGGTTGTCTCCATAGTGTGTCTGTTGTGAAAGCCAGTTTGGGCCAGTCTCTCACCTGCCTTTCCTGTCCCTAGCCATGTGATGCCCTGTGCTGCTCTGGGACTCTGCCAGCAGGAAAGCCATCACCAGATGAGGCTCCTTGACCTTGAACCAGAATCATGAGTTAAATAGCCCCATTCTTTATAACTTACCCAGTTTGTGGTATCTAGTACCTTAGCAACAGAAAACAGACTAAGACAAATGGGTTGTCAGAAGCTAGGTCTTCTGATAAATAAGAAATGAAATTTAGTCTAAGCCAAGATCCAAAGGCCATTATATTATCCATTGCTTCCAGAAAATCTTCAGAAATGGTAGAAATTTTGCTACTACTTATGCTTTTTTTTATTTGAGCAAACTGTGACTGTTAGAATAGTGTGCTTTAGGGAATTCACAATTCATATTTATATAGATTGTGTGCGTGATTAATTAAGTATATTAACAGAATCATTCATTCAAAAAACACTGAATGAGCAACATCACAAGAAAAGTATTTAGTGAGCACCTGCTGTTGGCTGGGCAGTGACTAGTACCAGGGAGATGTTGTTAACTGGGAGAAAGCTTGTAGCTGTTGATGGTGAAGGCCCAGTGGGAAGAAATGACCAGGCAAGCAGACATACAAATACTTCACAAAGTTCATAGAAAATCAGTGAAAGGGTACATTGGGTAGAAATATCTTAAGAATTCATGCATAGTTTTTTCATAGCATGCATTTCCTGTGACCTTTTAGAAATACGAGTGGGAATCGAGAAAGGTGTTACGAAAGAACTGCTACAGTGGGAGAGCAGGGAACCCATTTTGATAGCAGGGTTGAGTTTTCATTGCCGCATTGCTGCTGAGAACCACCACTGTGCACTGTGCACTGAGAACCACCGCTGTGTGTGTTGAGGCAAGAGCTCGCTGTTGTGCCTTTGCTGTGCTTTAGAAAGCAAATGCCTTTTGCCAAACAATCCAGGTTTAATTTGTCAGAACAGTCAATTCCTTTGGGCATGATGGATCTGAAGTAGTGATGGTGTAAGTGGCTGGGGTATCTTTAAAGGATGGTGTGCTTGACCTAGGGAATTTCTTTGTCTTTATTTGCTAGCAGTTTTACCTCCGTTCTCTTCTTATCTGATTGGGTTGTAAGCATCTGATTGAAATGTAGACTCTATCCCAGGTTCACCATGCTAACAATGAACTGGAGTCACTTCTGGTTGAACTGAGGCAAGATCTTTTATTGTTCGTGTTTAACATCAAGTGTTACAAATGCTAAAGCTGCCCTACAGGTTTGCAGAACTTAATGAGAACCTGTCATGTTTCCTTGTCACGCATTCTTTTGTTCTTGCTCCCTGCGTTGTTTTTCATAGGCTTTGTCTGTCTTGTCTAGAGAGTTAGGGCGCTGGAGATTCCGGATGGAATTATCAGGAGAGATGTGTGTTTTCCGTTGGAGCTTAAGCAGAGCCAGTGCTCAGGGAAGGCTTTGTCCCGCTTGTTTAATTAGAGAAAGCTGTAAGGGTTGTTTGTATTATCATGAGCTGCATGTGTGTGCACACAAAGGAACAGGGAGCGGGCACACCTGTTGCGTAAAGGTAGTCCTTTCTAGCAAATGCATGTTGAGTTTGACAGCAGTGGGTTTTGAAAGGGGTGGCTTTGTTCCCTGTTAGAACACTTCTAACCACATTTCTCTAGCTCTTCCTGCTTTACAACTCATTCTTGGCAAACATTGAAAACAAACATCCTACGAGGTTGCCCTTTCACAAGTCAGGGTGATATTTCTGTGCAGTTCATTATTATGGCTCTCTGCCTTTCAGAGTGTTTGTAGGCATCTTCTGTGACATTCACTTCTTTTGTACGCTTGCTGTGTTTTGTTGACTGATTCTTTCTAAGAAGATCTGTAAAGTTTCATGGTTTTTGGGTTAAAAAAATTCCTTTGATGAGGAAGACTCAAGTTCTTCCTCTGGAGAGGACATCTCAGAACCAAATTTTTCTTGAATTTCAACCCATGGTTTGAATTCTTGTGGGCTAAACTTCAGGTTGAGTCATCTTATTTTTTTTTATTTTCCCTTAGCTCAATTTCCTTATTTTTTAGGGATTTATTTTGTGTTACCATAGATATTTAAGCTTTCTCAAATGTTTTTTGGACTAAAGTATAGTAGTTATAAATACGAGTACAATCACATGCATGCTTATGTGTATGTGTATGTGTACATGTGTGTTCGGGAGTAGGAGTTTCTGGAAAAAAGTGAACAGGGGTCTAACTGGATGGTCCCTCTTCAAAGACTTGTCTTTCTGTGTTTTAGTTTCCCCATTTGTCAAAATAGGCAATGCCAGAATAACTGTTCTGACAGCCCACCTTGGAGACACCCACCTTGGGAGGACAGCCCACCTTGAGAACACCCACCCTGGGGGGACAGCCCACCCTGGGAGACAGTACACCCTGGAGGACAGCCCACACTGGGAGACAGCCCACCCTGGGAGACAGTCCATCCAGGAGGAAAGCCCACCCTGTGAGACAGCCCACCTGGGAAGACAGCCCACCTTTGGAGATACCCACGCTAGGGGGACAGCCCACTCTGGGAGACAGTCCACCTGGGAGGACAGCCCACCCTGTGAGACAATCCACTCGGGAGGACAGCCCACTCTGGGAGACGGTCTACCCAGGAGGACAGCCCATCTTGGAGACACCCACCCTGGGAGGACAGCCCACCTTGGAGATACCCACCCTAGGAGAAAGCCCACCCTGAGAGACAGTCCACCCGGGAGGACAGCCCACCTTGGAGACACCCATCTTGGGAGGACAGCCCACCCTGTGAGACAGTCCACCCGGGAGGATAGCCCACCTTGGAGACACCTACCCTGGGAAGACAGCCCACCCTGTGAGACAGTCCACTCGGGAGGACAGCCCACTCTGGAAGACAGTCCACCTGGGAGGACAGCCCACCCTGTGAGATAGTCCACTCGGGAGGACGCCCACTCTGGGAGACAGTCCACCTGGGAGGACAGCCCACCTTGGAGATACCCACCCTAGGGGGACAGCCCACTCTGGGAGACAGTCCACCTGGGAGGACAGCCTACCCTGGGAGACAGTCCACCCAGGAGGACGGCCCACCTTGGAGATACCCACCCTGGGAGGACAGCCCACCCTAGGAGACAGTCTACCCGAGAGGACAGTCTACCCGGGAGGACAGCCCACTCTGGGAGACAGTCCACCTGGGAGGACAGCCCAGCCTGGGAGACAGTCCACCTGGGAGGCAGCCCAGCCTGGGAGACAGTCCACCTGGGAGGACAGCCCACCTTGGAGATACCCACCCTAGGGGGACAGCCCACTCTGGGAGACAGTCCACTCGGGAGGACAGCCCACCCTGTGAGACAGTCCATCTGGGAGGACAGCCCACTCTGGGAGACAGTCCACCCGGGAGACAGTCTACCTGGGAGGACAGCCCAGCCTGGGAGACAGTCCACTCGGGAGGACAGCCCACCCTGTGAGACAGTCCACCTGGGAGGACAGCCCACTCTGGGAGACAGTCCACCTGGGAGACAGTCCACCTGGGAGGACAGTCCACCTGGGAGACAGCCCACTCTGGGAGACAGCCCACTCTGGGAGACAGTCCTCCTGGGAGACAGTCCACCTGGGAGGGCAGCCCAGCCTGGGAGACAGTCCACTCGGGAGGACAGCCCACCCTGGGAGACAGTCCACCTTGGAGAACAGCCCACTCTGGGAGACAGTCCACCTGGGAGGGCAGCCCAGCCTGGGAGACAGTCCACTCGGGAGGACAGCCCACTCTGGGAGACAGTCCACCTGGGAGGACAGTCCACTCTGGGAGACAGTCCACCTGGGAGACAGTCCACCTGGGAGGACAGTCCACCTGGGAGACAGTCCACCTGGGAGGACAGTCCACTCTGGGAGACAGTCCACCGTGGAGGACAGCCCACTCTGGGAGACAGTCCACCTGGGAGGACAGCCCACTCTGGGAGACAGTCCACCTGGGAGGGCAGCCCAGCCTGGGAGACAGTCCACCTGGGAGTACAGCCCACTCTGGGAGACAGTCCACCTGGGAGGACAGTCCACTCTGGGAGACAGTCCACCTGAGAGACAGTCCACCGGGGAGGACAGCCCACTCTGGGAGACAGTCCACCTGGGAGGACAGCCCACTCTGGGAGACAGTCCACCTGGGAGGACAGCCCACTCTGGGAGACAGTCCACCTGGCAGTCA